>NC_041393.1:414620783-414683169 GCF_002162155.2 Triticum dicoccoides
AGAGAGAGAGAGAGAGAGTTGCGTTCATCATGGCACGGGTCAACGTATTGTCAACAAGGGCTAAAGGAGTTGATTGACTAAGTGTAGGAGAGGACGGGGGGTTACCGTTTGCACGTGATGATTCGCCAGCAGAGAAAGTGAATGTGGGAAAGGCGACAATGTCGGATGCGGGCAGCACGAACGCTGTGAAAGAGGACATGTCAACCGGTGCCAATGGGCTATCAGGCGGGGAAGCAGCCGGCATGCCAACGGGCGGAGCTGGTGGCACAATAGACCCGACCTGAGGAGCCAGACATATGACAAGTGGGGTCAGCATGGAGCTCGCAGATGCATGCACCGCATCCACGGAGTCCCCGTCAAGGCCATGCAGAAGAGGGATGTGCGTGTACTCAGAGCCAGCTGAGTCGTCGTTAGAGATGATGAGGGGTTGGCGCATAGAGCCAGGTGGTGGGAGAGCAGATGACAGAGCGGATTTTCCCGTGCTGACACTAGGGGAGGCGGCAGGCACACGTGAACCACCGTCAGCATGGTGAGCGACCTGCCTGGTGCCGCCGTAGGTGGGGTCCGCAAGCCAGCCGGCTCTGACGACAGAGACGACCGAAGTGATGTGGTCGGGAGAAAGAGGACATCGGGAGGCATGCTGGGAGAGCGGAGCAGAGTCACCATCAGAGGAGTCACTTTCGAAGGGATTGGCACCGTCATCGTGATGCCAACGGAATACTTCTACCACATTTGCTATTTTGATCTCATTGATGGGAGGGAGTTGGGTGACAATGCCAGGTGCGGCTGGTTTGCCAGCTTGGAGCAGGACAAGGGCGCGGACAGAGGTGTAATCTATGCCATGAAGACAGAAGTCATCAACGGCACAGACATCGCCAAGGAAGGCCAGGGCGAAGCGGATGCCATTGTTGTGCCAAAGTTCGTGCAGGAATTTGGAGACCTCAGTCTCCACAAGATCAGTGAAGACGGCAATGGAACGGTCAACATGCTCTACAGGCTCTATAGTGATCATGTTGCCTTCAAAGTCTATGGGCTATGGTGGATGTCAGCGCGGGCGCAGGCCGCGGAGCGCAGCCGCTTGGAAGAACTGGAGAAGAAGGTGGGAGTAGAGAAAGCCCAACTGGAAGCCAAGACGAAGGTTCTTGTTGAAGATCACGCGACCTTCAAATCCCTTGAGCAGAGTCCCGTGAGGCACTGCAGGAGCTCTACGGGAAGGGCTTGAAGGAGCCGTTGGTGACTGACGAGGAAGGCCCCGCCGAGCTACTCCCTCAGCTTGTCACGACGCTCGAGGATGTTGTTAATGGGATTGGCCCCATGGTGGAGGGGGAAGTGCGCGCGCTCTCCACTTCGGCCTTGACACGCGTCTTCAGCCACCTCCATCTTCACGACCCGAGCACTGACCTTGGAGCTCTGCTTGAGCCTGTGGACAAAGAGCGCTGCGCAGCCATGCTGAAGCCGTGAAGGACCGGGTGGATGCCCTGCTGGAGAAGTTCCTCGCCATCGACCCTGCGCCTCCAGTTGGTGATGCCGCCGATCCTGCAGCTACGGCCATCAATGACACCGGCGTTGAGGAAGCACTCCTTGCAGGCGATGCAGTGCCCAAGGCTGAAGAGGAGGCTTGCTGGTGGCACTTCCCTCTGCTTTTATTTCCTACAACATGCACCATGCCTCGTGGAGCGTTAAAACTTATGTTTGGCATTTGAAGAACAATATGTTTTGTAATAATTGCTAGGATTCTGCGATTTCCTTCCCGTTTGCTTTAGTGCTCTGCGTCGGTAGAGCCTGGCCCCGCGCATACCTCAGCCGCCGCTGACTCGTCCGGATCGCCAGGACAAGGACATGGGGTGAGGGGCTACGTGACGAGTTAGGCTCCTGAGTCGCGATGCTTAGGAGTCCCTCTTGACGTACAAACAGCCTTTGCAAAGGAAACATGAAACTAGGCCTTAGCGTTCGGCGTCGGCAGGGCCTAGCCCCGCACGTACCTCAGCCGCCGCTGACTCGTCCGGATCGCAAGGATGAGGCCAGGGGTTGAGGGGCTACGTGACTAGTTAGGCTCCTGAGTCGTGATGCTCATGAGTCCCCCTTGACATACGAACAGACCTTCATACCTATCCTCGCCGAGGTCCCGCTCGGGAGGGGTGCGCGACGACCAGGTCCGAGGGACCTGGCAGGGCGTACACTAGGCGTGACCTGAGCATAGCCCCCATGCCCAGCCCTGTAACACTCCAAAATTTTGGTTTGGTTTTTATCAAATCCTTTACTTAATTGGAAGGAGGTTATTTAAAATTTTCTTTTTTAAAAGACTCTCCTTCTCAAAAAAATTCTTTTATGACAAGTATTTTTGTGGGTTCTTCCCAACCTTGATTGTTGGTCTTGAAGATTTTTCATCTTGGGTTGGCTCAACACAAATACTTTTGAGTGGACCTTTCAAATCCTGTTACTAAAAAGAATTCCTATAATTTTTGGATTTTATCCTTCCCTATTCAAAAGTACTCTCTTGCCATGGCCCTCGTAGAAAACTTTCTTCCAAAACCCACCTCCCTACTTTGGGTCAAGTCAAGCATCAAGTCCAGCAAGGTTCAACTTCTCCTGGATTTTATTTCTATTTGTTTTAACCTCAAATCTTTTTCTGCCATTTATTTGGACCTTAGTGATTTACAAAGGAACTACTAGATTTCCTTTGAGTTTTGGTTCCAAATAAATTCCTCTGGCTAGTCCTTAGTGCCCTCAACCTAGATCGATCAAGATCTGCTGGTCCATAGTTCAAAATTTTCAAAATTTGCTTGCTGCAAGTTTGGACCAGATTTGCCATTTTTGGTGAAATTCATTCTTTTCCTTTTCCAAAAATTCTGAAGAAATTCAGGCAGTCTCTGGATGCATCAAGAGGCCTTCCCACCAAGTTTCAGCTCAAGAAAAATTTTCCACGTGCGCCAAGCATTTCGTCGAACAGCTGGTGTGCACTGTTCCTGTTCAAATTCAGAGTTTCAGTGTTAAGCTTCAGTCATCAGTGTTGTTTTCTTTAGAGCTTGGTGTCAATCTCGCCAGTGCTCGCCCTGGCCTCTTGCTCCATGTTCCCCCTCCTTATCCAGTGCGCCGCACGGTTGTTTGGCCGGTCACGAGCATCGATGGCGACGTGTCACGTCAACTCCGGCGCCTCTCGCGATGGCAGAACCGCCCGTGGCGGCCAGCAGGGGCCAGCCCTGCAGTATGGCGCTGTCCAGCACCGCCCACACCACTAGGAGCCTCCACGTGGCCGTCCTCTTCTCTGTGCGCGCTGGAGAACCGTCGCTGTGGCCTGAGAGGCGCAGAACGCGCTCTCTGCCGCCGACGAGCCCGTGAGCTCCATTCCGTCGAAGCCACGGGAGTAGGCCAAATCCGATCAAGATTAGCTGTTGAATGGAGCCAGTGGACCAATCCGCAGCTGCCCAGGCACCAAAGCCGTCAGCTCGACCACCACCTCGCCGTAGTTACTCGCCGGAGAAATCCCGTTCTCGGCAACCGCCTCGGGCCGGCTATAAATAGAGGCCCCGAGCTCGCCTTCGATCCAGCACCACTCCTCCACCTCACCGGAGCCGCGCCCAGTCGCTAGAAGGACCTCGAGGAGGCCTTCTTCCCCAACTCCGGCCGCCACGACCCGCTCTGGTAGCCAGCTTGATTCACTCGATTCCTTGCATAGCTCTAGCTCAAACTTGGGGAGGAACCTTCTATTGCACCCACTCCCCTAACCCGCGCTCCGTTTTGGCGTTTGTAGCTCTCTTCGGAGGGATCCATCCTCGACCAAACCGCCGTCCACCAGAGTGGAAGGCGCCGTCGGCGTGGTGCTCGCCGACGACCAAGTTCACCACCCACTGACGCGGAATTGTCCCGTGAGTGCAACCATACCTTTTCCCTCCTCTCGATTGCCGTCGATCATCGCCGGCGATCATCGTTTGCTTCGGTCGACGGTGAGATTTTAAACCTGACATGCGGGACCCCCTCGTCAGCCTCTCCTCTTTTATTTGAAATGTTTTCTGAAAGCGCCTTCGGGCAAAGTACGTTTTCCCTTTGGGTCGGCGTATTTCTAACCGAAATGTTTTCTGTTTTTTTAAACTAGCCCCTGGAAAGTTTCTGTTTCATCACAAATTAGTCCCTGGACTAAAACCTTAATAACTTTTAAACAGAAGATGATTTTGAGTTGATTCTTTTTCTGTCATCTTTATTTTTCTATCTAGTTTTTTATCATATTTATTTAAAAAAAATATTTGGAACAATTTTTATGGACGCATGGTATTTACGTTAGTATCCCATTTGTTTTATAACGTAGATACCGAAGGAGGTGTCCGAGCCGCAAACTTCGCCGAGCTAGACTCCGACTACTCCGAACCAGGCAAGCATGTCTGATCCTTTGATATGATGAGTGTTTTTCATGATTGCTTGAGTGGTTTTCTCATGACATGTTTATATAAGCATTTGTGAATGTTATATTTCATGCAAAGCAAGCTGCAAGTGAGCTTCAAAATTTGATGTGTTCATATGATGGTGAGATAACCTGATCATGTGGTGGCATGATAGGTTGCAAGCTGGTATTGTTGAAGCATGCCAGTTTTATGTCAACCGTTTAACTCCAGTATTAACATGGACCAAGTCTTGTTCCCGTTCGTCCCCTTTTCGTGCCGCCACATGTCTTCTGCAAAGAATGCGGTTTAGTCAGTTGCAAACCTATTTCCTTGTACACACCAAATAGAGGGGCCGTGATGAGGGTTCCATGGCCCTGGAGTAAAGCCCGTCATCTGGTCAGGGGGCATGGGTGTTTCTGGTTGGGACCGAGAGGGGGGCACCCCTTAGAGCACGCGATATAAATTTGATCCCATGCTATTAGAGGTTGTAGCCTCCCCGTCCTATAGTTTTTCTTGAATGTTGCCTAGGGTGATTCCTGGCAGCTGAATGTGGAATGGGTGTGTGTAGGACCTTGAGAAGAGGTGTCTAGAGGGGGGGGGGGTGATTAGACGCTAAGTACCAAAGTTGCAGTTTTTAAGTTTCTTTAAGTTTAAGTGGAGTTTAGGCACAAGTTTAACATTCACAATACATATCAAGAAAGCATGCAAAGAGTATGTGAGCAGCGGAAAGTAAAGCATGCAACTTGCAAGAATGTAAAGGGAAGGGTTTGGAGGATTCAAACACAATTGGAGACACGGATGTTTTTGGCGTGGTTCCGATAGGTGGTGCTATCGTACATCCACGTTGATGGAGACTTCAACCCACGAAGGGTAACGGTTGCGCGAGTCCACGGAGGGCTCCACCCACGAAGGGTCCACGAAGAAGCAACCTTGTCTATCCCACCATGGCCGTCGCCCACGAAGGACTTGCCTCACTAGCGGTAGATCTTCACGAAGTAGGCGATCTCATTGCCCTTACAAAGTCCTTGGTTCAACTCCACAATCTTGTCGGAGGCTCCCAAGTGACACCTAGCCAATCTAGGAGACACCACTCTCCAAGAAGTAACAAATGGTGCGTTGATGATGAACTCCTTGCTCTTGTGCTTCAAATGATAGTCTCCCCAACACTCAACTCTCTCTCATAGGTTTTGGATCTAGTGGAAAGAAGATTTGAGTGGAAAGCAACTTGGGGAAGGCTAGAGATCAAGATTCATATGGTAGGAATGGAATATCTTGGCCTCAACACATGAGTAGGTAGTTCTCTCTAAAAAATGTATGCTGGAAGTGTAGGTTCAGTCTGATGGCTTTCTCCACGAATGAAGAGGAGGTGGAGGGGGTATATATAGCCTCCACACAAAATCTAACCGTTACACACAATCTACCAAACTCGGTGGGACCGAATCGTTAAACTCAGTCAGACCGATTTAGCAAATAATGTGACTGTTAGGGTTTTCGGTGGGACCGAAATGCAACTCGGTGAGATCGATTCGGTTAGGGTTAGGGCATAACGTAATCTCGGTAAGACCGATTACACAAACTCGGTAAGACCGATTTTGGTAATAAGCTTTCCAGAGAGTTGGTCAGGCAAACTCGGTTTGACCGATTACACAAACTCGGTGGGACCGATTTTGGTAATGAGTCAACCAGGAAGTTTGCATTGTAATCTTGGTAGTACCGATTGCTCAAACTCGATGGGACCGATTTTGGTAATGGACATACACAGAGAGATTACAATCCCATCTCAGTGAGACCGAGGTCCCTATTGGTAAGACCGATTTGCTTAGGATTTGTGGTAGTGGCTATGACATTAGGAATTGGTGGCGCCGGATAGAAAGAATCGGTGTGACCGATTGTGGCTTTAGGTTTAGGTCATTTGTGGATGTGAGTAGGTAGCTAAGGGTTTTGGAGCATATCACTAAGCACATGAAGCCAGAGGCTCATTAAGCAACACCTCATCCCTCCTTGATAGTATTGGCTTTTCCTATAGACTCAATGTGATCTTGGATCACTAAAATGTAAAATGAAGAGTCTTGAGCTTGAAGCTTGAGCCAATCCTTCGTCCTTAGCATCTTGAAGGAGTTCCCACATCCTTTAGTCCATGCCACTCCATTGTTGAACTTATCTGAAACATACTAGATAAAAGTGTTAGTCCAACAAGAGATATGTTGACATTAATTACCAGAACCACCTAGGGAGCACTTGTGCTTCAATCTCCCCCTTTTTGGTAATTGATGACAACATACATCAAAGCTTTAGATAAAGATATAAAGAGTAGCAAGTAAAGCTTTGGAAAGACATGTAACAAACATAGGCTCCCCCTACATGTATGCAATCATGTGAATATGGAATGTAGAAGCATGTGAGAGCATAACCATGATAGAGCAGGCAATGTGTTACATGTATCTTGGCCATATGCATCAGAGCAAAGAATATTAAAGAGAATACCTTCATGCTCATGAGTCCTTCTTGCAAACAATATGTACATCAGCAAGAATTCCTCATACACATGATTTTGATGCATATACTTACCTTGAAGTCTTGAGTTGGCTTAGAATGAAATGAACCTGCGTAAACAAGGTTAGATAACACAGATACATCTACTAGCCAGAGCAAACAGAAGAAACCACAAGAATACCAAGACTGGGATGACATGTAGAGAGTGAGTACTAAGTACCACATTTGGATTAGACATGTCCCCAAGAGTAAAGATATGCAATGAATTTAAATGATTTCTTTCCCTTAGATGTCTTGCTCCCCCTGAATCTAGCATGGGATACTGGGAGAAGATAGGGAACAGAAAATCAGAGCTGAAAAATCAGAGCTGAAAGATATGAATGATGATCAGAGCTAATGTATGCTAATGCAAATAAGCACAAAAGATCATATGAACATGTCTCTCCCCTCAAGAAGACATGTGGGCATCTCTCCTCTTGAACACCAAGCATCTGGGATCCTTGAGAAATACTCTCTACTTAAGTATTCTCCCCCCTGGAGATCTCTCTCCCCTTTGAGGGTCTCTCCCCCTATAGAAGATCTCTTTCCCCCTTAAGAAGGTGATAAACTCTTTCTTTGATGTGATCTCTCTCTAAATGATAAGCTTTGATGTTCTCTCTCTCCCCCTTTGACATCAATTTCCAAGAAGGGTCTTCTGGAATCTGTCTAATGGGTGTGGTCCTTGAGACACAACACAAAGAAATGATAAAAATGTGATGCTTGTGGAGGACAAGATTCATTGAGTGGAGCTGGATTAGAAGAAATAGAGAATATGTGGCAAACAGCTTTTTCTGATGTGAAGTCGGTGGCACCGAGTGGTATGCTTCGGTTGTACCAAAAGGATTTGGTTGGACCGAAGACAAGAAATCGGTGAAACCGAGTTCATCTCAGAAAAAACACTTGTCACCTCAGCTCACTTAGACTAGTAAGATCTCACAAAGATTTGCAAGGAATTTACTGAAAGATATGCAAGGAATTTGATGCAGAAAATGCAGAGCAAACGGAAAGAAATCTAGATGAAGTTTTTTTTGAAAGGAGAAACAAATATGCATGAGTCAAATGCAAAAACACAGAAGAGAACACAAGAGAACTTCATCTAGAGATGGTCGGCGACAAAGTCACCTATGTTAGAGTATATTGACTTAGGAGTCAAGTGAGATCACTTGATCATAGGTCATACTCATCGTTTAAGCTCAAAATGGGGTTGCCATTTTTCGTTTAAGCATCTTGATGTATTCAAATCTTGTCGAGTTGCTTTAGCTCATGACTTGGAGTAAAGCTTCTCTAAGATGGAATAACATACCTTGGTTGGTGGTGTTGTCCATGTAGTTGAACTTGTGTGGGTAGCTCAAGGTTGATGTAGCTCATCAAGAATTTGGAGCACCACTTGGAATTTGAGTCCATCTACCTACATGGGTTAGTTCTTGCAAGGAGGAGCACTTGTGTATCCATAAATGACAATCATGAAGCTCAACATAGAAATTGTCAAAGGATATGTTTGAATGGTTTCGTGCTTCCTAGTCTTCAACCACCATAGTGTAGAGACTTGGTGATGTAGAGATTACTCAAGATGTGAGTAGATTACAATCTCATGGAATTTGATTCCACCAAGTACCTACATGGGTTAGATAACATGCAAGATACAAATATATCTAAGACATAAGATTTTCATCATAAGAGAAATATCAAGGATTAGTCATAAGCTCATGTCTTGCATGTATCCAATGGAGTTTCTACTCCAAGTTTGAAGCATCAATGATGTTCAATTCTCCTCTTAACATGCAAAACACTTTCTCATCAAGATGTTTAGTGAATATATCCACTAATTGCTTTTTGGTGCGAACATGCTTAAGATCAATGTCACCCTTAGCAACATGATCTCGAATGAAATGATGATGAACTTCAATATGCTTAGTTCGAGAATGTTGCACAGGATTATGACCAATTTTGATAGCACTTTCATTGTCACAAAGCAATGGAACATGTCTCACATATATCCCATAATCTTTAAGAGTTTGGGTCATCCAAAGTAATTGAGCACAACATGAACCAGCAGCAATATATTCTGCTTCGGCGGTGGACAAGGATACTGAGTTTTGTTTCTTGGAGGACCAAGACACAAGAGATCTACCAAGAAATTGACAAGTACCCGAAGTGGACTTTCTATCAACCTTGTCTCCGGCATAGTCCGAGTCGGAATAGCCAACAAGATCGAAAGAGGCCCTCTTAGGATACCAAATGCCAAAGTTTGGTGTATGGATTAAGTATCTCACTATCCTTTTCACAGCCTTAAGATGACATTCCTTAGGAGCAGCTTGATATCGTGCACACATGCACACACTTAGCATGATATCGGGACATGAGGCACATAGATATAATAATGAACCAATCATAGAGCGATAAACCGTTTGATCAACCGGTTCACTATCTTTGGTCAAGTCAATATGTCCACTAGTAGGCATGGGTGTAGAAATACCTTTGCATTCTTGCATATTGAACATCTTGAATAAGTCCTTGGTGTACTTTGTTTGAGAAACAAAGGTACCTTCCTTAGTTTGCTTGATTTGCAACACAAGAAAGAATTTGAGTTCACTCGTCATAGACATCTCAAACTTCTCCGACATTAGCTTCCCAAACTTTTCACTAAAATGAGGGTTAGTCGAACCAAATATAATATCATCAACATAGATTTGGCACACAAATAGTTCTCCATTAACCCTTTTAGTAAAAAGAGTAGAATCAATTTTTCCAATTTCAAAGCCTTTTTCAATAAGAAACTTGGTCAAGCATTTATACCATGCTCTAGGAGCTTGTTTAAGACCATAAAGGGCTTTGTGAAGTTTGTAAACATGATTGGGTTTCTTAGGATTGACAAAGCCGGGAGGTTGCTTAATATAAACTTCCTCCTCTATTTCACCATTTAGAAAAGCACTTTTAATGTCCATTTGGTACAAGGTGATATCATGATGATTAGCATAGGCAAGTAAGATGCGAATGGACTCAAGTCTAGAAACGGGAGCATAAGTCTCACCATAGTCCATACCTTCGACTTGTGTGTAGCCTTGGGCGACGAGACGTACTTTGTTGCGAACTACTTGTCCATCTTCATCTTGCTTGTCGCGAAACACCCACTTGATACCGATGACGTTGTGGTTGTTGTCGGGCTTCTCAACCAATGTCCAAACTTGGTTCCTCTCAAAGTTGTCTAGCTCTTCATGCATGGCATTTATCCAATCCGGATCTTCCAATGCTTCTTCAACCTTCATAGGTTCAATGCTAGAGATGAAAGAATAGTTTTCACAAAAGTTAGCTAAACGAGTTTTAGAGTGAGTGATTCTCCCGGTTTGAATGTCATTGTAGATTTGCTCGACGGGATGATCTTTAGCAACTCTTGCTCGAACTCGTGAAAGCTTTTGCTTGGGTCTTCGTTGAACATCTTCTTCATCTTGTTCTTCTTCTTGGCCTTCTTCATTGTTGGTGTTGTCATTCTCTTGTCGTGGTGGAGAAGGGGGTTGTTGACGTTCATCTTGATGCACTTCCTCGTTTTCTTCATCTTGGTGTGTCCCACTTGTGGATGCTTCCGTGTATACTCTTGGTTCACCTTGTCGTGAAGTAGAAGCTTCCACTTGGACGGACGATGTACTCTCCTTCACCTCCGTTGGACGAACCTTGCCAATAGCCAAGTCTTGAATTGCTTCTGAAGGATCTTTGTCTCCTACATCAATTGGCAATTGCTCTACTTGCGAGCCGTTAGATTCATCAAACTTCACATCTACCATCTCTTCAACCTTTCGGGTGAAATTGTTGTAGACGCGGTAAGTGTGAGAGTTTGAGCCATAACCTAGTAGGAAACCTTCATGAGATTTAGGAGCAAATTTGGAGCGACGATGCTTATCAAGAATGTAGCACTTTGAGCCGAATACTCGAAAGTATCCAACTTGGGGTTTGTTACCGGTGAGGAGCTCGTATGCCGTCTTGCCGAGTAGCTTGTGAAGATACAAGCAATTTGTTGCATGACAAGCTGTCTCAACCGCTTCTGCCCAAAAGTGCTTCGGCATCTTGTACTCATCAAGCATCGTTCTCGCCATTTCAATGAGCGTCCGGTTCTTCCTCTCAACAACTCCGTTTTGTTGAGGTGTGTATGTAGCCGAGAACTCGTGTGAAATCCCTTCTTCGTCAAGAAAGGTGTCCACATTTGCGTTCTTGAACTCCGTTCCGTTGTCGCTGCGAACCTTCTTCACTTCAAATTGATTTTGGGCCTTCCTAGCGAAGTTTTTGAAGATCTTTTGGACCTGTGATTTATCATCGAGAAAGAACACCCACATAAATCTTGAAAAATCATCAACTATAACTAGACCAAAAGAATTTCCACCGCGATTCTTGTAAGAGTTGGGACCGAAAAGATCCATGTGAAGTAGCTCGAGTGGCCTCCTTGTAGTCATGATGTTCTTCACGGGATGTCTTCCTCCGACCTGTTTACCTGCCTGACAAGCACTGCAAAGTCTATCCTTATCAAATATGACATCGTTAACTCCAAGGATATGATTTCCTTTAATAAGCTTGTCAAGGTTTCGCATACCAACATGACCTAGTCGTCTATGCCATAACCAACCTTTTGAGGATTTTGCAATGAAGCAAGTTTTAGGTTGAGCCTTTTTAGTGAAATCAACAATGTATAGATCACCTCTACGCACACCGGTAAAGACCATTTTATGATTGTCTCGATGAAACACTTGACAATCTACTTCAGTAAATAAAACATTGAAACCGAAATCAGCAAGTCTAGATACTGAATGTAAGTTGTATCCAAGAGATTCAACGAGCATGACATTTTGTATGGAGCTATCATGTGATATGGCCACCTTATCGAGGCCAACCACCTTACCCTTTGAGTTGTCACAGAAAGTGACATACTTTCGAGGACTATCATTATTAGCAAGCTCACAAAACATGTCTTTATCTCCGGTCATGTGATCGGTACATCCACTATCAAGAACCCATTCCTTTCCTCCTGACATATATCCTCGAAGATTTGCCATAAGACGAAAATGTCTCATTGCATCATCAAGATCGAAGTCACTATCCTCATCCTCATCATAGTATCCATGTTCAACATCGTCATGTGGTGGATCAAGTCCTAGAGAGGGTGATTCATTAGAGTGAGTTTGACAATGATCTTGCTTATGAATTTTTGTAGCTTCAGAAATAATATCACTAATAATCCCAACATTTCCTTTGGCACACATAAGGTTTGTAAGCTCAAATAGACGATCACCAAACATAGGATCACTAGAATTCATCTTACTCAAGGCAATAGACTTATGAAGAATTTCATCAAGATTTTTCAAGGAATAATCTGGAAATCATTCCTCAAGAAATTTCCATATAGTGTAGGCACACTTGAAAGTAGGCAAGCATCCAATCAAGTTTCTAGGCAATCCTCTAATGATAATTTCGGCAGTTTTAAGATTCCTAATCATGTCAATTGACTCATCATGGGTAGGATGCATAGGATCAACATAAGGTGCAGAAGGGCTAGCAATGTACTTGTTCAAATGATATTGATTGAAAATAACAAGCATCTCATTTTTCCACTCATGAAAATACTCTCCATCAAGAATAGGCACTCTATGTCTAAGACTCCCAATAGTAGACTCATCCATCTTCCTCCAATGGTGATTAAACCAAAGCAATGGAGACCAATGCTCTGATACCACTTGTAGGACCTTGAGAAGAGGTGTCTAGAGGGGGGTGATTAGACGCTAAGTACCAAAGTTGCAGTTTTTAAGTTTCTTTAAGTTTAAGTGGAGTTTAGGCACAAGTTTAACATTCACAATACATATCAAGCAAGCATGCAAAGAGTATGTGAGCAGCGGAAAGTAAAGCATGCAACTTGCAAGAATGTAAAGGGAAGGGTTTGGAGGATTCAAACACAATTGGAGACACGGATGTTTTTGGCGTGGTTCCGATAGGTGGTGCTATCGTACATCCACGTTGATGGAGACTTCAACCCATGAAGGGTAACGGTTGCGTGAGTCCACGGAGGGCTCCACCCACGAAGGGTCCACGAAGAAGCAACCTTGTCTATCCCACCATGGCCGTCGCCCATGAAGGACTTGCCTCACTAGCGGTAGATCTTCACGAAGTAGGCGATCTCCTTGCCCTTACAAACTCCTTGGTTCAACTCCACAATCTTGTCGGAGGCTCCCAAGTGACACCTAGCCAATCTAGGAGACACCACTCTCCAAGAAGTAAGAAATGGTGCGTTGATGATGAACTCCTTGCTCTTGTGCTTCAAATGATAGTCTCCCCAACACTCAACTCTCTCTCATAGGTTTTGGATCTGGTGGAAAGAAGATTTGAGTGGAAAGCAACTTGGGGAAGGCTAGAGATCAAGATTCATATGGTAGGAATGGAATATCTTGGCCTCAACACATGAGTAGGTAGTTCTCTCTCAGAAAATGTATGCTGGAAGTGTAGGTTCAGTCTGATGGCTCTCTCCACGAATGAAGAGGAGGTGGAGCGGTATATATAGCCTCCACACAAAATCTAACCATTACACACAATCTACCAAACTCGGTGGGACCGAATCGTTAAACTCGGTCAGACCGATTTAGCAAATAATGTGACCGTTAGGGCTTTCGGTGGGACCGAAATGCAACTCGGTGAGACCGATTTGGTTAGGGTTAGGGCATAACGTAATCTCGGTAAGACCAATTTTGGTAATAAGCTTTCCAGAGAGTTGGTCAGGCAAACTCGGTTTGACCGATTACACAAACTCGGTGGGACCGATTTTGGTAATGAGTCAACCAGGAAGTTTGCATTGTAATCTCGGTAGTACCGATTGCTCAAACTCAGTGGGACCGATTTTGGTAATGGACATACACAGAGAGATTACAATCCCATCTCGGTGAGACCGAGATCCCAATCGGTAAGACCGATTTGCTTAGGGTTTGTGGTAGTGGCTATGACTTTAGGAATCGGTGGCGCCGGATAGAAAGAATTGGTGTGACTGATTGTGGCTTTAGGTTTAGGTCATTTGTGGATGTGAGTAGGTAGCTGAGGGTTTTGGAGCATATCACTAAGCACATGAAGCAAGAGGCTCATTAAGCAACACCTCATCCCTCCTTGATAGTATTGGCTTTTCCTATAGACTCAATGTGATCCTGGATCACTGAAATGTAAAATGAAGAGTCTTGACCTTGAAGCTTGAGCCAATCCTTTGTCCTTAGCATCTTGAAGGAGTTTCCACATCCTTTAGTCCATGCCACTCCATTGTTGAACTTATCTGAAACATACTAGATAAAAGTGTTAGTCCAACAAGAGATATGTTGACATTACTTACCAAAACCACCTAGGGAGCACTTGTGCTTTCAGTGTGTACTGGTTAGATGTGTTTCTCCTAAAATACCGTAAACGGAACTAGTCCTTTGTGACTACTGAAATCCGTTGGCTGTGGTTAAAGAGTACAAACTCTGCAGAGTCAAAACCATTCGAGTAACCATGTCCATGGTCAAGGACTTGAACAACATCTCAGTGTTAGTGTTAGTCTTAGTGTCAATCCCAGTGGCAGCCCTAGTGACAGTCCTCGGAGAATAAGTATAAAACTGAGAGTGGTAAACCCGGCTAAATGTTATTCCTGTGGATGGACTAACCAATTTATTATCATGTACCGAGTATTCCATGGAATGATGTTACCTTCATGAGCTACTTGCATTCGAATGATTTGATATAAACCCTTTATGTGATGTCGCTCAGACGTCCGACTGTGGCATTCTTATTATTAACTTTTGATATAAGCCCTTTATGTGATGTCGCTCAGACATTCGACTGTGGCATTCTTGTTATTTACTTTTGATATAAGCCCTTTATGTGATGTCGCTCAGACGTCCGACTGTGGCATTCTTGTTATTTACTTTTGATATAATCCCTTTATGTGATGTTGCTCAAACGTCCGACTGTGGCATTCTTGCTATTTACTTTTGATATAAGCCCTTTATGTGATGTCGCTCAGACGTCCGACTGTGGCATCCTTGTTATTTACTTTCATTATAAGCCCTTTTCGAGACGTCGCTTAGACGTCCGACTGTGGCACGTACTATCATTTACGTTTTAATATAAGCCCTTTATGTGGTATCGCCTTGATGCCCGACTACGGCATGTTAATTTATTTTTACCTTTCGAGGCGTCGCTTCAGACACCTGATCGGTCTTCAGTTTTTTTTGGATTTCGGGAGGACTACCGCCTGACTTCCTTTTTTATTTAACATGCAGTGCAAATTTATTATCTGAGTGCGCATTACTAGTCTGCTCATGTGCTTCATGTTTGCATTCGTTATATCTTATGTCCAAACTGTCTTGCGAGTACATTCAAAGTACTCACCTGGCTTGTTGATTTGGCCAGATGTTGACGAAGGCAATCTTATGGATGAAGAGTACGATAGCGAGTCCGACGCCTAGAGGAGTCCCAGTCAGTCCCGTACGATCCTGAAGTTGGTCACTTGTATTATATACGCTTCCGCTACCCTAATAAAATCATCGAGCCTCACTCCGGCGCTCGATGAGCTCTAAGATTTTGGAGTCATGTCACCCACTTCACTGTGACATATCCACCACCACTTTTATTACAAGTCAGTAGTTATGCCACCATACCCTTTGTGTCATATCCGCCTTTACGTGTAATATCAGCGTGCTTGTAATAAATTGTTGAGCAGCCTCAGCTCAACCCTGTATAATATTTAGTACTTCTGGATTTCTGTATCAAGGATTTGTCTACCAGTAAGGAGGATTTTTCTATACTGGTCTGATAAAATGGTCGATTTTTCAATAAATATTTTATTGGAAAATCGGTCCTGACAACTTGGTATCAGAGCCAGGCTGACTGTAGGAAGCCACTAGGTGCGATCGCTAATCGGTTATTAGCGTAATAAGTGCTATTTTAACATTTTGCAAATGTAGCAATTTTCTGTCAGTCATCATGAATTTATGATTTGACTATTCGGAATTTTTGTCTACCTTTGTAGATGGCTGGCAGCGACTGTGAGTCACAAGTGTTCGCCAATGTACCTGAGGGGTTTATCAAGCTTCTCGTCTCCATCACCAAGGTCATGATCGGGCTATCGGCTCGTCCGGAGTTCACACTCTACCAGCACAAGATCAGCGACAGCGTGTCTATGCACCAGGCCGTGGTGCAATTCAAGGGAGGATGTTCTGAGTCACGCTACTTCTGATTTGTGGGAAGGGCCATGCCTACGGAGAGGCATGCCATGCAGATGGCTGCCCGTGAGGCGATAGCTCGTCTCCGGGATGCCCTCCCTTCGATGAAGGCTCATCGCTACCGCTACCTCCCATGCCACGTGCCATACACATGTCACTATGCGTTCGCTTGCGCTAGGGGGGAGAGAGATGAGGCTATTGAAATGTTGGTTGAGTATCTCAAAGCTCTTGAGGCATCTTTTGATAACCTCGTGGACGACTTTGTGGCTGCTCGTATGGACTTAGTTCAGGGCTGTTCCGCCAACAGGAGGGAGCTCCTCCATACAGCACCACCACTGACTTATGTCTCGTCCTCAGCATCCTATACACCTGCCATCTTAGCCACCGCTCACCGCCTGCCTACCACTGAGGAGTTTGACCAAGTCATTGCTCCTACTCCGGTCAGTGCTGCACCACCTGCCGCGCCCACACTAGCTCCTCAACCTAGTACTTTGCGCCTGGAGCCTATTAGTGAGGAGGAGGTCGAGTCTCCAGCATCACTGGGTCTTACCCTCTGCAGGCCGAGGGAAGTTTTCACCATCTCCGACTGAGTGCGCCTAGCAGCCGTACGATGTACCAGCTTGTATGATATGTTTATATGTATATAGGTTTGGTGAGAAGTAGTTTGTGTGCGCATCATGTAGGAACTCGGAGAAGTGCACTAGCCTAAATAACATGTCAGGAATGTGTACGCACATCCTGAGTGATGTATTGTATAATTACGGCTTGCGTGTAAGATATGTACTGAGCGGTCCTTCTCCATGCGTAATCAAGTATTTTCTTGAAAAATATTGGAGTTTTTTTTAAATATTTATTTTTGCCACTCAGTTTTTCTCATGAATTCTGCAAAAATACCCCAGAGTGGAAAATGCCTCGTCCCTGGACTTGTTCCATGCCAAGTCCGCCGGAAGAAAATTATGGTACCCAGACAAGTAACAATTTCACACATGGGCGGTCAAGTCAGCAAGGCAGTGAAGCAGCATTTTCTCAAATATGCCGCCTTTATGAGCAAAGCCAATGGCAGCATCAAGAAATGATGAACCATGTTATCAATATAGGAAATCACCGTGAACCATATCAGCAACATTCCAAATTGTCTGAACTACAAAAGACACGTCCCCCAATGTTCTCTCACACTGATAGACCTCTTGAGGCCGATGATTGGCTTCGAGACATTGAAAGGAAGTTAATTATTGCACAATGTTCGGACCATGAGAAGGTACTTTATGCACCTCACTACCTCACTGGAGCAGCTGCATCATGGTGGGAAAATTTCCTACACATGCACCCCAATGAAAATAACATCACCTGGGAAGAATTTAAAGAAGGTTTTCGTGGGGCGCACATTCCCAGAAGCATTATGAGGATCAAGAAAAGGGAGTTTGATGACCTCAAGCAGAGAAGCATGACAGTGACTGAGTATAATAGTCAGTTTACTCAATTATCTCGTTATGCCAACGAAGAGCATATGACTGAAAATAAAAGAATGGAAAAATTTCTGGACGGTCTGGCACCAGCACTTAAATGCTAGCTGGTCACTTGTGGACAAAGCTATTACATTGGAAAATGAGCGCCGCAGCTTGGAGGATTTTCGCAAGCGCAAAAGGGACAAGACTACTCATGCTCGCAACAACCGGAACAAGACTGATTTTCAGAAAATTGGAGCGAACAAATCCACAACCATTGTTCCACGCCCAAACAAAAAATTTCATGCAAGAGACAAGGATTTTACATATCACCCAGGTGTTACTTACTACGCTTGTGGAGAGGAAGGACACTATGCCAAACAGTGCCCAAAGCCAAGAAACTCGGCCCCCAAGCCGAACAACAGTGGAAATAATTCAACACCCAAGCGTAATAACTTCAACCCCAATAACAATCACAAGAAGGGTCACTTGAACCATGTGACCAAGGAGGAAGCACAAAATGCCCCGGATATTGTACTTGGTACGTTCCCTGTCAACGCAATACCTGCCATGGTTTTGTTTGATTCTGGAGCTTCTCACTCGTTCATTTCAAAGAAATTTGCTTTGCAACATGATTTTTCGATGCTTCCCTTGGAAAAATCCATGACCATCAAGTCCCTCAGGATTAAGCAAATCACTCAGAGTTACTGCCAAGGTGTGGTTATTGAGATTGAGGGACTAAAGTTTCAGGCAAACCTCATTGTATTGGAAAATAAGGGACTGGATGTTATCCTAGGAATGGACTGGTTAACCACCAACAAGGGATTTATCGACTGCTTCAATTGGACTGTAATTCTTACTCATCATCACGGGAAGACGATAAAAATTGCAGCTCAAGAAAGACCAATATCACGGCAACCAAGGTTGAATAAGGTGGACATTTCAAAGTTAAGAAAATTTCTAGTGGTGTGTGAGTTCCCTGACGTATTTCCCGAAGAACTACCAGGCATGCCACGAGACCAGGAAATAGAGTTCATAATTGAACTAGCACCTGGAACCACCCCCATTTACAAGAAACCCTATAGAATGGCACCCTCCGAGTTGGTAGAATTAAAGAAGAAAATAAAAGAATTACTAGACAAAGGATTTATACGGGCCAACTCCTCACCTTGGGGTTCACCAGTATTATTTGCCAAGAAAAAGGATGGGACACTGAGATTGTGTATGGACTATCGAGCACTCAACATGGTCACCATCAAAAACAAATATCCGATGCCACAAATAAATGATTTATTTGACCAGCTCGCACAAGCCAAGGTTTTCTCAAAAATTGATTTAAGGTCGGGGTATCATCAATTAAAGGTACGGACAGAAGATATCCCTAAGACAGCATTCACATCCAGATACGGATTATATGAATTTACAGTAATGCCGTTTGGACTGACAAACGCCCCCGCATATTTTGTCCACCTCATGAACAAAGTGTTTATGAAATTTATGGACAAATTTGTTGTGGTGTTCATTGATGATATTCTGGTATACTCTAAGACACCAGAAGAACATGCTAAACATCTCAGAATTGTACTGGGAGAATTAAGGAAACATCAATTATACGCCAAATTTAGCAAATGTGTATTTTGGTTAAGACAGGTTGGTTTTCTAGGCCACGTATTGACCGAAGAAGGTGTTGCCGTGGACCCAGAAAAAGTCAAGGCCGTACTTGGCTGGAAACCACCAGTCAACGTAACAGATGTACGAAGTTTCCTGGGAATGGCTGGATATTACCGAAGGTTTATTGAGGGGTTCTCCACCATAGCAAAACCAATGACACAGTTACTCAAGAAGGATAAGAAATTTGTATGGACTGAAGCTTGCGAGAAAAGTTTCCAATAACTCAAAAGGAAATTAACAACAACACCAGTATTGGTTGTACCAGACATACACAAAAGTTTTGAAGTATATTGTGACGCATCCCGGAAGGGCCTCGGATGCGTACTAATGCAAGAGGGCAAAGTAGTCGCATACGCTTCCAGGCAACTACGAAAGCATGAAGAAAATTATCCTACTCATGACTTGGAATTGGTGGCAGTCATTCATGCACTCAAAGAGTGGAGGCACTTTTTGCTTGGAAATCATTGTGAAATATATACAGACCATAAAAGCCTCAAATATATTTTCACACAACCAGAACTCAATTTACGACAACGGTGTTGGTTGGAATTAGTGGAAGATTATGATGTTGGCATTCACTACCATCCAGGAAAGGCGAATGTAGTGGCAGATGCCCTTAGTCGAAACCCCAGCTTGGGCAACGACAGTCTACAGAACTTGAGACCTGAATTTCAGCAGGAGTTCGCCAAACTCAACTTGGTGATGGTCGCTGAAGGCAATGTGTCAAATTTGGAAATACAGCCCACCCTAATGGAACAGATTAAGAAGGCTCAGTATGGACACCCCAGCATCGAAGGCATAAAAAGAAAAGTGAGTCTGGGCAAGGCTTCAGAATTCGTCGTAGACGATAAGGGAATATTATGGTACAGAGACAGACTTTCCGTACCAAATATAGAGGACCTCAAACAGCAAATTCTAGCCGAAGGCCACACCGCTCCATATTAAATCCACCCTGGAGGAACCAAAATGTACAAGGACATTCAGGAATTTTTTTGGTGGCACGGTATGAAGAGGGATATAGCCACATTCATTGCATGTTGTGATTCATGTCAGCGCATTAAAACCGAGCACCAAAAACCAGCAGGACTATTACAGCCAAACATGATACCTGAGTGGAAATGGGATGAAATTGGAATGGATTTTATTGTTGGACTACCTCGGTCACGACACGGAAATGATGCCATATGGGTCATTACAGATATATTAACTAAGGTGGCACATTTCATCCCAGTAAAGACAACCCACACCACTCAGAAGCTGGACAAACTTGATCTCTCCCATATAGTTTGTCTGCATGGAATTCCAAAGACTATAATATCCGACAGAGGCACTCAATTCGTCTCTAGATTTTGGGATCATTTACAACAAGCTCTGGGAACTCAACTAGTATTTAGTACAGCATACCACCCCCAGACTAGAGGACAAACTGAACGTGTGAACCAAATTCTAGAGGACATGCTAAGAGCATGTGTTCTCACCTATGGAACCAGTTGGGAAGAAAGCTTGCCGTATGCCGAGTTCGCATACAACAACAGTTACCAAGCCAGTCTACAAATGGCACCTTTTGAAGCCTTGTACGGGCGAAGATGCCGTACCCCATTAAATTGGTTAGAAACAGGAGACAGTCGTATCTTCGGCCCCGACATGCTCAAGGAAGCTGAGGAGAAAGTTAGACTAATCAGGGATCGACTCAAGACAGCCCAGAGCCGACAAAAGAGTTATTACGATCAAAAACATCGTGAAGTCAGCTTTGAACCCGGTGAATATGAGTATCTACGAGTATCTCCTATGAGGGGCCCACAACGATTCAAAGTTAAAGGAAAGCTAGCACCACGGTTTACTGGACCCTTCTGTGTGATTGCACAAAGAGGCACAGTGGCCTACCAGCTAGACCTACCCGAAGAACTGTCAGACATCCACGACGTGTTCCACGTCTCAAAGTTGAGGAAATGTGTAAGCAACCCAGAGAAGCATGTATCTCATGAGAGCATTGATGTACAACCAGACCTCACCTACACGGAACGTCCAATAAAAATATTGGAGGAGTCCGAAAGGAGGACCCGTCAGAAAACAATTAAGTTTTTCAAGGTTCAGTGGAGCAATCGCACCGAGGATGAAGCAACATGGGAAAGAGAGGATTTTCTTCGGACAGAGTACCCACACCTATTTGAGGATCAGCTGAAATCTCGGAGACGAGATTTTTCCTAAGGGGGTAGGTGTTGTAACACTCCAAAATTTTTGATTTCGTTTTTATCAAATCCTTTATTTAATTGGAAGAAGGTTATTTAAAATTTTCTTTTTTTAAAAGACTCTCCTTCTCAAAAAATTTCTTTTATGACAAGTATTTTTGTGGGTTCTTCCCAACCTTGATTGTTGGTCTTGAAGATTTTTCATCTTGGGTTGGCTCAACACAAATACTTTTGAGTGGACCTTTCAAATCCTGTTACTAAAAAGAATTCCTATAATTTTTGGATTTTATCCTTCCCTATTCAAAAGTACTCTCTTGCCATGGCCCTTGTAGAAAACTTTCTTCCAAAACCCACCTCTGTACTTTGGGTCAAGTCAAGCATCAAGTCCAGCAAGGTTCAACTTCTCCTGGATTTTATTTCTATTTGTTTTAACCTCAAATCTTTTTCTGCCATTTATTTGGACCTTAGTGATTTACAAAGGAACTACTAGATTTCCTTTGAGTTTTGGTTCCAAATAAATTCCTCTGGCTAGTCCTTAGTGCCCTCGACCTAGATCCATCAAGATCTGCTGGTCCACAGTTCAAAATTTTCAAAATTTGCTTGCTGCAAGTTTGGACCAGATTTGCCATTTTTGGTGAAATTCATTCTTTTCCTTTTCCAAAAATTCTGAAGAAATTCAGGCAGTCTCTGGATGCATCAAGAGGCCTTCCCACCAAGTTTCAGCTCAAGAAAAATTTTCCACGTGCGCCAAGCATTTCGTCGAACAGCTGGTGTGCACTGTTCCTGTTCAAATTCAGAGTTTCAGTGTTAAGCTTCAGTCATCAGTGTTGTTTTCTTTAGAGCTTGGTGTCAATCTCGCCAGTGCTCGCCCTGGCCTCTTGCTCCATGTTCCCCCTCCTTATCCAGTGCGCCGCACGGTTGTTTGGCCGGTCACGAGCATCGATGGCGACGTGTCACGTCAACTCCGGCGCCTCTCGCGATGGCAGAACCGCCCGTGGCGGCCAGCAGGGGCCAGCCCTGCAGTATGGCGCTGTCCAGCACCGCCCACACCACTAGGAGCCTCCACGTGGCCGTCCTCTTCTCTGTGCGCGCTGGAGAACCGTCCCTGTGGCCTGAGAGGCGCAGAACGCGCTCTCTGCCGCCGACGAGCCCGTGAGCTCCATTCCATCGAAGCCACGGGAGCAGGCCAAATCCGATCAAGATTAGCTGTTGAATGGAGCCAGTGGACCAATCCGCAGCTGCCCAGGCACCAAAGCCGTCAGCTCGACCACCACCTCGCCGTAATTACTCGCCGGAGAAATCCCGTTCTCGGCAACCGCCTCGGGCCGGCTATAAATAGAGGCCCCGAGCTCGCCTTTGATCCAGCACCACTCCTCCACCTCACCGGAGCCGCGCCCAGTCGCTAGAAGGACCTCGAGGAGGCCTTCTTCCCCAACTCTGGCCGCCACGACCCGCTCTGGTAGCCAGCTTGATTCACTCGATTCCTTGCATAGCTCTAGCTCAAACTTGGGGAGGAACCTCCTATTGCACCCACTCCCCTAACCCGCGCTCCGTTTTGGCGTTTGTAGCTCTCTTCGGAGGGATCCATCCTCGACCAAACCGCCGTCCACCAGAGTGGAAGGCGCCGTCGGCGTGGTGCTCGCCGACGACCAAGTTCACCACCCACCGACGCGGAATTGTCCCGTGAGTGCAACCATACCTTTTCCCTCCTCTCGATTGCCGTCGATCATCGCCGGCGATCATCGTTTGCTTCGGTCGACGGTGAGATTTTAAACCTGACATGCGGGACCCCCTCGTCAGCCTCTCCTCTTTTATTCGAAATGTTTTCTGAAAGCGCCTTCGGGCAAAGTATGTTTTCCCTTTGGGTCGGCGTATTTCTAACCGAAATATTTTCTGTTTTTTTAAACTAGCCCCTGGAAAGTTTCTGTTTCATCATAGATTAGTCCGTGGACTAAAACCTTAATAACTTTTAAACAGAAGATGATTTTGAGTTGATTCTTTTTCTGTCATCTTTATTTTTCTATCTAGTTTTTTATCATATTTATTTAAAAAATAAATATTTGGGACAATTTTTATGCACGCACGGTATTTACGTTAGTATCCGATTTCTTTTATAATGTAGATACCGAAGGAGGTGACGGAGCCGCAAACTTCGCCGAGCTAGACTCCGACTACTCTGAACCAGGCAAGCATGTTTGAACCTTTGATATGATGAGTGTTTTTCATGATTGCTTGAGTGGTTTTCTCATGACATGTTTATATAAGCATTTGTGAATGTTATATTTCATGCAAAGCAAGCTGCAAGTGAGCTTCGAAATTTGATGTGTTCATATGATGGTGAGATAACCTGATCATGTGGTGGCATGATAGGTTGCAAGCTGGTATTGTTGAAGCATGCCAGTTTTATGTCAACCGTTTAACTCCAGTATTAACGTGGACCAAGTCTTGTTCCCGTTCGTCCCCTTTTTGTGCTGCCACATGTCTTCTGCAAAGAATGCGGTTTAGTCAGTTGCAAACCTCTTTCCTTGTACACACCAAATAGAGGGGCCGTGATGAGGGTTCCATGGCCCTGGATTAAAGCCCGTCATTCGGTCAGGGGGCATGGGTGTTTCCGGTTGGGACCGAGAGGGGGGCATCCCTTAGAGCGCGCAATATAAATTTGATCCCATGCCATTCGAGGTTGTAGCCTCCCCGTCTTATAGTTTTTCTTGAACGTTGCCTAGGGTGATTCCTGGTAGCTGAATGGGGAATGGGTCTATACTGGTTAGATGTGTTTCTCCTAAAATACCATAAACGGAACTAGTCCTTTGTGACTACTGAAATCCGTTGGCTGTGGTTAAAGAGTACGAACTCTGCAGAGTCAAAACCATTCGAGTAACCATGTCCATGGTCAAGGACTTGAACAACATCTCAGTGTTAGTGTCAGTCTCAGTGTCAATCCCAGTGGCAGCCCCAGTGACAGTCCCCGGAGAATAAGCATAAAACTGAGAGTGGTAAACCCGGCTGAATGTTATTCCTGTGGATGGACTAACCAATTTATTATCATGTACCGAGTATTCCATGGAATGATGTTACCTTCATGAGATACTTGCATTCGAATGATTTAATATAAGCCCTTTATGTGATGTCGCTCAGACGTCCGACTGTGGCATTCTTGTTATTAACTTTTGATATAAGCCCTTTATGTGATGTCGCTCAGACGTCTGACTGTGGCATTCTTGTTATTTACTTTTGATATAAGCCCTTTATGTGATGTTGCTCAGACGTCCGACTGTGGCATTCTTGTTATTTACTTTTGATATAAGCCCTTTATGTGATGTCGCTCAGACGTCCGACTGTGGCATTCTTGTTATTTACTTTTGATATGAGCCCTTTATGTGATGTCGCTCAGACGTCCGACTGTGGCATTCTTGCTATTTACTTTTGATATAAGCCCTTTATGTGATGTCGCTCAGACGTCCGACTGTGGCATCCTTGTTATTTACTTTCATTATAACCCCTTCTCGAGATGTCGCTTAGACGTCCGACTGTGGCACTTACTATCATTTACGTTTTAATATAAGCCCTTTATGTGGTATCGCCCTAACGCCTGACTGCGGCATGTTATTTATTTTTACCTTTCGAGGTGTCGCCTCAGACACCCGATCGGTTTTCAGTTATTTTTTTTGGATTTCGGGAGGACTACCGCCTGACTTCCTTTTTTATTTAACTTGCAGTGCAAATTTATTATCTGAGTGCGCATTACTAGTCTGCTCATGTGCTTCATGTTTGCATTCGTTATATCTTATGTCCAAACTGTCTTGCGAGTACATTCAAAGTACTCACCTGGCTTGTTGATTTGGCCAGATGTTGACGAAGGCGATCTTATGGATGAAGAGTACGATAGTGAGTCCGACGCCTAGAGGAGTCCCAGTCAGTCCCGTACGATCCTAGAGTTGGTCACTTGTATTATATACGCTTCCGCTACCCTAATAAAATCATCGAGCCTCACTCCGGCGCTTGATGAGCTGTAAGATTTTGGAGTCATGTCACCCACTTCACTGTGACATATCCACCACCACTTTTATTACAAGTCAGTAGTTATGCCACCATACCCTTTGTGTCATATCCGCTTTTACGTGTAATATCGGCGTGCTTGTAATAAATTGTTGAGCAACCTCAGCTCAACCCTGTATAATATTTAGTACTTCTGGATTTTTGTATCAAGGATTTGTCTACCAGTAAGGAGGATTTTTCTATACTGGTTTGATAAAATGGTCGATTTTTCAATAAATATTTTATTGGAAAACTGGTCCTGACAAGCCCCCTCGCGCGACTCTCCCGAGGGGAAAGTGTTGCAATGAGGCCGGACACCGATCCCGGAGGCTCCTTGAGGTTGATGCGGCCATGGGGCCGCCCTCAGTTGTTTATCACCAGCGCGTAGCATAGCGCTTCCGCACTTGCACGGGCATAGCCGCTCCTCGACCGTGTCGATTGCCAGCGTGAAGCATGGTGCTTCCACTGGTGCGTGGGTGAGGGCTACCTCTGAGTGGAGCCTCCGGGGCGTGTACAACCCCGTCCTGACACGTGGCTTGCACGATAGGGCTAGATGAGGTGTGTATGGGCACTCATGAGCCAGCGCGGGACTCACAAGGCCCTACCTCATGGCGGGTTGCGCCTGAATTTGATTCTTGACAGCTGTGGTGGTCCTGCGAGATGGTTAGGCAACCTGCATGCGCCGAGTGAATCTCCTGAGGCGATCACATGAGAAGGTCAAACACCAATGACCCCAGGAGGTGACGTGAACGGGTCCGGCCCGCCCAGACAGAGCTCAGTCGTTGGGTTTATCAACTCTGCAGGGATGGACCCGAGCATAGATGCCGTGCCCAGACTTCTCATGCAAAAAATCCTGAAGAAAGACAATCGGCGCGTGGCTCCCGTGGTGGTGAGGCACCAGGAAGCGCGCCCTAGCTCGTCCATCTGCGATTTGCTCATGCGTGAACAAGGCACCAAGGGCCATGGGAGGTGACGTACATGGGAGCTGGCCCGTGAACTAGAGCTCAGCCTCTTGGGTTTAGCGACGCTGCAGGGACGGACCCGAGCATAGACGCCGTGCCAGTCCTTAATCATGAGGCGGTCGTGGGCGGCCTTGCAAGGGTGCACGGCGTTCATGGTATCGAAGTACCGGACAGGCATATAATAATCGTGAAGCAACTCATAGGGGGAATCAAGCTAGTTCAGGTGATGCGAGAACGATACATGCCACAGGGACGGACCCATGCGGCCTGGGTATGATGCAGCCCGAGGGGCGCCCCCAGCAGAGTAAGCTAAAGATGCAAAAGGATACACGTCGCAGGGACAGGCCCGTGCGACTTGGGGATAATGCAGCCCGAGGGGCGCCCCCAACTAAACGAACTGAAATAGAGTCACCTGGCACAATTGCAAGAGAGATGTTAAGGTAGCTAAAGACGCGTGCTGAAAAAGTTGCTCCTTAGGTGTCGTTCGGCGGCCAGTTCCCGGGGGATCCCGGAGGTTCTGGCTCCTCCCCCCTCAGGATTGCCTGGCGCCTGGCCACATGAGCCGTCAGGGCACCCTGCATGAGCCGATGGAAGGTGACAACCACGTTCGGCAAGCCGAACGGCATGCAGATGTAGCTGTGAGGGGCCCCTCGCACCGACCATCATGAGACGACCAGAAGCGCTCCTGGGATGCGACCCTGTTGATCCCTGGAATGCCGATGCAGACACGCAGCTCACTGCCCTCACCAGGATGAGGGGTTGCCCTAGGTGGTGGGCGGTGGTCGCCGTGCATGGCTCTTGCCTCCTGAAGCTCCTCGGTTGTCTTGGTGATGAACTCCTGAGCGCCAGGCACTCCATGGCTCGCACCCTCATGAGAGAAACATGCGGCAAAGCATGCCTCCACATGGTGCCCGAGCGCCTCCCTCGTGACATTGGCCAGGTCGGAGACCCTCTAGAGGAGAGCCCCCGATCCCGACCTGAGAGGGGCGCCAGGCGCGCCTTCCTATCTGAGAGAGGGAGGCGCCCCCTCCGTGGGCGCAGGTCCTGAGGTGGTGGAGCTGGAGACGCCGCTCTCCTGGGGCTCTTGGCGGAGTAACTGCTTCTTCTTCTTGGGGACAGCCTCAGGAGGGTAGATGGCGCCATCATTGTCTGGGTCCTCGAGTGTTGCGGCTTGGTAGGCACGCTCAAGGGAGCACACCGCGTCCTTCTCCTCGCACGCTATAGTGATGATGTCGCGGTTTCCTGGCATCTTGAGGATGTTGTAGCCGTGGTGAGTCACTGCCATGAACTTGGCCAAAGCTGGATACCCTAGGATGGCGTTGTATGGAAGGCAAATGTGGGCGACGTCAAAGTCGATGAGCTCGATGCGGTAGTTGTCGCGCTGGCCGAAGGTGACTGGGAGACGGATCTGCCCTATTGGGGTGGTGGAGCCATCGGTCACTCCTGAGAAAGGCTTGGTGGGCTGCAGCTGGTCATATGGCACTTGGAGATGGTCGAACGTGTCGACAGAGAGAACATTGAGCCCTGCACCGCCATCAATGAGGGTTTTGGTGACTTGGATATTGCTGATGACGAGCGAGCAGAGCATCGGGAGTGCGCCGGCGGTTGCCGCACACTTGAGCTGGTCCGCCGAGCTGAAGGTGATAGTGCACTTGGACCACCTGAGCGGCCGCGTGGCCTCGAGCCTGGGGAGAGCCGCGTTCACTTCTCGGGCGAACTGCTTGAAGATGCACTAAGAGGCTGGGGCCTGTGCACTGCCTAAGATGAAGGCGATGGTGCGAGGCTCATAGAAGCCCCCAACCCCCTCGTCCTGGTCGTTGTTCCTCCTGGGTGGTGGTGGCAGCGGAGGGAGGCCGGCCTTGCCCTAAGGGCGGTCCTCACGAGGCTGGTCCCTCCAGGCGCCCTCGTGAGGCTGGTCATGCCAGCGGTCCTCACGAGGCTGATCGCGCCACTCCTGGCGGGGGCCGGGGTCGTCCTAGCGCCCTCCAGTTCGGCCTCCTCCACGGCCGTAGCCTCGGTTGTTGCGCTCTGGGCATCGGCTGAAATGCCCGTCACGGACGGCCAGAACGGGAGTCACCTGGCACCATTGCTAGAGAGATGTTAAGGTAGCTGAAGACGCGTGCTGAAAAAGTTGCTCCTTAGGTTTCGTTCGGCAGCCAGTTCCCGGGGGACCCCGGAGGTTCTGGCTCCTCCCCCCTCAGGATTGCCTGGCGCCTGGCCTCACGAGCCGTCAGGGCACCCTGCATGAGCCGATGGAAGGTGACAGCCACGTTCGGCAAGCCGAAGGGCATGCAGATGTAGCTGTGAGGGGCCCCTCGCACCGACCATCATGAGACGGCCAGAAGCGCTCCTGGGATGCGACCCTGTTGATCCCTGGAATGCCGATGCAGACACGCAGCTCACTGCCCTCGCCAGGATGAGGGGTTGCCCTAGGTGGTGGGCGGTGGTCGCCGTGCATGGCTCTTGCCTCCTGAAGCTCCTCGGTTGTCTTGGTGATGAACTCCTGAGCGCCAGGCACTCCATGGCTCGCACCCTCATGAGAGAAACATGCGGCAAAGCATGCCTCCACATGGTGCCCGAGCGCCTCCCTCGTGACATTGGCCAGGTCGGAGACCCTCTAGAGGAGAGCCCCCGATCCCGACCTGAGAGGGGCGCCAGGCGCGCCTTCCTATGTGAGAGAGGGAGGCGCCCCCTCCGTGGGCGCAGGTCCTGAGGTGGTGGAGCTGGAGACGCCGCTCTCCTGGGGCTCTTGGCGGAGTAACTGCTTCTTCTTCTTGGGGACAGCCTCAGGAGGGTAGATGGCGCCATCATTGTCTGGGTCCTCGAGTGTTGCGGCTTGGTAGGCGCGCTCAAGGGAGCACACCGCGTCCTTCTCCTCGCACGCTATAGTGATGATGTCGCGGTTTCCTGGCATCTTGAGGATGTTGTAGCCGTGGTGAGTCACTGCCATGAACTTGGCCAAAGCTGGATACCCTAGGATGGCGTTGTATGGAAGGCAAATGTGGGCGATGTCGAAGTCGATGAGCTCGATGCGGTAGTTGTCGCGCTGGCCGAAGGTGACTGGGAGACGGATCTGCCCTATTGGGGTGGTGGAGCCATCGGTCACTCCTGAGAAAGGCTTGGTGGGCTGCAGCTGGTCATATGGCACTTGGAGATGGTCGAACGGGTCGACAGAGAGAACATTGAGCCCTGCACCGCCATCAATGAGGGTTTTGGTGACTTGGATATTGCTGATGACAAGCGAGCAGAGCATCGGGAGTGCGCCGGCGGTTGCCACACACTTGAGCCGGTCCACCGAGCTGAAGGTGATAGTGCACTTGGACCACCTGAGCGGCCGTGTGGCCTCGAGCCTGGGGAGAGCCGCGTTCACTTCTCGGGCGAACTGCTTAAAGATGCACTGAGAGGATGGGGCCTGCGCACTGCCTAAGATGCAGGCGATGGCACGAGGCTCCTAGAAGCCCCCAACCCCCTCGTCCTGGTCGTTGTTCCTCCTAGGTGGTGGTGGCAGCGGAGGTAGGCCGACCTTGCCCTAAGGGTGGTCCTCACGAGGCTGGTCCCTCCAGGCGCCCTCGTGAGGCTGGTCATGCCAGCGGTCCTCACGAGGCTGATCGCGCCACTCCTAGCGGGGGCCGGGGTCGTCCTAGCGCCCTCCAGTTCAGCCTCGTCCACGGCCGTAGCCTCGGTTGCTGCGCTCTAGGCGTCGGCTAAAACGCCCGTCACAGATGGCCCTGAGCTCCTGACAGTCACTGATGTTGTGGCTATGTACGTTGTGGAAGGCGCAAAACGGGCGGCTGCCCTTGGATGATTCTGGGTGGTCGCGGCCGCGCTTCATCTCCGGTTCGGCCGCGAGCATAGCCACCCCCTTGCGCTTCACGTCTTTCATCTTGGCCTTGTTGTCTTCTGGGTCAGTAGTGGGGAGCTCGACGAGGGAAAGGCACCCTTCCTCAGCTCTTGTGCACTTGTCGCTATGTTGAATAGCTCCAAGGCTGTACACAAGTCCTCGTGGATGGCGAGCTCCTCCTTCATCTTGACATCACAACCGCCATCAGAGAATGCCGAGATGATGGCCTCGTCTGTCACCTTGGGAATCTTGAGGCGGACGTTGTTGAAGTGCTGGATGTACTTCTGCAGGGTTTCCCCTGGTTGCTGCTTGATGCGCCGCAGGTCGCCCACGACTGGCAGGTGGTCGCGAGTGCCCTGGAAGTTGGCGACAAAACGCTCATGCATCTCGCCCCAAGAGGAGATCAATCTCGTGGGCAGGTTCAGGAGCCACGAGCGTGCGCCATCCTTGAGAGCCATGGGAAACCAGTTTGCCATAACCTTCTCGTCGCCGTTGGCCGCCTCGATGCTCAACTCGTAAAGCTGCAGGAACTCAGCCGGCTCGGGGGTGCCGTTGTAGCGTGAAGGCAGGTCGGGCTTGAAATTCCTGGGCCAGACGACACTTCACAGTTCGAGAGTGAAGGCTCGGCAGCCCGCTATGGCCATTGGAGCCCGTCGTGGAGGTGGTGCTTGGTCTTGGAGCTCGCACGCTGCCGCGACGAGCGGAGCGCGGTCTTGGCGTGGCAGCGTTGGGAGCGTGCGTGCCCCCTCTCACGGCTGCTGGATCTCCTGGCAGCTTCCTTCTTCATGCGCGGGCACCCTGCGTGGTGGGTCGCACCGCGGGGCCGCACGCATTGGTGCGAGGGTGACGTCTTGGCGTGGAGGTGGCGGAGGCGCTCCATGGGCTATGTAACCTACAGCGGGAGGTGGCGCATGGTAGCGAGAGGGACGGTGCAGGAGAGCCCCCAGCGGCGCTGACGAGCTCGGTGATGCAGTCCAGCCAGTCCTCCTAGAGGTTGTCGACGGGGCGATAACGCAGGAGCTCGCACGCCAGGAGCAGCGCAGCCTGCGCGTCCACAGGCCCGCGATGAGCGTGAGACAACGAGCCGGCCAGAGTCAGCGAAGGGGTGGCGGTGCATCCATCCCGCCACATGGAGGGAGTGCAGCGACGAGGCTTGCTGCTCGTGCCCCATCGGTTCGGTGGCGGTGGGTGATGGAGAACGGCGGGGAGGCCCGCCGGTGGGAGCCGTCTGGGTGACGCGGGCAACGAGGGCGGCCCGTCGCTCAGCACGAGCTCGACGAGCGTCAGCCATGGAAGCAGTGGAGCGGTGATGCATCGGTCGACAGAAGAAAGGATCCGATGCACCCCTACCTGGCACGCCAAATGTCGGATTTCGGGTTCCGCAAACCCTAGAGAGGTTCAAACTCTGGGGTGCGCATGAATAACACTCTGTCCCCAGCGCGCTCGCTCAACAATCCCACGGCCTAGCTCGATGAACTCAAGGAGCAAGAGACACAAGGGTTTATACTGGTTCGGGCCAACTTGCGGTGTAATACCCTACTCCAGTGTGTGTGGTGGATTGCCTCGAGGGGCTGAGGATGAACTAGTACAGTGGATGAACAACCTCAGGAGGTGAGGTGTTCTTGGGCTCAATGAGCTGGTGAGGGTCAGGATGGAATGGATCCGATCTAGATGAGTTGCCTCCTACGGTGGTGGCCAGTCCTATTTATAGAGGCCCTGGTCCTCTTCCCAAATGTAGGCGAGAAGGGATCCCACAACGGCCATTTTTGAAGGGAGACAACCAGTACAATTTATCCTCACAAAAGTAGTCTTCGCCTGCCAAAGGCTTTGGTGGTGACGCTGCCCCGGGCTCCACGATGACCTCCGTCATACCGTCCTAGCGGTCCTTGGTCTTGTTGCACCGATATGGAAACCTTTGCTTGATTCCTCGGGACTCCACACCCGCGCTTGCCCCCTTGGCACCAAAGAGGAAACTGGTATGCTGCGCCCGCTAGCGCCCGCCTGGACTTGGTCGTCATGGCTCACGTCACGCGAACCTCGCGAGGTGCACCTTGCATAGATATCTCCGCTCCTCGGGAGCCAGCCTAGCGGGGCTGCCCCTAGGGAGGTCTTGCTGTCATCCTCCTCACAAGGCTTGGCCCCTTGCGAGGGTCTTGAGATATTGTTGTCGATGTTGGGCCGTAGCAGGCCATCGATGGAGCCACGTCATGGGCCGCATGCAGGCAAGTCTGGGTACCCCCGTTCCCAAACGCCGACAGCAGACGACATCGTTACGTGCAGCAGGAGTGTGAGGCAGGCAACCCCGCGTCAGGATCCTCCCATAATGAAGGCTGGGTTGCCGCAAGTGTGCTAGATGGCGCGGCGGATGAGGGGTGTAGGATTGGGGTCAGGGTTCTGGAGGTGAGCGAAGGCGAAGCGGCACGGGCAGTGAACTAGGTAGGGTGGTGCGGCAATGAGTGGCATGTCGCCATAGGGTGGCAGCAGCCCAGCCTCGTGGACCGGGCAAGGCAGCTCGTTCTCAGAGTCGGTTTCAGATACGTGCGAGGTGTCCCTTGTGTACTGTGAAGCGATGTAGACATCGGAGAGACGATCCCGTAGTTCCTGGGTGTCGAATGGAGATAGGGTGGTGTGAGTGGGTGCGTGGAGTGGAGTGGTGGGAGTGGGCAGAGGGGCTAAGGTGCGTGGTGGTGAGGGTGGAGGAAGGGAGGCCCCATTTGAGGCGAGGGGAACACCATGGAGGATGAAAGGAGAGGGGACGCACACGGCGGGGAAAGGCTCTGAGAGGATGATAGGGACATCGCCGATCATGAGTGTGTGGGGGTCGCGGCCGCCGCCGACGATGAGCTACCAGGGTCCATACTGCAAGGGCAAAAAGCTGGGTTAGGGCTAGAAGGAAACACATCAGGAAGTGAAGGGAAGAGAGGCCAGATCCATTGGTACCTACAGTTGCGACTGCGGTGACCGTTCCGCCAACAGCGGTCGCAGCGGACGGGGTCACGACAGACTTCTACGCAGTGGTAAGGCGAGGCACCGAAAGCAGCGTCTCCTCTTCTTGGTGGATGGTGGTGGATGAGAACGAAGATGGAGGGAAAAAAGAGGCCGATGAGTTATATATGGGCAACGGGGCTGCGGGTGACTGTGAGCGCGGGGGGAGGAGGGAAGAGCATCTCGGTTTGAGGTCGTTGTGGCACTGTTGGACCGCATGGGCCGCATATCTGTTGTCAGTGCAGCGTGATCCATTGCGTGCAGCAGTGCGTGAGACGACCGGAGCGCGTGGCGTGGCGATCGAGTGGACGGGTTAGGCTGCATGGTGGTTTTAGGTGCGATGATGATGGCTAGATGTCGTTCAGGGGTAGCTTGCACTACAAAAAAACACACTTCCGTGATGATACGTGTTTGTCACAGTAGGTCACGTTTTCTGCCATGCATGTACATCCATGACGATTTTATGACAGGATCAAGATAGTCATACCTGTGCTATCGTAGAAGTGTTCCATGACATTACCAAAACTATCATCACAGAAGTGTCCACTTCCATGACGATAAATCACGCGTCATAGAAGTGCTTTCGTCAAGGGTGACCGACACCTGGCATCCACCGTAACGGATCACCGTTAAGATATCGGGTTCTGGTTTGGATCCGATAACCCGTTAATAGCCCCGACCAATGGGGATTTTCCATGTGTAAAATTCTCATTCGCCAGATATGCACGTGTTAGCTAATTGTTGGGACAGATGTCATTCCTACAATGGACGGAAGACGCCTATGATATTTCGATACGTGGCATAGCCCAACAGTGGCCCATTTTAGGTAAAAGGCCGGCCCAACTAAAGGCCCACCATGTTTTTTCAGACACTAGTGGGCTGGCCCATTAACAACCTGCCATGTTTTGGGTCAAATTGAGGCCCATATTAGACCAGGCCTGTTCACAGCCTGCCGTGTTTTGGGCCAAATTACGGCCCATATCGGATCAGGCCCATTAACAGGCTACAGTTCTTTTGGGCCCATTCTAAGCTAGGTTTGTACTTCAGCCTCTTAAATGCCCGTTTACCAGTTCGGCCCGATACTAGTTTCAACCTGTTAGCGGCCCGTGGTGCATCTGGGACGTTTTTGGCCTATTTAAATTTAGGCCATTTAACGGTCCATGCAGAAACTCAGCTATTTCTTGTCCGAAGTAACTTTATGCCTCTTAACGGCCCGTAGTCTTTGTGGATAAATTTCAGCCCAACTGGCCTATCAGCCTGTTAATGGCCCGTGTAATAGTTGGGCCTAATTACAGTCCGCATTGAATCCGGCCTACTTACAGCCCATCTGATAATGGCCCGTGAAACTTTTGGGCCTATGGCTCGCGTGGATACCGGCCTGCTTAAAGCCCATAATTTTATTGGGCCAAACAGGCCCGATATATAGTTTGGCATGTTAATGGCTCGTCCTATTTGGGCCAAACATGGGCCTTATGCAGTTTTGGCCTGTATTGGCCCGTGAATTTTTCGGCTCAACGCTAGCCCAGTCTAGGTTTTAGCCTATTAAAAGGCCATGGTATTCTCTGGCCCAGCTGGCCAGAACTTTACTCGGCCTGTTAAAGGCGGAAAACTACTATAGGTTTAGACTTGCTAATGGCCCAAGATGATTATAAGCCCACATTTTGGCCCATATGAGTAACGGGCCAACCTGAAGACCGACAACACTGAGATCCAGTGAACCTTCCGGCCTAAATTACAGCATACCGACCAAGAATAAACCTAGACTATACAATAAAGAAATTACGACATATTACATCCACTAGGAATCGAAGTTCACTACCGGTGATAATAAAGCGCAACGTGACCGTGGATTACAAACACTGGGCATTAAACGTCGCCACCAGTGCATATAAACGCGCTGACAAAAGAATATACAAAACTGAGAGCACTTCAAAAGGCATTAGGCCTGGCCAGGACGGGCTCCGCAAGGAGCCGAACAAGCTGATGAGACCTTAGTTGTGTCAACGATAAATGCTCCATCCCTAGCTTTATAGCACCATAGTGCGCAAGGTAGTCCTCTAAGATCTTCGCTGCATCATTGACTTCAAGTCGGAGCTGAGCTGAAGCAAGCCTTTCCACTTTAAGTTGAGACTGAAGAAGTCAAACTGATTGAGGCAGCGACTGCACAGAGGTTGTCTCACAACTTCTAGTGAGTAGCTTCAACTCACTATCTTCATTAAGATAGGACCTTGGGGTCATCTCGCTCTCTTCAAGATGGTTTGGCTCACTATCTTCCCTAAAGTTCTGCCTGGCATAAGAGAAACGACTTTGAAATAGAAACAAGGAGACACATAACAATTTTCGTAATTATATAAGAAAATAAATGGATCTGCATAAGGAACATGTTTTTACAACTACAATTTAAAACTGGTAGTTGTTATAAACATCCAATCAGATGTAAATAGCAAAGTAAACAGCAGTGGAGGAAATGATGGCTATCCAAATCTATACTAGAACAAAGTTTGAAGGCTTGAGAAGGATGAACTTGCATTACATGTTAACACGGGCTGGACAAAGCCCTTCTCCATGTTGATGGAAGGATAATTCAATAAATTCCCCAAAGAAACTTCTTTATAAGCGTTGCCATTATTCTACATTTTGCAAAGAGTAAATATAGATCAAATAATATTGGAAGAAATAGAGGATAATGAAGCTCAGGTGCAGACTGATGATACATAATCAAATAGCAATTAATTAAGTTCATCGTTACAAGGCAAAAGGTACTGACAAGAGGAATGCAGACATCAATGTGTGTAGTGGCATTGGCTTTATTTAACATTTTGGTGAGAGTAAATGTAGATATGATAATTTGGAGAAAGTGGAGGGCAGGGTAGACAAGATGCAGAGTAATGCTACACAATCAACTATCTCGCGATGCAAGTACAGTAATACAACCATCGTCCATTATTACTTGTCGCTCAAATGGATGTATCTAGCACTATTAAGTTCTAAATACATTCAATTGATCAACAATTAACTCGATACAGAGGGAGTACATGACAACATGTACTTACATGAGCAATCCAAAACTTCATAAGCATTGTGTTAATTCTAAATTTATTAAAGAGTAAATATAGATCTTATAACTTCAAGCAAAGGGAGGATAAAGAAGCAAACATTTACAATGATGCTACATAGTCAAACAACAATGAGTGTAAGAATGCTAACAAAGGGCAAGAGGTACTGACAAGAGCAATGCAGTGCCAGTATTGTTGTGAGATCCTATGATCCTTTGAGCAAGGAGATTCATCTGAAATTAGTTCTCACACAAGAGATAAGGTAAGGCACATGCAGAAATTTAGGAGTTCAAATTTTGAATTGATATCATAGAAAGTGATACGTCTCCAACGTATCTATAATTTTTGATTATTCCATGCTGTTATATTATCATTCTTGGATGTTTTACAATCATTTTATATCATTTTTGGTACTAACCTATTGACATAGTGCCAAGTGCCAGTTGCTGTTTTCTGCATGTTTTTTACATCGCAGGAAATCAATATCAGACGGAGTCCAAATGCCACGCCAATTTACGATGATTTTTGATGGATCAGAAGGAAGAAGTTGGGCGCTGGTTGCACCTGGGGGGAGTCCTAAGAAGGGGACAACCCACCAGGGCGCGCCAGGAGGCCCAGGCGCACCCTGGTGGGTTGTGCCCACCTCGGGTGCCCCCTGGACCGCCTCTTTGCTCTATAAATACCCCAATATTCCATAAACCCTAGGGGAGTCGACGAAATATTCATCCAGCCGCTATAGAGTCCAGAACCACGAGATCCAATCTAGACACCATCATAGAGGGGTTCACCACTTTCATTGGTGCCTCTCCGATGATGCGTGAGTAGTTCTTTGTAGACCTACGGGTCCGTAGTTAGTAGCTAGATGGCTTGGCTATCTCTCTTGGTTATCAATACAATGGTCTCTTGGAGATCCATATGATGTAAGTCTTTTGGCGGTGTGTTTGTTGGGATCCGATGAACTTTGAGTTTATGATCAGATCTATGTTTTTATCCATGAAAGTTATTTGAGTCTTCTTTGATCTCTTATATGCATGATTGCTTATAGCCTCATATTTATTCTCTGATATTTAGGTTTTGTTTGGCCAACTTGATCTATTTATCTTGCAATGGGAAGAGGTTCTTTGTAGTGGGTTCGATCTTACGGTGCTTGATCCCAGTGACAGAAGGGGAACCGACATGTATGTATCGTTGCTACTAACAAGATGAGACCTATATCTTCCACAATAGATAAACGGATCTCATCTACATCATGTCATCGTTCTTATTGCATTACTCCATTTTCTCATGAACTTAATACACTAGATGCATGCTGGATAGCGGTCGATGTGTGGAGTAATAGTAGTAGATGCAGGCAGGAGTTGGTCTACTAATCTTGGACGTGATGCCTATATAATGATCATTGCCTAGATATCGCCATGATTATTTGAAGTTCTATCAATTGCCCAACTGTAATTATTTTCCCACCATTTGCTATTTTTCTCGAGAGAAGCCACTAGTGAAACCTACGACCCCCGGGTCTCTTTTCATCATATTTGCCTTTGCGATCTATTTTCTCTTGAATTTATTTTTAGATCTATTAAACCAAAAATACAAAAATACCTTGCTGCAATTTATTTGTTCCGCGATCTATTTATCCTATCTACAAATTTACCTCACGTCCTTTGCCTATCTTGAGGCGCCGTACCCCGAAAGGGATTGACAACCCCTTTAACACGTCGGGTTGTGAGGTGTTGTTCTTTGTGTGCAGGGGCTGTTTACGTTGTGTTGGTTGGTTCTCCTACTAGTTCGATAACCTTGGTTTCATATCTAAAGGAAATACCTACCGCCGCTATGCTGCATCATCCCTTCCTCTTTGGAGAAATACCGACGTAGCTTCAAGCAACATCAAAAGGAATTTCTGGCGCCGTTGCCGGGGAGGATCTTCAACATAACCAGTTTCCTAATCACAAATCTCATATCCTTGCAATTTACATTATTTGCCATTTGCCTCTCGTTTCCTATCCCCCACTTCACAAAAATTTGCCATTTTATTCGCCTCTCTTTTTCCGTTCGCCGTTTTCTTGCTGGATCTATTTCCGAGTGTAATCTTGTTGTGTGGTCATCATGACTCAAGAGAACACCAAACTATTTGATTTCTCAAATACCAACAACAATGATTTTATTGGCACTCCACTTGCTCCTCCCGCCACTAGTGCGGAGACTTGTGATATTAATACTACTTTGCTGAATCTTGTTATGAAAGACCAATTTTCTGGTACTCGTAATGAGGATGCTGCCGCGTCCCATCTTAATACCTTTGTGGAATTATGCAATATGCAAAATAAAAAAGATGTGGACAATCATGTGGTCAAGATGAAATTATTTCCGTTTTCTTTGCGTGATTCTGCAAAAATTTGGTTCTCTCTTCTTTGCCTCGCAATAGTATCGATTCTTGGAATAGGATCAAAGATGCTTTTATCACTAAGTATTTTCCTCAAGAAAAAATTATTTCCATTAGAACCTAGATCATGAATTTCAAGCAACTTGAACATGAGCATGTTGCACAATCTTGGGAAAGGATGAAGATGATGCTAAGGAATTGCCCAACTCATGGGTTAAATCTTTGGATGGTCATACAAAAAATTTATGCGGGGTTGAATTTTGTTTCTCGCAATCTTTTAGATTCCGCCGTGGGTGGTACTTTTATGGAAATTACCTTGGGTGAAGCCACCAAATTGCTTGATAATATTATGGCAAATTATTCACAATGGCATACCAAAAGGGCTCCTGCTAGTAAAAAAGTTAATTCGGTTGAAGAAATTTCTTCTTGGAGTGAAAAAGTTAATTCTCTTATGAAATTGATTGCTAGTAAAAGTGCTCCTATTGATTTTAATGATATGCCTTTGTTTACTTTGATTGAGAAAAATAGTGATGCCATAGATGTGAATTTTATTTCTCACAATAATTTCAACAATAATGCTTATAGAGGTAGTTTTAATCCTAGGCCTTTTCCTAGTAATTCCTCTAATAATTATGGTAATTCCTATGGAAATCAATCTTAAAATAACAATAGAAACACCTCTGATCTTGAGAATAATATTAAGAATTTATCAACATACAAAAGGTTTTCAACACTTCCATAGAAGAAAAGTCGAATAAGATTGATGATTTGTCTAGAAGTGTTGATAGAATTGCTCATGATGTGGAAAATCTCAAGATGAAAATTTTTGTGCCTAAAGTAGATGAATCAATTAAAGCTCTTTATGTTTCTATGGATGAGAGTAAGAAAAGAACTGCAATGCTTAGGGCTAAAAGAGAATTGTTAGAAAAAGCGTTTTCTAGTGATTTCTTTCGCATAAGTGATGAAGATCTTAAAATGATTGGTGTTTCTTCTGTTGATTCCTTGTTTAGTAAAATTAAGATTGATGAAAAAGTGACTGGAGAAGAGTCAACTTTAGGTAGAAGGCGTCCCAATATTTTGGAGGGTGAAAATCTTGTTGAGAAAATTGATAAAAGTGAGTTTGAAGAGGTCAAGACTTTAACTAGTGATGTGCCCACTATTTTGGATTACAAAGACTTTAATTATGATAGTTTCTCTTTGATTGATTGTATTTCTTTGTTACAATCCATGATAAATTCACCCCATGCCTATGAACAAAATAAAGCTTTCACTAAACATGTTGTTGATGCCATGATGAAAGCTTTTGAAGAAAAATTGGAATTGGGAGTTTCAATTCCTAGAAAATTGCATGATGAATGGGAAGCTACTATCAAAGTCAATATAAAACATTATGAGTATTTTGCTTTATGTGACTTGGGTTCTAGTGTTTCTACAATTCCAAAATCTTTATGTGATGTGCTTGGTCTTACCAATATTAAAGAATGCTCTTTAAATTTTCACTTAGCGGATTCTACTATTAAAAAACCTATGGGAAGGATCAATGATGTTATTATTATTGCAAATAGGAATTATGTGCCCATAGATTTTACTGTTCTTGATATTGATTGCAATCCGTCTTGTCCAATTATTCTTGGTAGACCGTTTGCGTACTATTGGTACCATGATTGATATGAAAGAAGGCAATATTAAATTTCAATTTCCACTAAGGAAGGGAATGGAACACTTCCCTAGAACAAGAATTAGGCCACCATATGAATCAATCATGAGGGCATCTTATGGATCGAGAACTAAAGATGACAAAATTTAGATCCTACGCGTTAAGCCTAGCTAGGGGCGTAAAACAATAGCGCTTGTTGGGAGGCAACCCAATGAATAAAATTTATTTTTGGTTTTTGCTTTCTGTTCTTGAGTGTTAGCACAATCATGCTACTGTTATGATTGTGTTTTTTTTGTTTTAATTAGTGTTTGTGCCAACCAATGCCTTTGGGAATACTTGGGTGAAAGTTTACTTGATATTGCTGAAAAACAGAAACTTTTGCACTCACGAGATTTGTTGTATTTTTTACAGAAGAGTGCTTTTAAGTTGATTATTTCTGCAGAGGATTAATAGACAAATCCCTCACGTCCACCAGTTTATTTCATAATTTTTGGAGTTACAGAAGTATTCTAAATTTTCAGATTGCTACAGACTGTTCTATTTTTGACATATTCTGTTTTCTTTGTGTTGTGTGCTTGTTTTGATGATTCTATGGTTTTCTTTGATGAGTTTTTGCCATACAAAAATTGGAATACAGTAGATATAATGCAAAAACAAAATAAGAATAGGTTTTCTACAGTACTTATAGTATTGGTTTGGTTTCTTATACTAACGGATCTCACGAAGGTTTTGTTTGAGTTTTGTGTGATTGAAGTTTTCAAGTTTTGGGTTATCTTACGATGGATGAAGGAATAAGGATAAGAAAAAGGCTATGCTTGGGGATGCCCGAGGCACCCCAAGATAATATTCAAAGAATTAGCAAGCAACTAAGCTTGGGGATGCCCCCGAGTGGCATCCCCGCTTTCTTCTAACAACCATCGGTATTTTACTTGAAACTATATTTTTATTCGTCACATGATATGAGTTTTGCTTGGAGCGTCTTGTATGATATGAGTCTTTGCTTGTTTTGCTTTGTGTTTAAAGTGTCGAATACTTGCTGGACACACCCTTTTTAGAGAGCCAAAAAATTATGCTATGCTTGCGCCTATGCTTCACTTAAATTTTTAGAACCATGGACTTGCTCTAGTACTTCACTTATATATTTTTGAGCATGGTGTGCTTTGTTAATTTTGAAGAAATGCTCTCATGCTTCACTTAGATTTATTTGGGAGTTAGTAATTTTTGAAGAAATTCTCTCTTGCTTCACTTAGATTAATTCGAGAGAAAGAAAAAAAATTATGCTCATGATCTTCACTTATATTTGTTTAAGCTTACCAAAAGCAATATATGAAAATAGTTCCAAAGTGATAGATGTCCAAGGAGGATATAAAAAAAACTTTCATGAAGATCACTGGACAAAATAAACTTGATTCTTAGTAATGGTTTTGAGATATGACGATATGATATGTGAGTCATATTGATGAGTAATTGTGCTTTAGTAAGAATATTGATGTTAAGGTTTGTGATTCCCTATGCAAGCACGTAAGTCAGTAGTTATGCAATGAAATTCATATCCTACTTATGGTGCAATATTCGGTGTTACTTATGCTTAATGCTTGGGTACGACATTTTTCTCTTATTGGTCGGTCGCTTCTCAATCTTTTTGCTAGCCTTCGTTTTGCACTAAGTATGATCACTACTTGTGCATCAAAAACCCTTTAAACCAGTTTTGCCATATGAGTCCACTATACCTACCTATATGCAATATTTCTATGCCGTTCTAAGAAAATTTGCATGTGCCATCTCTAATGTTCAAAATAAATTTCTCTTTGGTGTGCTCTACTACTCGCGAGGCGGTAAAGGGTAGCCAATATTTTCCATGCTAGATGTGTTATTCTCACGATGAGTGTTTATTCACTTGTCATTGCACGAGAGTACGACAAAGGTATTAGGGATGCCCCATCCCGAAATGAAAAATGAATTTACTTTATGTTGTCAAATAATAAATTCCTTGGAAAGTGTTGGTATGGAGGGCACCTGTGGATACGGTTAGCCATGGAAAGTGAAAGTTATGGTGGAAAAATGAGTAAACTTTATTTTCTGTTTGGGAACTGCCTATGATGTATCTAGCATGGAAAGTGTTGGGATGCTGCAAGTCGTTTTCGTTGGTAGGAAAAGTATGCCTCTGAAAAATAATTTTATCTCTTAATTTAAGCTTTGAGCTCTGGCACCTCTACAAATCACTACTTCCCTCCGCGAAGGGCCTTTCTTTTACTTGTGCAATTTTTATTTTGAATTTAAGTCTCCATCTTCTCTTATAAAGCACCAACTAAGGGGCACTATGATCGTAATTGAGCATTGGGTGTAGCTAATATTCGAGTGTGTGTCCTGAATGGATCAATGATTGAGCATGATGGGCTAGGGATAACTTGCTTTAGTGTTGATATTTTGAAAGACATGGTTGCTTGTTGGTATGCTTGAGTATTAAAGTCTTCATGTCAAAACTAGACTATTGCTTTGAATAATATAGTAGTCCATATGTCCATGCTATAAAGAAAAGAATGTGATGAACATGTTGGGCAACATTCCACATGAAAAATTCTGTTTTTATCATTTACCTACTCGAGGACGAGTAGGAATTAAGCTTGGGGATGCTGATACGTCTCTAATGGATCTATAATTTTGGATTGTTCCATGCTGTTATATTATCATTGTTGGATGTTTTACAATCATTTTATAGTCATTTTATATCATTTTTTGGTACTAACCTATTGACATAGTGCCAAGTGCCAGTGCTGTTTTCTGCATGTTTTTTACATCACAGGAAATCAATATCAGACGGAGTCCAAATGCCATGCCAATTTACAATGATTTTTTATGGACCAGAAGGAAGAAGTTGGCCCCTGGTTGCACCTAGGGGGAGTCCCGAGGAGGGGACAACCAACCAGGGAGCGCCAGGAGGCCCACGCGCGCCCTGGTGGGTTGTGCCCACCTCGGGTGCTCCCTGGACCGCCTCTTTGCTCTATAAATACCCCAATGTTCCAGAAACCCTAGGGGAGTCGAACAAATATTCATCCAGCCGCCGCAGAGTCCAGAACCATGAGATCCAATCTTGACACCATCACGGAGGGGTTCACCACTTCCATTGGTTCCTCTCTGATGATGCGTGAGTAGTTCTTTGTAGACCTACGGGTCCGTAGTTAGTAGCTTGATGGCTTCCTCTCTCTCTTTTGATTATCAATACAATGGTGTCTTGGAGATCCATATGATGTAAGTCTTTTGGCGGTGTGTTTGTTGGGATCCGATGAACTTTGAGTTTATGATCAGATCTATGTTTTTATCCATGAAAATTATTTGAGCCTTCTTTGATATCTTATATGCATGATTGCTTATAGCCTCGTATTTCTTCTCCGATATTTGGGTTTTGTTTGGCCAACTTGATATATTTATCTTGCAATGGGAAGTGGTGCTTTGTAGTGGGTTCGATCTTACGGTGCTTGATCCGAGTGACAGAAGGGGAACCGACACGTATGTATCGTTGCTACTAAGGATAACAAGATGAGATTTATATCTTCTGCAATAGATAAATGCTACGTCTTGACCTTGCGTTGGTTTTCCTTGAAGAGGAAAGGGTGATGCAGCAAAGTAGCGTAAGTATTTCCCTCAGTTTTTGAGGACCAAGGTATCAATCCAGTAGGAGGCTCCTCAAAAGTCCCACGCACCTACACAAACAAACAAAGAACTCGCAACCAATGCAATAAAGGGGTTGTCAATCCCTTCACGACCACTTGCAAAAGTGAGATCTGATAGAGATAATATGATAAGATAATTTTTTTGGTATTTTATAATATAGATGCGAAAAGTAAAGATGCAAATAAAAGTAGATTGAAAGCTTATATGATAAAAGATAGACCCGGGGGCCATAGGTTTCACTAGTGGCTTCTCTCAAGATAGCATAAGTATTACGATGGGTGAACAAATTACTGTCGAGCAATTGATAGAAAAGCGAATAATTATGAGATTATCTAGGCATGATCATGTATATAGGCATCACGTCCGCGACAAGTACACCGACTCCTGCCTGCATCTACTACTATTACTCCACACATCGACCACTATCTAGCATGGATCTAGAGTATTAAGTTCATAAGAACAGAGTAACACATTAAGAAAGATGACATGATGTAGAGGGATAAACTCATGCAATATGATATAAAACCCTATCTTTTTATCCTCAATGGCAACAATGCAATACGTGCCTTGCAACCCTTTCTGTCACTGGGTAAGGACACCGCAAGATTGAACCCAAAGCCAAACACTTCTCCCATGGCAAGAAAGATCAATCTAGTAGGCCAAACCAAACTGATAATTCGAAGAGACTTGCAAAGATAACTCAATCATACATAAAAGAATTCAGAGGAGATTCAAATATTTCTCATAGATAAACTTGATCATAAACCCACAATTCATCAGATCTCGATAAACACCCCGCAAAAGGAGTTGCATCGAATAGATCTCCACAAGAGAGGGGGAGAACATGGTATTGAGATCCAAAAAGAGAGAAGAAGCCATCTAGCTAATAATTATGGACCCGAAGGTTTGTGGTAAACTACTCACAACTCATCGTAGGGGCTATGGTGTTGATGTAGAAGCCCTCCGTGGTCGATTCCCCCTCCGGCGGAGCACCGGTGAAGGCTCTAAGATGGGATCTCGCGAATACAGAAGGTTACGGCGGTGGAAATTGTTTTTCGTTGGCTCCCTGGATGTTTTCGGGTATGTAGGTATATATAGGAGGAAGAAGTACGTCGGTGGCCACCTGAGGGGCCCAGGAGACAGGGGGCGCGCCCAGAGGGGGTGGGCGCGCCCTCCTATCTCCTGGCCACCTCGATTGCTTCTTGACTTGCACTCCAAGCCCTCTGGACCACGTTCATTCCAAAAATCATGCTCCCGAAGGTTTCATTCAGTTTGGACTCCGTTTGATATTCCTTTTCTTTGAAATACCGAAATAGGCAAAAAAACAGCAATACTGGTTGGGCCTCCGGTTAGTAGGTTAGTCCCAAAAACGATATAAATGTGTAAAATAAAGCCCATAAACATCCAAAAGGGGTAATATAATAGCATGGAACAATCAAAAATTATAGATACGTTGGAGACGTATCAAGCATCCCCAAGCTTAATTCCTGCTCGTCCTCGAGTAGGTAAATGATAAGAACAGAATTTTTGATGTGGAATGCTACCTAGCATAATTCTCAATGTAATTTTCTTTATTGTGGCATGAATGTTCAGATCCAAATGATTCAAAATAAAAGTTCGTATTCACATAAGAAATAGTAATACTTCAAGCATACTAATCAAAGCAATCATGTCTTCTCAAAATAACATGGCTAAAGAAAGTTCATCCCTACAAAATCAAATAGTTTGGTCATGCTTCATTTTCGTCACACAAAAAACCTCTCATCTTGCACACCCCCGATGACAAGCCAAGCAATTGTTTCATACTTTAGTAATCTCAAACTTTTTTCAACTTTCACGCAATACATGAGCGTGAGCCATGGATATAGCACTATGGGTGGAATAGAATATGATGATGGGATTAGTATGCTCGAGTAGGTAAATGATAAAAACAGAATTTTAGATGTGGAATGCTACCTAGCATAATTCTCAATGTAATTTTCTTTATTGTGGCATGAATGTTCAGATCCAAATGATTCAAAATAAAAGTTCATATTGATAAAAGAAATAGTAATACTTCAAGCATACTAATCAAAGCAATCATGTCTTCTCAAAATAACATGGCTAAAGAAAGTTCATCCCTACAAAATCATATAGTTAGGCTATGCTTCATTTTCGTCACACAAAGATGTTCCCAAATTCTACACCCCCGATGACAAGCCAAGCAATTGTTTCGTACTTAAATAATCTCAAACTTTTTCAACCTTCACGCAATACATGAGCGTGAGCCATGGATATAACACTATGGGTGGAGTAGAATATGATGATGGGGATTGTGTGGAGAAGACAAAAAAGGAGAAAGTCTCACATTGATGAGGACAATCAACGGGCTATGGAGATGCCCATCAATTGATGTCAACATGAGGAGTAGGGGTTGCCATGCAACGGATGCACTAGAGCTATAAATGAATGCTCAACAAAAAGAAACTAGTGGGTGTGCATCCAACTTGCTTGCTCACGAAGACCTAGGGCATTTGAGGAAGCCCATCGTAGGAATATACAAGCCAAGTTCTATAATGAAAAATTCCCACTAGTATATGAAAGTGACAACATATGAGACTCACTATATGAAAAACATGGTGCTACTTTGAAGCACAAGATATGAGACTCACTATATGAAGGACATGGTGCTACTTTGAAGCACAAGTGTGGAAAAAGAGATAGTAACATTGCCCCTTTTTATTTATTTATTTTTCTTTTTTTCCCTTTTTTTCTTTGGCCTTTCTTTTTTTCTTTTGGCCTTTCTTTTTTTTTCTTTTTTTCTTTGGGACAATGCTCTAATAATGATGATCATCACACTTTTATTGATTACAACACATGAATTACTACTCGAAACTAGAACAAGATATGACTCTATATGAATGCCTCCGGTGGTGTACCGGGATGGTGCAATGAATCAAGAGTAACATGTATGAAAAATTATGCATGGTGGCTTTGGCACAAATACGATGTCAACTACATGATCATGCAATGGCAATATGACAAAAGTAATGTATGTCATGATGATGAACGGAACGGTGGAAAGTTGCATGGCAATATATCTCGGAATGGCTATGGAAATGCCATAATAGGTAGGTATGGTGGCTGTTTTGAGGAAGATATAAGGAGGTTTATGTGTGATAGAGCGTATCGTATCACGGGTGTCGGTGTACTAGAGTAGGGGTACCCTAGTATCCTGAACTTGTGCACGGGCAGTCGCAGCACCCCGCGGCAAGGCTTGCCGGGTGACCGCCAAGGTCCTCCGTGGTTCCTTTGGAGCCGTTGAAGAACAAAGTATTCAAGCCGAGGAGACAAGGCCCCGGCAAGAGGAGCTTGCCGGGAAGGCCAACCAAGACATCTCAAGGAACTTGCCACGACGCGCTACGCGTCCCGGCGAGGCCCGGTGAGCGGCAAGCTTCCGGACGCGACAAGACAACGACGTGTCGCCCTGGGGCCTTTCCAGGCGCGCGTGGCGAGAGGCAGTGCAGCCAGCGGTGCGCGGTGGCAAGCGGCGCTGACAAGATTGCCATCGTGGCAAGCGGTGGCGCTCCTGACGGTCCCTGTTTGCACTATTTGGGCGACGCAGACGGGCATTTAATGCCTTTGTCCCCTGCCGTCTGGGTTAGGTATGATACACTGTACAGGTAGTTGTACGAACCACAAGTCCTTTTCCATTTTTACCCTTGTCTACATTGCCACATGTCGGTGACCCCTTTAGCATATAAAAGGAGGCCCATGCGCAACGTAGAGGGGGGTTCGAGGGCAGAAAACACTCACGCTCGGTCTCGTTAGCAGCTCGTGTGTACTGTAGCACTCAGCGCTCCCGAGCAAGAACTCAATACACTCAAACATGCAGCAGTAGGAGTATTATCTCTCCGGAGAGCTCCGAAGCTGGGTAAACTGCTCGTGTGCTTCGCCTCGATTCGCTCTTCGTGCGATCTCCGCCCCCCGCCGAACCGAAAGGGGCTCGGTCCGCCGGTCCCATAGGTGTTTGTGGATCAGCTTCCCCGACATCTTTGGCGCGCCAGGTAGGGGGCGTCGAGATTGTGTGAACCTGATCCGGCGTTCACACGAGCTAGATCTTCATTTTTCTTCATCGACATGCCACCGAAGAAGAAGGCTTCGGAGGCAGCTGTTCCATCCACGTCGATCCCACCACCACCGGAGCAAACGGGTGGTGGGGTAGATGCCGGCGGAAGAACGGGCGTCGACAAGGGAGCTCATGGTGCTGCCAGGTCCAAGGACAAGGCTGCGCAGACCTCGGCGTCCGTACATGCACCGCGCCCGTCTCAGGAGGCGCAGGACCGACAACGTCATGGTATTCACAGTACCATACGTTCGTTGGACCAAGATCGAGCTGGTGGATCTTGGGGTGCTCAAGACCAGCATGCACGCCAACGTGCTGGCGCGAGTGAGGCACGGTCGCTTGGACGGGATACTGCTCCTTCTAACATAGTTAGAAGTCCGAGCATATCCCGCTCCTCGCACCGTTCGCCACTGCCACCCACCACTCCAGCAGAAGCTTTGGCGCAAGCTCAACTGCTCCTGGATTACCCTCCAACAACAGACAAGATCGACGAATGGAGGGCCACCATTCAGAGTCTCATCGGCTTCGCCAACGGCGACACTCCGCGGCAGCCAAGTACATCGCTGCCGCGGCAGGACTGCCAGGCGCGAGCCGATGGCGACGAAGCCGGTGGGGGTGCAACCACCATGCACTCTCCATCCTGAAGGCCAAGATCGCCGACTCACCGGATCCACCTCGACAGCGACTCCACCGCATCATCGGATCCACGAGCTCGTCGCGATCAGCGCCAAGTTCTTCATGAATGATAGCAAGAAGACGTTCGTACTCGCATCGAGCACCGAAGAGAAGCGCGGCGTCAATTGGACCAGCGCGCTGGGCCCTCTGTCGACATGCATGCGCCAGGGGAACCAGGCGACTTGCCGTACGCGGTAGGTTTCCCTGCGTTCACCCGTGAGCTGCGGCAAGTCCAGTGGCCCAGCAAGAAGAATTTCAAGCCAGACGTACCAGAGAAGTATGACAGCAAGTCGCATCCGTCGGAGTTCCTCAGCATCTACACCATCGCGGTGCAAGCTGCCGGGGGGCGGGACGACAAGATCCTTACCAACTACTTCCCGCTGGTGCTCAAGCCCAATGTCAGATCCTGGCTCATGCACTTGCCGGACAACTCCATATCCACCTGGGCAGACCTATGCCATCAGTTTGTCGGCGCTTTTACAGGTGGCCACAAGCCTCATGGCCAAGAGAGTGACCTTCATCTGCTCGCCTAGAAGGAAGGAGAGCCCCTGCACAAGTATATTCAGAGATTCAGCTGTGTACAGCACAACATCCCAGATGTCCACCCTGCCGTGGTCATCAGCGCGTTCCATCAGAACGTGCGAAACCGCAGGATGCGGGAGGAGATGGCGATGTGCAAGATCAGAGACGTCAGTGAGCTATATGCCCTGGCCGACAAGTGTGCACATGCTGAGGAAGGGAGGAAACTCCCCGGAGAGAATACAGAAGCAGGAGGATCTGATAGTGAGGATGCTGCCCCGGCAAAGAAAAACCGGCGGCGGAATAACAGGAAGAAGAAAGGCAAAGATGTGCTAGTCGTTGAGCAGTCCGGCAACGGAGGTGGCGCCAAGAAAGCCAAAGCTGGTAGCTCCGGCAAGGAGATTGCCGCTGGCACCAACTACCAGGCTATGGTGGTCGCCGACAAGCAGGACGACACCAACAAGCAGTACTGCAAGATCCACCGCACCAAGGGCCATGACCTCCAGAGCTGCAAGAAGGTCGAGCAGCTTGTCGAGCAGCAGAAGGCTGAGTACGAGCGACGCGACAAGGAGAAGGCCCAGGAAGGTGCTGGAGGAGCCGGCAAGAAACGCCCCAGCCAAGGAGGACGCCGCGGCAAGGCCAAGCAGCGGCAAGGAGACAGACCTCCCCGCGGCCGTGACAAGGATGAAGATGACGACGACGATGAAGATATGGATGATGACGAGACCGATGAGCAGGAGTTCCAGAAAGCCACAGAGGTCCCGTGCGTTGACGGCGGTGCTTCTCTGCATACTTCACACCGCCAGCTCAAGCAGTGGGTGCGGGAAGTCAATGCGGCAGAACCACCCATCGAGTCACGCAAGCTTCTGAAATGGTCCAGCACGCCTATCATCTTTGATATTGAGGACCACCCTGATCGCATAACTGCGGTCGGGTGCTTGCCGATGTTGGTTTCACCAACTATTCGCAACCTCAAGGTCACTAAGATGCTAGTTGACGGCAGGGACGGCTTGAACCTAATCTCCTCCGCGGTACTCCAGAAACTCCAGATCCCTGATGGTGAGCTCGAAGAGACCGGCACATTCCAAGGAATCAATCCGGGAAGGAGCAAGCCGAAGGGAAAGATCATGTTGCCGGTGACATTTGGCAGCGAGTTGAACTTCAGAACTGAGAGGGTCACTTTTGACGTTGCTGACTTTCCATTGGCTTACAATGGGATACTCGGCCGTCCAGCACTCGCCAAATTCATGGCAGCCTCTCACTATGCATACAACATGCTGAAGATGCCAGGCCCGATAAGTGTCATCTCTGTCCCTGGCGACAAGAAGGATGCTCTTATCTGCGCCGACAAGATCTACCGGGAAGCAGCAGCCGCAACAGATCGCAAGTCACTTGCCGTTGAAGCTCCCCGGGGGAAGAAGAAGACCAAGTCTGGCAAGAGTTCTGATGCCCACTCCGGCAAGCGCACCTCTTCGGAGTGCTGCGCCACCGTCGACGACGCACCATCGAGCTCCACCGGCAAGTGTAAGAAGACAATGGCAGCTCCACCAGAGACCAAGAAGGTGTCCACCAAGGAGGACGGCACTGGTGGTACCTTCACCATCAGTGCCACTCTCGACCCTAAATAGGAAAGCGCGCTCGTTGCTTTCCTGCGGGCGAACGTCGACGTGTTTGCGTGGCAACCGTCTGACATCCCCGGTGTTCCCAGGAAAGTAATCGAGCACCATCTTGCCGTCTGTCCTCATGCGCGGCCCGTCAAGCAGAAAGTCAGGAAATAGGCAGTGGAGCGCCAAGAATTCATCGCAGAAGAAATCAAGAAATTGGAAGCAGCAGGCCTTGTCAGAGGAGTGCTCCATCCTACGTGGTTGGCCAACCCTGTAGTCGTGCGCAAGGCTAACGGGAAATGGCGGCTTTGTATCAACTTTACCGATGTCAATAAAGCTTGTCCCAAAGACCCATTTCCCTTGCCGCGCATTGACCAGATTGTCGACTCCACAGCCGGATGTGACTTGCTTTCATTTCTTGACGCATACTCAGGATACCATCAGATCTTCATGGCAGAAGAGGATGAGGAGAAGACCGCATTCATCACCCCATGTGGCACATACTGTTTCATACGGATGCCTTTCGGTTTAAAGAATGCTGGTTCAACATTTGCAAGGGTAGTCCATGACGCTTTTGAGCCACAAATACACAGAAATGTGGAAGCCTACATGGATGACATAGTGGTCAAGAGCAAGGACAAGGCGACTCTGATTCAAGATTTAGACGAAACCTTTGCAAATCTGCGCAAGATCAACCTCAAGCTTAACCCCGAGAAGTGTGTATTTGGAGTCCCCTCCGGCAAGCTTCTCGGGTTCTTCGTGTCTCAGCGGGGAATTGAAGCCAATCCCGACAAGATCAAGGCCATTGAGCAGATTGAAGCACCAAAGCGCGTCAAGGATGTATGAAGACTTGCCGGTTGCGTGGCTGCTCTCAGCAGATTTATCTCTAGGTCTGCTGAGCGCGCCCTGCCATTTTTCAAAATTTTGAAAAAGGCAGGTCCAATGAAATGGACTCCGGAAGCGGAGGCTGCGCTACAGGACTTGAAGAGATACATGTCCTCCACTCCAACACTTGTCGCACCTAAGCCACAAGAGAAGTTGCTGCTGTATATAGCAGCAACTAATCAAGTGGTTAGTGCTCTGTTAGTAGCAGAGAGGGAGGCGGATGATGAGCCAGCAACCACGGCAGATGCATCCAGCGACAAGCAGGGGACTTCGCCGACAAGCTCTGGTCCCGACAAAGATGGATCTGCGCAGGCGCGTGATGGGATGCAGAAGAGAATGGTGCAGCGCCCAGTTTACTTTGTCAGTTCCGTTCTGCAGGGGGCTAGGTCAAGGTACTCTGGTGTGCAGAAATTGCTTTTCGGCCTTCTCATGGCCTCGAGAAAGCTGCGCCATTACTTCCAAGCACATGAGATCACAGTCATCACTCGTTTTCCGCTGAAGAGGATACTGCAAAATCCAGAAGCAACAGGCAGGATTGTCGAGTGGGCACTGGAACTGTCAAGCTTTGGCCTCAAGTTTGAAAGCACTTCAACTATCCAAAGCAGAGTATTGGCAGAGTTCATAGCAGAGTGGACGCCAACGCAAGATGAAAAAATTCCAGAAACGAGCATCCCCGTCAAGGAAGCAAGCAAAGAGTGGCCGATGTACTTTGATGGTGCCTTCTCGCTACAAGGCACCGGTGCGGGCGTGCTACTTGTTGCACCCACCGGAGAGCACCTCAAGTACGTAGTCCAGATGGACTTTCCCAAGGAGCAAGCAACGAACAATACCGCAGAGTATGAAGGATTGCTTACCGGTCTCAGGATCGCAGCAGACCTTGGGATCAAGAAGCTCATTGTCAGGGGTGACTCGCAGCTTGTCGTCCGCCAAGTGAACAAGAATATCAGAGTCCGTTGATGGAAGCTTACGTTGATGAAGTGAGAAAGCTAGAAGAACACTTTGACGGCCTACAGATGGAACATGTTCCAAGAGCTCAGAACGACATTGCCGATGGACTGTCGAAGTGCGCCGCACTTAAGTTACCTGTGGAACCAGGGATCTTTGTGCTCAAACTGACTCAACCGTCTGTAACGCCATCAACCAGACAGAGCAAGAAGAGGAAGTTGATTTCTGGTGACTATTTTCCGGCAGAGCTCCCCGAAGCCGCCGCCAAGAAGGTCCCCAAGATCAACATCAACGATGCTGAGGAGCAGTCTGCTCCGGCAAGCCCTAGGGTTTGTTCGGTTGAAGAAGACGCTCCCGACAAGTTTTGCTCCGGCAAGCTTGCCGGGGAACATCAAGCTCCGGCTGAGCCGCAGGTTCTTACCGTAGAAGCGGATGTTCCCGCAGCAGCAGATGTGCCTTTAGTCCTTGTTGTCGAGCCGCAAGCTCCAGCATGGGCACAGCAGATTGTCCGTTTCCTTCAGACAGGAGAACTCCCCAAAGAGCAAGAAGAAGCAGAAAAAGTAGCCTGGCAGTCAAGTATGTACCAGTTTGTCGACGACACACTGTACAGAAGAAGACTCAACGGTGTGAAATTGAAGTGTATTCACCGGGAAGACAGACAAAAGCTGTTGGCAGAGATACATGGAGGCATATGTGGTCACCACATTGGCGCAAGAGCACTTGCCGGCAAAGCGTTCCGGCAAGGTTTCTTTTGGCCGACAGCCCTCCAGGATGCAACTGCACAAGTAACCAAGTGTGAAGCGTGCCAGTTCCATTCCAAACAGATACACCAGCCAGCTCAAGCTCTCCAGACGATCCCTTTATCCTGGCCATTTTCGGTCTGGGGGCTCGACATCCTCGGCCCCTTTCCCCGAGCTGTCGGGGGCTTTGAGTACTTGTACGTTGCAATCGACAAGTTCACAAAGTGGCCGGAAGTGGAACCAGTGAGGAAGGTGACAGCACAGTCAGCAGTCAAGTTCTTTAGGTCGATTGTTTGCCGCTTCGGGATCCCTAACAGGATCATCACCGACAACGGCACACAATTCACGAGCCGCACCTTCATGCAGTACGTCCAAGATCTTGGCGCCAAGGTCTGCTTTGCTTCTGTTGCTCACCCGAGAAGCAACAGTCAAGCGGAGAGGGCGAATGCTGAAGTGCTGCGCGGGCTCAAGACCAGGACTTTCGACAGGCTGCACAAGTGCGGAAAGAACTGGATTGAGGAGCTGCCGGTGGTTCTTTGGTTGATCAGGACGACGCCAAATCGAGCCACTGGCCAGACACCTTTCGCTCTAGTCTATGGAGCAGAGGCAGTTCTCCCCACAGAACTCGTATACGGGTCACCTCGAGTGGTCGCTTATGATGAGCTTGAGCAAGAGCAGCTGCGACAAGATGACGCGCTGCTCCTTGAGGAAGACCATCTTTAGGCCGCTGTACGAGCCGCTCGATACCAGCAAGCTTTGCACCGCTACCACAGCCACAAAGTTAATGCCAGAAGTCTCGAGGAAGGTGACCTTGTTCTTCGGCGCGTTCAGTCCGCCAAGAATTCCAACAAGTTGACACCGAAGTGGGAAGGCCCTTACCGGGTGAAACGAGTCACTAGGCCTGGCGCTGTCCGCCTTGAGACCGAAGATGGCATTCCGGTGAGCAACTCCTGGAACATTGAGCATCTTCGTAAGTTTTACCCGTAGGGCGCGGTTGCCGGAACCTGTTCCGGCAACCACCTTTTGTACAAGTTTTGCCGACGTTGCATGTAATCCTTCGTACAAAGCCGGGCGCAGACCCCGTGCATAAATAAAGCTCATGTGCTCCACACATCCTGTCAATTTCATGCTTTCTATTTTTTGCATGTGTTATCTGACACTTTGTGCAGCACCTACCCCCGGTAAGCAATAACGAGCCGTAAGGCTCCATATCTTTATTTTCTCTTCTTTCTCTTTCTCAAAGGAAGGAAGGTTCCCTCGCCCACAAGTTTGCCGGGGGGAAAGGAGAAGATAATGGTGTGGACCAGGCGTCGTTCAAGAAAGTTTCGCCTTACCGGGAAGCAAACGACAGAAAAGCTAAGTTGCTAAAGTTTGAGCAATCAGTTTTAAATTTTTTTTAAGTTATCTTCCTCGAACGACCGTGCTTTGTATGGAAAACCTGTGCGCGGAGGAACCAACTCGTAGCTAGTTGCGCCCTTACTTTGTTTCGAGTCCGCTCAACAACTTAAGTGAGCTACGACTAGTTGCGACAAGGTTTCTTGTCGGTAGCGGCACCGCCAGCAGGCTGCTGATGTCCCGCACTCAGCGCTCGCGGCTAAAGGTGCCTGCACCGACAAGTTCCCTAAAAGCGTAGGGCAAAAACATACAAAGGAAGGAATCAAGTAAAGGAAATAACATAGCAATCACTACCCAAAATAGAGTTATATTACAAGATAGCTTGTCGCAGCTCTAACGGATTGTTCTCATGACACGACCAGCAGCGACAAGAAAAAGAGAAAACGGGCGGCCTAATCTACGCGATCGCCCTCAACCCTCTTGATCCCGCTCACCTTGTCCATAATGGGTGCGACAAGGGTCTTGAGTGCTTCCAGATCAGCATCCGGCGGCAAGGACCTGAGGACGTTGGTGAGGTTGAGGCCTGGGTTGCGGAAGGCCACCTTCACCAGCACCTTTTGAAGAGCTCCCGCGCAGATCTTGCACGACTCGTCGGCCAGCTGCTTTGGGATCCTTTCCCGGAGTCGCTGGAGGGCCGTCACCACGCCTTTGAAGAACAAGCTGAGCTTGGCGCTGGGTTGGAGGTGCTCATTGGAGGAATACCCAAGATCGTCCATCCCCAGCTGCGCTAGCTCCCCGTCGATGGTTGCGGCAACATCCACGAGACCCTCCGTCCAGTGCTCCACATTCTCCCCAAAGGTGTTCTGGGTGGCAGCAGCACTCGCCAGCAGCGCCTTGTCGGCTTTGATCTTCTCCTTCAAGGCCACCTCCCGCTCCCTGGCACCGTCCAGCGTCTGAGTCAAAGTAGCCAGTTTCAACTCAAGATCTGCGTTGGAGTCCTTGGCGGCGCTAAGCTCCTTGCTCCTCTCGGCGAGACGACCCTGCAGCTCGCCATGAGCGGTGGCGTCCTTCTCGTGCTCACGCTTGAGCGCAACAAGCTCCTCGCCGCTCGCCTTGAGATCAGCCTCTAGCTGCGCCACCTTCGTCTCCAGCTCCTTCTTGGCGGCCTCGGCAGCTGCGGCAGCATCCTTTGCTTCCTTGAGAGCCCCGCCGAATGTTTGCTCGCGCGCGGCAAGCTCCTCATCGTGGCTGTCAAGGTTGACCTTCCGCTGCGCCAACTCGCCCTCCTGTGCAGACAACTTCTCGGCGGCAAGACGCTGTTGCTCTTCAACTTCGGCCTTCTCGAGGAGGAAGGCTTTCCGCTCCTCAGCGAGTTGCTCCTGCTCCTCTGCCAGAGACCGGAGAGCTTCCTGGTTGAGACCCCGGAGCTCCTCCGCGCGCTTCTCGATATCCACTCCCGCCTTCGCGACAAGCGCTTCTCGGGATTCCAGCTTGGCCTGCCGAGCGCGGTATATCGACAACAGCTTCCGCAGTAGCCGCTCCTCCTTAGGCTCGCCGCCGCTGCTGCTCGGCGCGTCGACCAGCGCCAGCCCAGCGGAGGCGAGCACCTCCCCATCCAAGATTTCTCCTTCAACCGGCGCCCTGGAGCTTGACGCCCAGGGGAGCTTGATGAAGATGCCATCGCCGGCCTTCAAATAGGCGCCGGGCTGGGGCTCTTTGGAGCCTGACGCTGCAGCAGCGGTGGAGGGATCAGCGGTCGGCGTAGCGCCTGGCGCTCCTGCAGCCTCAGGGCCGTCAGTGCGATCGCCGGACCCCTCGCCAGCTTCTGCGGCGACAGCTTTGTCGGCCTCTTCGCCGGCGGGATCATCAGCGCCGGCTTCCAGCACCACCAACACCGTCGATCTCCCCCACCACCTCCGCCATGGCTCCGAAAGCCGACAAGGGGAAGGTTGTGAAGTCGGCCGAGGCGCAGCGGCTCGCGGCGCTGCGAAAGGAGCGGGCAATCTTCCCCCCCAGATCGCCGCGAAGGAGCTGAGGGAGTACTACTACCTCTTCTGGTCGATGGAGACGCGAGCGCATCCGCGCATGAAGGTACTCCGAGCTGCCGCTTCGGAACTGGCTCCAAATGGATACCCTTTCTTCACGCTGTTCTTCTACTGCGGGCTCTGCCCGCCTTTCTCTGAATTTTTCTGCGATATCATGAACACCTACGGGTTCCGCCTCCTTGACTTCACCCCCAATGCCGTTCTGACCATGGCTGTTTTCGCACATCTCTGCAAAAACTTTGTCGGAGTCTATCCAAATGTAGCTCTTTTTCGTCACTTGTTTATGCCCCGAGTTGAGAGAGGGAGCCTCTATCCGGCGGAATCGCCTGGATCTCGAGAACTAGCAAGAAGGAAGCTTATCTGGAGGGAGAGCTCCGCAGCAAGTGGGATGAATGGAGAGCAGACTGGTGCTGGATTATCGAGGAGAACCCGCAGCCATTTACCGCCCAGCACCAAGCCCCAGTAGTGCGCGACAACGATTGGAGCAGCGTGGCCCCGGAAGACGCTAGGCTAAAGATTGCCGTCACCAGGATCCTACGCCTCAGGCTTGCCGGGCTCACTGTAGGCGCCGTTGGCACAGATTTTCTTCGCCGTCGCATCGCCCCCCTGCAGGAGAGGAGGAGACCCGCCTGGGAGTTCCAGAATGCGGCGGATATCATGAGGCTGCGCCCGGGCCTCAACTTCAACTTCACTGTCCTGGAACTGGACGCGATGCTCTTGGAACTGTTCAAGCACGATCCTGAGCATCCCGGAGCGTTCAGGTTGCCAAGGAGTGTCGTTCCGCTATGCAACAACTCCTCGCACGACCGCATCCGTGCAATGATGCCGCTGTGCGATTCGCATGGAATCGTCCCCACTTGGCAAGAGCCTGCAGACGACGTCGTGCAGGAGTTCTTTGACGGGTTGGTGGAAGTGTCGGTCCACCCCGATGAACAGAAGAGCCTCACCCGCGACACCACCGATGATGAGATGCAGCGCATCGCCACTAGGCTGGAAGAGGCGGCGGCAGCCGCTGCCGCGGGCGAGTTGGGATTCACTGTGGAGGAGGCGGAGGCAGCAGAGGCGGCAAGCCTTGTCGAGTGAGAGGAGCTTGCCGGCGAGGAAGAGCTTGTCGGGCCTGAAGCTGAGTCGAGCGAGCCCGCCGAGGGCGCGAGCGGCTCGTTGAAGATCGACTCCTCCTCCTCCCCACCTTCAGCCAGCTCGCCGCAAGCGGAGCCCCCAGCTCCACCAAGAAGGCGTCTCCGCAAGGCCGGGGACGTAGCGGGGCGGCAGACGAGTCAACAGCCGCCGCGCCGCGCGACATGCTCTACCGCGGCAACGGGATTTGGATGCACCGGCGAAGTTTGCACCAACTCTCAAGGTGAGAAAGGGCAATGCACGGTACCAAAGAGGCTAGCAATGGTGTAAAGGTAAAAAGTGCGTATAATCCATGGCCTCAACATTAGTCAAAAGAACTCATATACTTGTTGCAAAAATTTAGAAGTCATAAAAAACCAAGCACTACGCGCATGCTCCTAGAGGGATAGATTGGTAGGAAAAGACCATCGCTCGTCCCCGACCGCCACTCATAAGGATGCACAAGCCGGGTACACTTCATGTTTCAAATTTGTTACACAACTTTAACCATACGTGCATGCTATGAGACTTGCTAACTTCAACACACGCATTCTTTAAATTCATAATCACCCAACTAGCATGACTTTAATATCACTACCTCCATATCTCAAAACAATTATCAACTATCAAATTGATCATAGCATCCAATTCCCTTCCTATGATAGTTTTTATTATACCCAACTTGGATGCCTACCGTTCTAGGATCAATTTTATAACCATAGCAAATACCATGATGTTTTAAGAGACTCTCAAAATAATATAAGTGAAGCATGAGAGACTAGCAATTTCTACAAAATTAAGCCACCGCCATGCTCTAAAAGATATAAGTGAAGCACTAGAGCAAAAACTATCAAGCTCAAAAGATATAAGTGAAGCACATAGAGTATTCTAACAAATTCTAATCAAGTAGGCTTCTCCCAAAAGGTGTGTACAGCAAGGATGATTGTGGAAAACTAAAAAGCAAAGACTAATATAATACACGACGCTCCAAGCAAAACACAAATCATGTGGCGAATAAAAATATAGCTCCAAGTAAAGTTACCAATGAATGAAGACGAAAGAGGGGATGCCTTCCCGGGGCATCCCCAAGCTTAGGCTTTTGGCTATTCTTGAATATCTTGGGGTGCCTTGGGCATCCCCAAGCTTAGGCTCTTGCCACTCCTTATTCCATAGTCCATCAAATCTTTACCCAAAACTTGAAAACTTCACAACACAAAACTCAACAGGAAATCTCATAAGCTCCGTTAGTGAAAGAAAACAAAACCACCACATAAGGTACTGTAATGAACTCATTCTTTATTTATTTTGGTTTTAAACCTACTGTATTCCAAGTTCTCTATGGTTCATACCACTTAATACTAGCCATAGATGCATCAAAATAAAGCAAACAACACACGAAAAACAGAATCTGTCAAAAACAGAACAGTCTGTAGCAATCTATAACTAACCTAAACTTCTGGAACTTTAAAAATCCTACCAAAATAGGAAGTCCTGGACAATTTGTCTATTGATCAGAAGCAAAAAGAATCAACGCAAAATCACGTTTATGTGATCTAACAAAACTAATTTCGTGCGTGCAAAGTTTCTGTTTTCAGCAGAATCAAATTAACTATCACCATAGGTTATCCTATAGGTTCTACTTGGCACAAACACTAATTAAAACATAAAAACACATCTAAACAGAAGGTAGATGCAAAATTTATTCCCAAACAGAAGCAAAAACAAAAGGTACAAATAAAATTGGGTTGCCTCCCAACTAGCGCTATCATTTAACGCCCCTAGCTAGGCATAAAAGCGAAGATAGATCTAAGTAGTGCCATCTTTGGCACTCAATTCATAAGTAGACCGCATGATAGATTCATAAGGTAATTTGACTTTCTTTCTTGGAAAGTGCTCCATGCCTTTCCTTAATGGAAATTGGAATCTAATATTCCCTTCCTTCATATCAATAATTGCGCCAATCGTTCTAAGGAAAGGTCTACCAAGAATAATAGGGCAAGAAAGATTGCAATCTATATCAAGAATGATAAAATCTACGAGCACCAAATTTCTATTTGTGACAATGAGAACATCATTGATCCTTCCCATTGGCTTTTTAATGGTGGAATCCGCAAGGTGCAAATTTAAAGAGCAATCATCAAGATCATGGAAACCTAGAATATCACATAAAGTTTTCGGAATCGTGGAAACACTAGCACCCAAATCACACAAAGCATAACACTCATGATCTTTAATTTTAATCTTTATAGTAGGTTCCCACTCATCGTTAGTTTTCTAGGTATAGAAACTTCCAAATTAAGTTTTTCATCATAAGATTGCATCAAGGCATCAACGATATGTTTGGTAAAAGCTTTATTTTGACTATAAGCATGAGGAGAATTAATAACGGATTGCAACAAGGAAATACAACCTTCTAAAGAACAATTATCATAATCAAATTCCTTGAAGTCCGAGATAGTGGGTTCAATGCTATTTAAAGTCATGACCTCTCCAATCCCACTTTTACCAAATTTAGTATCAAGATCTAAAAACTCTGAATTATTGAGACGCCTTCTAACTAAAGTTGACTCATCTCCAGTCCCATTATTATCAAGATTCATATTGCAAAACAAAGATCTAATAGGAGACACATCAATAACTTTAAGATCTTCATCATTATTTTCATGGAAACTAGAAGAACACGCCTTTACAAAGCACTCTTTCTTAGCATGCAATCTAGCGGTTCTTTCCTTGCACTCATCAACGGAAATTCTCATGGATTTGAGAGAGTCATTGATATCATGCTTAGGAGGAGTAGATCTAAGTTTCAAAGAGTCAACATCAAGCGAAAGTCTATCAACGTCCCTAGCCAAATCATCAACTTTGAGCAATTTTTCTTCAAGCAAGGTATTAAAATTCTTTTGAGAGATCATAAACTCTTTCACACTATTCTCAAAATCAGAGGGCATCTTATTAAAATTACCATAAGAATTATTGTAGGAATTTCCATAATTATTAGAGGAATTACTAGGGAATGGTCTACGATTAAAGTTTCCTCTATAAGCATTGTTTCCAAAACTATTCCTACCAACAAAATTCACATCCATAGATTCATTTTTATTCTAAATCAAAGTAGACAAAGGCATATCATTGGGATCAAGAGGAGTATTTTTAGTAGCAAACAACTTCATAAGTTCATCCATCTTTCCACTCAAAACATTGATTTCTTCTATAGCATGCACTTTTTTACTAGAAGATCTTTCGGTGTGCCATTGAGAATAATTAGCCATAATATTATCAAGAAGTTTTGTAGCATCTCCTAACGTGATTTCCATAAACGTGCCTCCCGCGGCTGAATCTAAAAGATTTCTAAAAGCAAAGTTCAAACCGGCATAAAATTTTTGTATGATCATCCATAAATTCAAACCATGAGTAGGGCAATTGCGAATCATCAATTTCATTCTTTCCCAAGATTAGCAACATGCTCATGATCAAGTTGTTTAAAATTCATAATATCGTTCCTAAGAGTGATGCTCTTAGCGGGAGGAAAATACTTAGAGATAAAAACATCTTTGCACTTGTTCCAAGAATCAATACTATTTTTAGGCAAAGACGAAAACCAAACTTTAGCACGATCTCTAAGTGAAAATGGAAATAACTTCAATTTAACAATATCATTATCCGTATCTTTCTTCTTTTGCATATCACACAAATCAACAAAGTTGTTTATGTTGGGGAACGTAGTAATTTAAATTTTTTTCCTACGCACACGCAAGATCATGGTGATGGCATAGCAACGAGAGGGGAGAGTATTGTCCACGTACCCTCGTAGACCGTAAGCGGAAGCGTTATGACAATGCGGTTGATGTAGTCGTACGTCTTCACGATCCGACCGATCCAAGCACCGAACGTACGGCACCTCCGTGTTCAGCACACGTTTAGCTCGATGACGTTCCCCGGGCTCCGATCCAGCAAAGCGTCGGGGATGAGTTCCGTCAGCACAACGGCGTGGTGACGATGATGATGTTCTACCGGTGCAGGGCTTCGCCTAAACTCCGCGACGATATGACCGAGGTGGAATAAGGTGGAGGGGGGCACCGCACACGACTAAGGAACGATCCATAGATCAACTTGTGTGTTCTATGGTGCCTCCCGCCCCTGTATATAAAGGAGCAAGGGAGGGAGGCCGGCCGGCCCTAGAGGGCGCGCCAGGAGGAGGAGTCCTCCTCCTAGTAGGAGTAGGACTCCCCCTTTCCTACTCCTACTAGGAGGGGGAAAGGAAGGGGGAGAGGGAGAGGGAAAGAGGGGGGCGCCGCCCCCTTCCTAGTCCAATTCGGACCAGAGGGGGAGAGGGCGCGCGGCCCATGCTGGCTGCCCCTCTCTCTCTCTCCACTAAGGCCCATAGGGCCCATTACTTCTCCC
>NC_041393.1:414683505-414705247 GCF_002162155.2 Triticum dicoccoides
GGGGGGGGGGGTGTTCCGGTAACCCTCCGGCACTCCTGTTTTCTCCGAAAATGTCCGGAACACTTCCGGTGTCCGAATATAGTCGTCCAATATATCAATCTTTATGTCTCGACCATTTCGAGACTCCTCGTCATGTCCGTGATCACATCCGGGACTCCGAACAAACTTTGGTACATCAAAACTTATAAACTCATAATGAAACTGTCATCGTGACGTTAAGCGTGCGGACCCTACGGGTTCGAAAACTATGTAGACATGACCTAGAACTATTCTCGGTCAATAAACAATAGCGGAACCTGGATGCCCATATTGGTTCCTACATATTCTACGAAGATCTTTATCGGTCAAACCGCATAACAACATACGTTGTTCCCTTTGTCATCGGTATGTTACTTGCCCGAGATTCGATCGTCGGTATCCAATACCTAGTTCAATCTCGTTAGCGGAAAGTCTCTTTACTCGTTATGTAATGCATCATTCCGTAACTAACTCATTAGCTACATTGCTTGCAAGGCTTATAGTGATGTGCATACTGAGAGGGCCCAGAGATACCTCTCCGACAATCGGAGTGACAAAACCTAATCTCAAAATACGCCAACCCAACATGTACCTTTGGAGACACCTGTAGTACTCCTTTATAATCACCCAGTTATGTTGTGACGTTTGGTAGCACCCAAAGTGTTCCTCCGGTAAACGGGAGTTGCATAATCTCATAGTTATAGGAACATGTATAACTCATGAAGAAAGCAATAGCAATATACTAAACGATCAAGTGCTAGGCTAACGGAATGGGTCATGTCAATCACATCATTCTCCTAATGATGTGATCCCATTAAACAAATGACAACACATGTCTATGGTTAGGAAACATAACCATCTTTGATTAATGAGCTAGTCAAGTAGAGGCATACTAGTGACGTTGTGTTTGTCTATGTATTCACACATGTATTATGTTTCCGGTTAATACAATTCTAGCATGAATAATAAACATTTATCATGATATGAGGAAATAAATAATAACTTTATTATTGCCTCTAGGGCATATTTCCTTCAGTCTCCCACTTGCACTAGAGTCAGTAATCTAGATTACATAGTAATGATTCTAACACCCATGGATCTTGGTGCTGATCATATTTTGCTCGTGAGAGAGGCTTAGTCAACGGGTCTACAACATTCAGATCCATATGTATCTTGCAAGTTTCTATGTCTCCCAGTTGGACTTGGTCCCGTATGGAATTGAAGCGTCTCTTGATGTGCTTGGTCCTCTTGTGAAATCTGGATTCCTTTGCCAAGGCAATTGCACCAGTATTGTCACAAAAGATCTTCATTGGTCCCGATGCACTAGGTATGACACCTAGATCGGAAATGAACTCCTTCATCTAGACTCCTTCATTTGCTGCTTCCGAAGCAGCTATGTACTCCGCTTCACATGTAGATCCCGCCACGACGCTTTGTTTAGAACTGCACCAACTTACAGCTCCACCATTTAATAAAAACACGCATCCGGTTTGCGATTTAGATTCGTCCGGATCAGTGTCAAAGCTTGCATCGACGTAATCATTTACGACTAGCTCTTTGTCACCTCCATATACGAGAAACATATCCTTAGTCCTTTTCAGGTATTTCAGGATGTTCTTGACCGCTGTCCTGTGATCCACTCCTGGATTACTTTGGTACCTTCCTGCCAATTACCGATAACTTCGGTTACAAAACATGATCATCTCATACAATAAAATATAGCATCACGTCTTGACCATATCACATCACAACATGCCCTACAAAACAGTTAGACGTCCTCTACTTTGTTGTTGCAAGTTTTACATGGCTGCTACGGGCTTAGCAAGAACTGTTCTTACCTACGCATCAAAACCACAATGATAGTTCGCCAAGTTAGTGCTGTTTTAACCTTCGCAAGGACCGAGCGTAGCCACACTCGATTCAGCTAAAGTGAGAGAGACAGATGTTGGGGAACGTAGTAATTTCAAAAAATTTCCTACGCACACGCAAGATCATGGTGATGGCATAGCAACGAGAGGGGAGAGTATTGTCCACGTACCCTCGTAGACCGTAAGCAAAAGCGTTATGACAACGCGGTTGATGTAGTCGTACGTCTTCATGATCCGACCGATCCAAGCACCGAACGTACGACACCTCCGAGTTCAGCACACGTTCAGCTCGATGACGATCCCCGGGCTCCGATCCAGCAAAGTGTCGGGGATGAGTTCCGTCAGCACGACGGCGTGGTGACGATGATGATGTTCTACCGGCGCAGGGCTTCGCCTAAACTCCGCGACGATATGACTGAGGTGGAATATGGTGGAGGGGGGCACCGCACACGGCTAAGGAGCGATCCGTAGATCAACTTGTGTGTTCTAGGGTGCCCCCCCGCCCCCGTATATAAAGGAGCAAGGGGGAGGCCGGCCGGCCCTAGAGGGCGCGCCAGGAGGAGGAGTCCTCCTCCTAGTAGGAGTAGGACTCCCCCTTTCCTACTCCTACTAGGAGGGGGAAAGGAAGGGGGAGAGGGGGAGGGAAAGAGGGGGGCGCCGCCCCCCCCTTCCTAGTCCAATTCGGACCAGAGGGGGAGGGGGCGCGCGGCCCATGCTGGCTACCCCTCTCTCTCTCCACTAAGGCCCATAGGGCCCATTACTTCTCCCCAGGGGGGGGGGGTTCTGGTAACCCTCGGGCACTCCGGTTTTCTCCGAAAACGTCCGGAACACTTCCGGTGTCCGAATATAGTCGTCCAATATATCAATCTTTATGTCTCGACCATTTTGAGACTCCTCGTCATGTCCGTGATCACATTCGGGACTCCGAACAAACTTCGGTACATCAAAACTTATAATCTCATAATGAAACTGTCATCGTAACGTTAAGCGTGCAGACCCTACGGGTTCGAGAACTATGTAGACATGACCTAGAACTATTCTCGGTCAATAACCAATAGCGGAACCTAGATGCCCATATTGGTTCCTACATATTCTACGAAGATCTTTATCGGTCAAACCACATAACAACATACGTTGTTCCCTTTGTCATCGGTATGTTAGTTGCCCGAGATTCGATCGTCGGTATCCAATACCTAGTTCAATCTCGTTACTGGCAAGTCTCTTTACTCGTTATGTAATGCATCATTCCGTAACTAACTCATTAGCTACATTGCTTGCAAGGCTTATAGTGATGTGCATTACCGAGAGGGCCCAGAGATACCTCTCCGACAATCGGAGTGACAAAACCTAATCTCGAAATACGCCAACCCAACATGTACCTTTGGAGACACCTGTAGTACTCCTTTATAATCACCCAATTACGTTGTGATGTTTGGTAGCACCCAAAGTGTTCCTCCGGTAAACGGGAGTTGCATAATCTCATAGTTACAGGAACATGTATAAGTCATGAAGAAAGCAATAGCAATATACTAAACGATCAAGTGCTAGGCTAACGGAATGGGTCATGTCAATCACATCATTCTCCTAATGATGTGATCCCATTAATCAAATGACAACACATGTCTATGGTTAGGAAACATAACCATCTTTGATTAATGAGCTAGTCAAGTAGAGGCATACTAGTGACGTTGTGTTTGTCTATGTATTCACACATGTATTATGTTTCCGGTTAATACAATTCTAGCATGAATAATAAACATTTATCATGAGATGAGGAAATAAATAATAACTTTATTATTGCCTCTAGGGCATATTTCCTTCAGTTTAGATGAGTAGCGGCATCTTCACTAGGAAGGCCGGCGAATTTATCTTCCATAACAAGATTCAGCAAAGCAGTATTGATTTCACAAGACTCAACATCTTTAAGAGGAGCAATCAGAGTACTAAGGAAATTATTATTATTGGTATTGGAGAAATCACACAATTTGGTATTATCTTGCGCGATGGCAACAAGTAATCCAACACACAAGCAAACAGAAAAAGGCAAGCGAAAAAGAGAGGAGAAGATTGGGAAAGAGAGGGCAAATAAAATGGCAAAGGTGAAGTGAGGGAGAGGAAAACGAGAGGCAAATGGCAAATAATGTAAATGCGAGGGAGATGAGTTTGTGATGGGTACTTGGTATGTCTTGACTTGAGTGAAGACCTCCCCGGCAACGGCGCCAGAAATCCTTCTTGCTACATCTTGAGCTTGCGTTGGTTTTCCTTGAAGAGGAAAGGGTGATGCAGCAAAGTAGCATAAGTATTTCCCTCAGTTTTTGAGAACCAAGGCATCAATCCAGTAGGAGGCTCCTAAAAGTCCCACACACCTACACAAACAAAAAAAGAACTCGCAACCAACGCAATAAAGGGGTTGTCAATCCCTTCACGGCCACTTGCGAAAGTGAGATCTGATAGAGATAATATGATAAGATAAATATATTTTTTGGTATTTTATAATATAGATGCAAAAATTAAAGATGCAAATAAAAGTAGATTGAAAGCTTATATGATAAAAGATAGACCCGGGGGCCATAGATTTCACTAGTGGCTTCTCTCAAGATACCGTAAGCATTACGGTGGGTGAACAAATTACTGTCGAGCAATTGATAGAAAAGCGAATAATTATGAGATTATCTAGGCATGATCATGTATATAGGCATCACGTCCACGACAAGTAGACCGACTCCTGCCTGCATCTACTACTATTACTCCACAAACCGACCGCTATCTAGCATGCATCTAGAGTATTAAGTTCATAAGAACAGAGTAACACATTAAGAAAGATGACATGATGTAGAGGGATAAACTCATGCAATATGATATAAACCCCTATCTTTTTTATCCTCAATGGAAACGATACAATACATGCCTCGTAACCCTTTCTGTCACTGGGTAAGGACACCGCAAGATTGAACCCAAAGCTAAGCACTTCTCCCATGGCAAGAAAGATCAATCTAGTAGGCCAAACCAAATTGATAATTCGAAGAGACTTGCAAAGATAACTCAATCATACATAAAAGAATTCAGAGGAGATTCAAATATTTCTCATAGATAAACTTTATCATAAACCCACAATTCATTGGATCTCGACAAACACACCGCAAAAAGAGTTACATCGAATAGATCTCCACAAGAGAGGGGGAGAACATGGTATTGAGATCCAAAAAGAGAGAAGGAGCCATCGAGCTAATAACTATGGACCCGAAGGTCTGTGGTAAACTACTCACAACTCATTGAAGGGGCTATGGTGTTGATGTAGAAGCCCTCCATGGTCAATTCCCCCTCCGGCGGAGCACCGACGAAGGCTCCAAGATGGGATCTCGTGGATACAGAAGGTTGCGGCGGTTTAAATTGTTTTTCATTGGCTCCCTGAATGTTTTCGGGGTATGTAGGTATATATAGGAGGAAGAAGTACGTCGGTGGCCGCCTGAGGGGCCCAGGAGATAGGGGGCGCGCCTAGAGGGGGTGGGCGCACCCTCCTATCTCCTGGCCGCCTCGATTGCTTCTTGACTTGCACTCCAAGTCCTCTAGATCACGTTTGTTCCAAAAATCATGCTCCCGAAGGTTTCATTCCATTTGGACTCTGTTTGATATTCCTTTTCTTTGAAATACTGAATAGGCAAAAAAACAGCAATACGGGCTGGGCCTCCGGTTAGTAGGTTAGTCCCAAAAATGATATAAATTTGTAAAATAAAGCCCATAAACATCGAAAAGGGGTAATATAATAGCATGGAACAATCAAAAATTACAGATACGTTGGAGACATATCAATAAACGGATCTCGTCTACATCATGTCATCATTCTTATTGCATTACTCCATTTTCTCATGAACTTAATACTCTAGATGCATGCTGGATAGCGGTCGATGTGTGGAGTAGTAGTAGTAGATGCAGGCAGGAGTTGGTCTACTAATCTTGGACGTGATTCCTATATAATGATGATTGCCTGGATATCGTCTTGATTATTTGAAGTTCTATCAATTGCCCAACATTAATTGTTTTCCCAATGTTTGCTATTTTTCTCGAGAGAAGCCACGCTAGTGAAACCTACGACCCCCGGGTCTCTTTTCATCATATTTGCCTTTGCGATCTATTTTCTCTTGCATTTATTTTAAGATCTATTAAACCCAAAATACAAAAATACCTTGCTGCAATTTATTTGTTCCGTGATCTATTTATCCTATCTACAAATTTACCTCACGTCCTTTGCCTATCTTGAGGCGTCGTACCTTGAAAGGGATTTACAACCCCTTTAACACACCGGGTTGCGAGGTGTTGTTCTTTATGTGCAGGGGTTGTTTACGTTGTGTTTCTTGGTTCTCCTACTAGTTCAATAACCTTTGTTTCATATCTGAGGGAAATACCTACTGCCGCTATGCTGCATGATCTCTTCCTCTTTGGGGAAATACCGATGTAGCTTCAAGCAACATCAGACAGTACCTGACGCTGGGCTCTCAGCAGCTCTAATAGGGGTTTGGCCAGTGGAGTAGGGGTAAAGTGTGGTACAGTTGGGCTTGTGTTTTCTGTGGCTGCTGATCTATCTGATTTAACATGTATCACTACCTTTTCCAAATACCTAGTTTGTACTCCTTGAGGATATGCACTCATCCTCTTCCTTTTGGACATCTATTATGAAAGAACAACATTTGACTGGAAAAACATAGTATGAAGACACATGGAATAGGTACAGAAAATGGATAGGTATGGCATATACTCATATATGATGATTAAACTAAGCAGATGCTGGTGTAACAAAGTATAAGTAATGCAAGATGTCATATGAAAAATATGTGCGACCAATACAACCTTGCCAAGTTAGAGCAAGCACCTTTATGGGTGAATAAGATAGGCCATCCTCCACCATGCCAAGTTTGTTAGCTAGTGGATTGTTCCGCAACATTACTCTCGTGCGCCCATTCTCATATTCATTTTGATAATGTTCAATACCTCACATGCATGAAAACATAAAAACAAGTGAGATTATCTTTGTAATGCAAAAGTGATTCTAATCCAATACTGCCTCCCTGTAAACCCCTTTGTGCTATCTCTGCAATTCTTTTGAAAGATGTCATGCATGCTATAATTTGGTGTGTGCATTAATATAATGTGGCCTACTACTCAAAATATGAGAGCTCCAGAAGTGATGATACTTCACAGATTACAGCTTCAACATATAGTAAAGATGAACAAGTCGACCTGACCTGACAGATTCAAAATATACTAAGGGAGAACAACTCGACCTGACCAGTCGACCGCAAATGTCTCCGCTACTATTCCCAACAAGGAACATACTTATTAAAGAAGAGAAGTGGATCATCTCAAAGAAGAGCAGAAGAGCAAGCAGATTGAAGATATTACAAGTATTTCTATACAATGTCAGTTGCCCACCCATGATGAACCAGAGCGCACCGAGAAATACTATTCCTTCCGGTCTCTCCATATGTGGCTCACATGCATTTCGAAACTAAAGTAGGAACATTTAGCTGACCAATTAAACATGTCTTAGTTTTACTAATATCAGCATAATATCATATTTGAATTTGTACAACTAAGCTTGTTTAGCTCGATCGGTGGAGTAGTGCTATTACAACACGAACCACGTAGGCTGATCATTGTCATCATAAAATGGGGAAACCGTAAGCATGATGAGTATAGTGTTGACCGTGGCAATGGGATGGCATATCTGAAGCTGCAAACCGCGCAAAGGGTAGTTAGCAACCGATGTTTGCTTTGAAATAACAACTAAGATTTGGTATGGACAAGAAAGTACAGTCAACAAGTGACAAAGAAATGCAATTCTGCTGTCTCTCTATATGTCGCGACATGCATTTGGAAACTCAAGTGGGACCTTTAGCTAACCAATTAAATGTGTCTGTTAACTAATATCAGTATCATATCACAATCACATTTGAACAACTAAGCTTTGGAATTTTGAGTGTTGTGTTGTTTAGCTTGAAGGGTGGAGTAATGCTAGTACGACAGAAAGCACCTACGCAGATCATAGTAGAGTAGATAAAAGGGGAAAACCCTAAGCATCAAGCGTAAAATTAGGAAAGTGGAACTAGCTGGACCAGTGGGTGGCGCACATGCTTTTCAAAATGAATATATGAACATTAGGTGACCAATTAGACGTTATCTATTTTAGTAATATGAGCATCATATCAGATTCATATTTCAACAACTAAGCTTTGGAATTATGAGTGGCATGTTGTGTTGCTTGACGGGTTGAAGTATTGAGGAGCAGTGCTAGCACGACACGAAGCACCTACGATGATGGTAGTGAATATAAAGGGGGGAAACCATAAGCTTTACGAGTATAGTGACCATGCCATGGCGGATCTGAAGGTGCAAACCAAACAAAGATACTTCACAACCAATGTTTGCTTTCAACTAGCCACTACGATTTGGTACAGATAAGAAAAGTACAGTAAACAATTTACAATCTATTTTCCGGGTGAGATCAATAACTTAAGCACATATGAAAGAGTACCACCTCTCTTGCGACGCCGTGTAGGCCCCTGCTGATACGTTGAGGGTGATGTGGGTGCGATGGCTGTCGGTGGCGCGGAACAAGACTTTAGACGGCAGACAACTGGGTTGGGGATAAGTCATGTTGCCGTGGATGAGGCAGTCGTAGAGCGGCAACGACAAGGTGGACGATGGCACTGATGAAGCGAGAGGGCGCAATGAAAGGATCCTGGTCCGGTGTCGTGGATGAGAGACGTCCATCTCTTGGAGTGGACAGCGGGGTAGGGGTAGCAGCTCCGGTAAGGTGGAGGATGGGGTGGCGGATGGAGGAGGCTGGCCGCAGTGGGGAGGTTGTTGTGGCGCCGACAGTGTATGAATGGGGAAATGGAGGGGGAGGGGGATCTCAAACTTTGGGACGCGCTTGTCTGAAATATGGGAAAGTTACAAACTTATCCCCCGTTTAAAATTTCAGACATCACGTCGGTTGGGGATAGGACAGTAATCTCGCATCTCCCAAATATTTGCCGGTAGCGATTTCGGGCGAGGAGAGGGTGTTTTGCTGCCCACATTTGGCGCCCACGGTGTAAGAACGGGGCTAACAGGTAGGGTGGTTGTGTCATGTCTGAGGGAAGTTACACAACTGCCCCTATTTAAAATATTTGCCCACATCGATTTCGGACGAGGAGATTTTGCTTTGCTACCTACCATGTATGAATGGGGAAATGGAGGGAGGGACACATGTCTTTAGGACGAGCTTGAATCAAATGTGTTTTGCCGCCCATGTTTGGCGCCCACCGTGTCTGAATGGGCTCAAAGGCGGTCGTGTCACGTCCAATTGAAGTTACTAGTCTACCCCTATCGACAACAGTGTAAATCCGGTCGATTAGGATGTCAAGTGTGAGGGGTAGACAGTAATTTCCTTCTCGCAAACACTTGCTTGCAGCCCACAAATGATAGTGGGTGTTTAGCCGCTTCATGCAAAACTTGGGAGAATTAGCATTCACGTTTACCCTGGCCCCTCGCAACTAAATTCATATCCAATTTGTATTCGATTACGAATATCCATAGATAATTCTATGTTTTGTTATTTATTTCTTCAAAACCACGACAAATATTTATTCCACCTTTATGTATGATTATGATTTAGAAATGTCGTGATCTTCAAATTCAGTCGGTTGGATACACTTTGATTCAAATAGTTATTTCATCCAATATAATATGCTCACACGAAAAACAGTTCACCTTATGTCAATCATACAAGTCCTGAGGATTACCTCGCCTAAAAAATTTGGATCATTATAACACATGGACAACATAGGGGGTCTTACAACATAACCCATTCAGATACATGACACAAAATGCAAGTATAATAATCTAATGACAATTTCAACTGGTATCTAAAGAAGAACTGGGATTACCCTAGGCTTCAGATAGCAGAAACAACAAGACCTCCTCCATTTTCAAATGCAACATTCTTACTTCCTCCAATTCTTGGGTTGCTTGCATAATGCGTGCAGATAATTGCATAATTTCCAGCCTCAAGATCAAGATTACCTCATTCATGGCAGCCACACCATCTCTTTCTGCCTCTAGTAGAGCCTCAAGAACTATAATATCTGTGCTTAGACTACTCTCCGGTGGTGTTGCCTCTAAACTGCTACCACTAGTACGCGTCAGTGCTATACAAACGGTTTTTAACCCCTTTCCGCGACGACATTTGGAACCATCGCCTAGTGAGTGACGGCGATAGGGTGGTCCTTCCCACACGACCTAGAAACCGTCGGGGATATGCCCTTCTGGTACACACACTCGGCAAAATGAGGTCGTGTGCGACCGGCGAGCGCTCAAATACGGAAATACGTACAGTAGAGCTAAAAAAATACAATTATATAGGAGAAATTGTTTCCATTCTCAAGTACATCCCACACAGTTAGTCCCCGCTAAACGTTTCCGTTCGTATGTACATCCCACACAGTCGCTCCAAGGAAAATGTTTCGTTCACAGGTACAACACACACAATTTTTCCCGTTAAATCGTTTGTGACAGCGTTGCCATTGCACACGATATTAACAATTTTATTGTTTGCGTTATTGAATGCATCACACACGGTCCATAGAAGAAACTGTGTGGCAAAGGCTGTTCATCACACACAGTTTTTATGTGGTAAACATTTGCGCAAGGTGGCCGAACGCAAACAGTTTTCAAGAGAAAGTCGTGTGTGATTGTTCATTGATCCAACACGGTTTATTCCTAGAAACTGTGTGCGTTGCCAGAGGTCATCGCCCACGGTATTTTTTCAATAACCGTTTGCAGTAGCAAAACCCAATTAGCAAGCTAATTGCCCTATTATTAATAATCCATTTATTAATCTAATTGACATTGATATTAAGCACATAATATATTTTATTTCCATATTAAGGAAGCAGAATTTCATAATTGAAATTCATCAGAGTACAACATGATATAGCTTCAGCACTCAGCTACCCCATTACACAACAACACCAGCACCAAGTTTCACATGCAACGTGTAGAACCTTTTGAAATTAGCATCACAGCCGGTATATAAACAGATGCATCTCATCTGGAAAACTACTGAAGCGGAAGGCAAATATTAAGCCTTCATTCATGTTGAAGGTCTTTGCAAATTTAGGCCAGTGCCTATGGATGATTGACCGCCCGTCCTTCGTTCTCTTCAGGAACACTTCAATATTGAACCATGGGTGTTGTATGGAAACTTTCCTCGCCTCCTGACCATAGAGGTGGTTTGAGAGGTAATCCTCAGTGAACTACTTTGGAAAGGCCTGAAAACAAGAATGTGCGTAAATATCTTCTCTATATTGGAAATGGGGCAAATGAATAAAAAAAGGCAAGGTATAATAGTTAGTACCATCTTGTAGTGAACTGATGTCTTCTTCATTGTGCAGACAAAGATCTTGTTGTTTTTTTGTCGCTAATTTCTTTATCCTAACAATCTTTCTGAGTTTCTTGATTTTATTGATATTCATGGACAACTCATTTCCCCATATGCAAAAAGGGTCGAACAGTGGGTCAAAACCTCTGATAGCAGGACCTACATGTGCAAGACCAAATTGTAAACCTAAATATTAGAATGGTTCCTGCAATTGCACAATAATGTGCTATTAGACAATAGACCATGCATGTGCTAACCTCAATTGTAAACCTTAGTGCTTCCCATTGTTTCCCTGCAACACATATAAGGTAGTTAGTCATCAGGTTAAGTAAGGGCTCGCATGCTATCAGTAAAATATGTTGATGAAAAATAAGCACATTGCAGATTCATCAGATTAATTCAAGCCACATGGAAAATCGATTTATCCAAACCAAGCATGATTAAGAACTAGGAAATATAGCGCCTGTATATGTTTCTCATGTATTAAGTGCAGCCAAATTCGATTTATTCCTCACATGCACAACAATAGAAAATTCCACCCACGACAATTGGACATCGCATTGCAGAATTGAACCAAGCAGTTAACTAAACACCACAACAAATGAACCAAACATTAACTTAGCACCACGTTGCACAATATAACATACTCCTAATAGAAGATCCGACAGTTAACCAAACCAAGCATGCTTAACAACTTGGAAATATAGCAATTGTATTTGTTTCTCATGTATTTAGTACAGCCAAATTCGATTTATTTCTCACATGGTATACAATAACAGAATGCAGCCACAACAATTGGACATCGCATTGCAGAATTGAACCATGCAGTTAAGTAAACACCACAACAAATGAATCAAATATTAACTAATCACCACATTGCACAATATAACATACTCCTAATAGAAGACCAGACAGTTAACCAAACCAAGCATGCTTAACAACTTGGAAATATCGCAATTGTACTTGTTTCTTATGTATTTACTACAGCCAAATTCAATTTATTCTCACATGGTATACAATAACAGAATGCACCCACAACTATTGAACATCGCTTGCAGAATTGGACCAAACAGTTAACTAAACAGCACAACACAAATGAACCAAACGTTAACTGAGCACCACATTACACAATGTATAACCAAACCAAGCATGCTTGACAACTTGGAAATATAGCAATTGTATTCGTTTCTCATGTATTTTGTAAAGATAAATTCGATTTATTTCTCACATGAAAGACAATACAAAATTTCAGCCTGAAGAATTGAACATCACATTTGCAGAATTGAACCAAACAGTTAACTGAAGACGACAACTAATTAACAAAACAGTTAATAAGTGAGCACCACACAACACGACATATAGAACATATACACTACAACAACAGATTGCATGGTAAAATTAGATAGCATAATTCACTAGAATTTGTGAAGAAAAGGCAAGAGCAGCACATGCAATGGGTGAACCAAGCATGCTTAACTGGCGTAGCTACCAAATGGCAAGGTGCTCCTCCAAGATCTGGGGGTCGACACGAATGGCAGCCATCGCGACCTCATCCGCGCGTGCGGCCGCGATTTGCTTCTCCGCTGCCAAATGCTCCTTGAGATCCTAGCTAAACTACGTGCACCATGGCTTAGGGCGGCGCTTATTTGGTCGAGGGGTCGGTGATTTGAGTGGAAGGTGTCGCGCTCTCGCCGGCGGTCGGGGCATGTGGGATGTGGAAGGAGGAGGAGAATGGGGGTCGGGTGTGGATTACCTGCCTGGATAGACGAGGCCGAGCAGCGTGAAGGATGGTGGCCTGCGAGGAGGCGGCGCTGCAAGCAAGGAGTGAAGGCTTCAACTTGGAAAGGAAGGCGGAAACAGGGGAAATGTGGCTTTTGGTAAGGTGGAGGGGGCGGGGAGGTAGATATTCCGCGGAAGCCAAAAATTTGGAATCGCTTCAGTGAAAAAACTGGCGCGCAAAGTGTCATCAGACAAGGTCCCTTATTTAGAACTGTGTATGATATGTGAACATAACAAACGATTCAGGTACCTTAACCCGTGTGTGATGAGTTTGAACGCCAAAAATTTTGGTTCGAATTTGCATGGTTACAGTGGTCATCCACGTCATTGCATAATTTGGGTACACAAAGGAGACTACAACACACCCACACTTCTTAATCGAGCAAGTTCAGCAATTAAACAGAGCTAGCTCACCTAAACATTACTCTAACAAATTAAATACCAACGCTCTTAATTAAACAAAACAAAGAGTACTAGTACTCTGACTGGTGCTCGTCGATCTCCGCTACCTCCTCCATGTCCAGCTCGCGCCCGACGGTCTACTGGGGAAGGGGCTCCATGGCATCCATCGCACCATACTCGGCAAGCATCTTGCCACCCGCTTCCACCATCTCTTTGGAAAAAAGCCGCCACGAGACGGGAGTGGGTGGCCGTGATCTAGGCTTGGACGGGCTCCGTTGTTGCAAGGTATGCGACGGAGGAATGAACGACTGCTCCAACGCTCTCGACGATTGCCAACTCTTTGGCCGTGGGTTGATGACCGTTGTCAGAGAAGCTTCATTAGATTTGTGCGTGACCGCCACAAGCTGGGTGTGGGCGGCCTCGACATGGTCGTGGGCGGCCTCCATCAAGGCTAAGGCCGCCGCTGCGGAACGGATAACTGCTGTGCCAATCTCGCCAGTTGCTATCCCCGAGGCATATGTTGCTGCCGCCACCTAAGAAGCAACCGCGGCCTTTTGGGATGCCTTGGTCGCTGGTTCGCAAATTGCGACCGCACTCATGCACCTTATTAGCACGCGCATGGCGGCTGCGGCCGCGCTCTCACCGGAGTGGGCCACCGAAGTTGCCCTCACGACACGGGTCCACGTGCCCATCTTTCACCGGCGACGATTGAACAATGAAATGATATTTGGGGAGCGAACTAGAGTGCTTGAGACACGAGCTGACGCACCTTCTCGCGTAAGCCATAGGCGTACTATACACCGAGGGTGCTCCAGGATATTTTGTGCTGCATCTCACACGGTTGGTGATAATAAACGGTGTGCGATCTACTTGATTTTTCATCATGATTTGAATTACATAATGTTGGGGAACGTAGTAATTTCAAAAAAATTCCTACGCACACGCAAGATCATGGTGATGCATAGCAATGAGAGGGGAGAGTGTGTCCACGTACCCTCGTAGACCAAAAGCGGAAGCGTTAGCACAACACGGTTGATGTAGTCGTACATCTTCACGATCCGACCAATCCAAGTACCAAACATACGGCACCTCCGAGTTTAGCACACGTTCAGCTTGATGACGTCCCTCGAACTCCGATCCAGCCGATCTTTGAGGGAGAGTTCCGTCAGCACGACGGAGTGGTGACGATGATGATGTTCTACCGACACAGGGCTTCGCCTAAGCACCGCAACGATATTATCGAGGTGGATTATGGTGGAGGGGGCACCGCACACGGCTAAGAGATCCAAGGGATCAATTGTTGTTGTGTCTAGAGGTGCCCCCTACCCCCGTATATAAAGGAGCAAGGGGGGAGGGGGTGGCCAGCCAGGGAGGAGGCGCGCCAAGGGGAGTCCAACTCTCACCGGGAGTAGGACTCCCTCCTTCCTTGTTGGATTAGGAGAAGGGGGGAAAGAGGAGGGAGAGAGAGGAAGGAAAGGGGGGAGCCGCCCCCTCTCCTTGTCCTATTCGGACTAGGGGGAGGGGCGTGGCTCTGCCCTGGCCTATTCTCCTCTTCTCCACTAAGGCCCACTATGGCCCATTAAGTCCCCGGGGGGTTCCGGTAACCCCTCGGTACTCCTGTAAAATCCCGATTTCACCCGGAACACTTCTGACATCCAAATATAGGCTCCCAATATATCAATCTTCACGTCTCGACCATTTCGAGACTCCTTGTCATGTCCGTGATCATATCCGGGACTCCGAACAACCTTTGGTACACCAAAACTCATAATATAATCGTCATTGAAACTTTAAGCATGCGGACCCTACGGGTTCGAGAACTATGTAGACATGACCGAGACACGTTTCCGGTCAATAACCAATAGCGGAACCTGGATGCTCATATTGGCTCCTACATATTCTATGAAGATCTTTATTGGTCAAACCGCATAATAACATACGTTGTTCCCTTTGTCATCGGTATGTTACTTGCCCGAGATTTGATCATCGGTATCTCAATACCTAGTTCAATCTCGTTACTGGCAAGTCTCTTTACTCGTTATGTAATGCATCATCCCACAACTAACTCATTAGTCACATTTCTTGCAAGTCTTATAGTGATGTGTATTACCGAGAGGGCCCAGAGATACCTCTCCGACAATCAGAGTGACAAATCCTAATCTCGAAATACGCCAACTCAACATGTACCTTCAGAGACACCTGTAGAGCTCCTTTATAATCACCCAGTTACGTTGTGACATTTGGTAGCACACAAAGTGTTCGTCCGGTAAACGGGAGTTGCATAATCTCATAGTCATAGGAACATGTATAAGTCATGAAAAAAGCAATAGCAACATACTAAATGATCAAGTGCTAAGCTAACGGAATGGGTCAAGTCAATCACATCATTTTCCTAATGATGTGATCTCGTTAATCAAATGACAACTCATGTCTATGGCTAGGAAACTTAACCATCTTTGATTCAACGAGCTAGTCAAGTAGAGGCATACTAGTGACACTCTATTTGTCTATGTATTCGCACATGTATTATGTTTTCGGTTAATAAAATTCTAGCATGAATAATAAACATTTATCATGAAATAAGGAAATAAATAATAACTTTATTATTGCCTCTAGGGCATATTTCCTTCAGTCTCCCACTTACACTAGAGTCAATAATCTAGTTCACATCACCATGTGATTTAACACCAATATTCACATATGTATGTGGTTAATACCCATAGTTCACATCGTCATGTGATCAACACCCAAAGGGTTTACTAGAGTCAATAATCTAGTTCACATCGCTATGTGATTAACACCCAAAGAGTACTAAGGTATGATCATGTTTTGCTCATGAGAGAAGTTTAGTCAACGGGTTTGTCACATTCAGAGCCGTATGTATTTTGCAAATATTCTATGTCTACAATGCTCTGCATGGAGCTACTCTAGCTAATTGCTCCCACTTTCAATATGTATCCAGATTGAGACTTAGAGTCATCTGGATCGGTGTAAAAGCTTGCACCGATGTAACTCTTTACAACGGGCTCTTTTATCACCTCCATAATCGAGAAATATTTCCTTAGTCCTCACTAAGGATATTCTTGACCACTGTCCAGTGATCTACTCCTAGATCAAAATTGTACTCCCTTGCCAAACTCAGAGCAAGGTATACAATAGGTCTAGTACACAGCATAACATACTTTATAGAACCTATGACTGAGGCATAGGAAATGACTTTTCATTCTTTTCTATTTTCTGCCATGGTCAGGTTTTTTTGAGTCTTAGTCAACTTCACACCTTGCAACATAGGCAAGAACTCCTTCTTTGACTGTTCCATTTTGAATTACTTCAAAATCTTATCAAGGTATGTACTCATTGAAAAATCTTATCAAGCGTCTTGATCTATTTCTATAGATCTTGATGCTCAATGTGTAAGCAGCTTCACCGAGGTCTTTCTTTGAAAAACTCTTTTCAAATACTCCTTTATGCTTTCCAGAAAATTCTACATTATTTCCAATCAACAATATGTTACTCACATATACTTATCAGAAATGCTGTAGTGCTCCCACTCACTTTCTTGTAAATACAGGCTTCACCGCAAGTCTGTATAAAACTATGTGCTTTGGTCAACTCATCAAAGCATATATTCCAACTCCGAGATTCTTGCACTAGTCCATAGATGGATCACTAGAGCTTGCACATTTTGTTAGCACCTTTAGGATTGACAAAACCTTCTAGTTGCATCATATACAACTCTTCTTTAATAAATCCATTAAGGAATGTAGTTTTGACATCCATTTGCCAAATTTCATAAAATGCGGCAATTGCTAACATGATTCGGACAGACTTAAGCATCGCTACGGGTGAGAAAATCTCATCGTAGTCAACCTTTGAATTTTTTGAAAACCTTTCGCAACAAGTCGAGCTTTGTAGATAGTAACACAACTATCAGCATCCGTCTTCCTCTTGAAGATCCATTTATTTTCTATGGCTTGCCGATCATCGGGCAAGTCCACCAAAGTCCACACTTTGTTCTCATACATGGATCCAATCTCAGATTTCATGGCCTCAAGCCATTTCGCGGAATCTGGGCTCACCATCGCTTCGTCATAGTTTGTAGGTTCGCCATGGGCTAGTAACATGACCTCCAGAATAGGATTACCGTACCACTCTGGTGCGGATCTTACTCTGGAAGACCTACGAGGTTCTGTAGTAACTTAATCTGAAGTTTCATGATCATCATCATTAACTTCCTCACTAATTGGTGTAGGAATCACTGGAACTGATTTCTGTGATGAACTACTTTCCAATTCATGAGAAGGTACAATTACCTTATCAAGTTATACTTTCCTCCCACTCACTTCTTTCAAGAGAAACTCCTTCTCTAGAAAGGATCCATTTTAGCAACGAATATCTTGCCTTCGGATCTGTGATAGAAGGTGTACCCAACAGTTTCCTTTGGGTATTCTATGAAGACACACTTCTTCGATTTGGGTTTGAGCTTATCAGGTTAATTTTTTTTACATAAGCATCACAACTCCAAACTTTAAGAAACGACAGCTTAGGTTTATTGCTAAACCATAGTTCATACGGTGTCGTCTCAACGGATTTAGATGGTGCCCTATTTAACGTGAATGTAGCTATCTCTAATGCATAACCCCAAAATGATATTGATAAATTGGTAGGAGACATCATTAATCGCACCATATCAAATAAAGTGCGGTTATGAAGTACGGACACACCGTTACGCTGTGGTGTTCCAGGTGGCATGAGTTTGTGAAACTATTCCACATTGTTTTAACTGAAGGCCAAACTCGTAACTCAAATATTCATCTCCACGATCAGATCGTAGAAACTTTATTTTCTTGTTACAATGATTCTCCACTTCACTGAAATTCTTTGAACTTTTCAAATGTTTCAGACTTGTGTCTCATTAAGTAGATATACCCATATTTGCTCAAATCATCTGTGATGGTTAGAAAATAATGATACTTGCCACGAGCATCAACACTCAATGGATTGCATACATCGGTACGTATTATTTCCAATAAGTCAGTAGCTCGTTCCATTGTTCCAGAGAACGGAGTTTCAGTCATCTTGCCCATAAGGCACGGTTCGCAAGCATCAAATGATTCATAATCAAGTGATTCCAAAAGTCCATCTTTATGGAGTTTCTTCATGCGCTTTACACCGATATGACCCAAATGGCAGTGCCACAAATAAGTTGCACTATCATTATCAACTTTGCATCTTTTGGCATCAATATTATGAATATGTGCATCACTACGATCGAGATCCAACAAACTATTTTCATTGGGTGTATGACCATTGAAGGTTTTATTCATGTAAACAGAACAACAATTATTCTTTGACTTTAAATGAATAACCGTATTGCAATAAACATGATCACATCATATTCATGCTCAACGCAAACGCTAAATAACATTTATTTAGGTTTTAACACTAATCCCAAAAGTATAGGGAGTGTGTGATGATGGTCATATCAATCTTGGAACTACTTCCAACACTCATCGTCACTTCACCCTCAACTAGTCTCTGTTTATTCTGTAACTCCTGTTTTTAGTTACTAGTCTTAGGAACCGAACAAGTATCAAAATACCCAGGGGTTACTATAAACACTAGTAAGGTACACATCAATAACCTGTATATCAAATATACCCTTGTTCATTTTGCCATCCTTCTTATCTACCAAATATTCAGGGCATTTCCACTTCCAGTGACCATTTCCTTTGAAGTAGAAGTACTCATTTCGGGCTTTGGTCCAGCTTTGGGCTTCTTCGCGGGAGTGACAACTTGCTTGTCATTCTACTTGAAGTTCCCTTTCTTTCCCTTCGCCCTTTTCTTGAAACTAGTGGTCTTGTCAATCATCAACACTTGATGCTCTTTCTTGATTTCTACCTTTCGTCGATTTCAACATCACGAAGAGCTCGGGAATCATTTTCGTCATCCCTTGCATACTATAGTTCATCACGAAGTTCTAGCAACTTGGTGATGGTGACTAGAGAACTCTGTCAATCACTATCTTATCTGGAATATTAACTTCCACTTGATTCAAGCGATTGTAGTGCCCAGACAATCTGAGCACATGCTCACTTCTTGAGCTATTCTCCTCCATCTTTTAGCTATAGAACTTGTTGGAGACTTCATGTCTCTCAACTCGGGTATTTGCTTGAAATATTAACTTCAACTTCTGGAACATCTCATATGGTCCATGACGTTCAAAACGTCTTTGAAGTCCCGATTCTAAGTCGTTTAAGCATGGTGCACAAAACTATCAAGTAGTCATCATATTGAGCTAGCCAAACGTTCATAACGTATGTATCTGCTCCTGCAATAGGGTCTGTCACCTAGCGGTGCATTAAGGACATAATTCTTCTATGCAGCAACGAGGATAAACCTCAGATTACAGACCCAGTCCGCATGAATGCTACTATCATTTTTTAACTTAGTTTTCTCTAGGAACACATATAAAACATAGGGAAGCAACAATGCGAGCTATTGATCTACAAAATTATTTGCAAAATACTATCAGGACTAAGTTCATGATAAATTAAAGTTCAATTAATCATATTACTTAAGAACTCCCACTTAGATAGACATCCCTCTAATCATCTAAGTGATCACGTGATCCAAATCAACTAAACCATGTCCGATCATCACGTGAGATGGAGTAGTTTTCAATGGTGAACATCATTATGTTGATCATATCTACTATATGATTCACGCTCGACCTTTCGGTCTAAGTCTTCCGAGGCCATATTTGTATATGCTAGGCTTGTCAAGTTTAACCTGAGTATTCCGCGTGTGCAACTATTTTGCATCCGTTGTATTTGAATGTAGAGCCTATCACACCCGATCATCACGTGGTGGCTCAGCACAAAGAACTTTCGCAATGGTGCATACTCAGGGAGAACACTTATACCTTGAAATTTAGTAAGGGATCATCTTATAAAGCTACCGTCAAACTAAGCAAAATAAGATGTGACATGATATGGCCATGATCATCTTGCGCCTTTGATCTCCATCTCCAAAGTACTGTCATGATCTCTATCGTCACCGGCATGACACCATGATATCCATCATCTTGATCTATATCAATGTGCCGTCACATGGTCGTCTCGCCAACTATTGCTCTTGCAACTGTTGCTATCGCATAGCGATAAAGTAAAGCAATTATTTGGCGCTTGCATCTTATGCAATAAGGAGACAACCATAAGGCTTCTGCCAGTTGCCGATGACTTCAACAAAACATGATCATCTCATACAACAACTTATATCTCATCACGTCTTCACCATATCACATCACAACATGCCCTGCAAAAACAAGTTAGACATCCTCTACTTTGTTGTTGCAAGTTTTACGTGGCTGCTACGGGCTGAGCAAGAACCCTTCTTACCCACGTATCAAAACCACAACGATAGTTCGTCAAGTTAGTGCTGTTTTAACCTTCTCAAGGATCGGGCGTAGCCACACTCGGTTCAACTAAAGTTGGAGAAACTGACACCCGCCAGCCACCTGTGTGCAAAGCACGTCGGTAGAACCAGTCTCGCGTAAGCGTACGCGTAATGTCGGTCCGGGCCGCTTCATCCAGCCATACCGCCAAACCAAAGTATGACATGATGGTAAGCAGTATGACTTGTATCGCCCACAACTCACTTGTGTTCTACTCGTGCATATAACATCTACGCATAAAACCAGGCTCTGATACCACTGTTGGGGAACGTAGTAATTTCAAAAAATTTCCTACGCACACGCAAGATTATGGTGATGCATAGCAACGAGAGGGGAGAGCGTGTCCACGTACCCTCGTAGACCGAAAGCCAAAGCGTTAGCACAATGCGGTTGATGTAGTCGTACGTCTTCACGATCCGACCGATCCAAGTACCGAATGTACGACACCTCCAAGTTCAGCACACGTTCAGCTTGATGACGTCCCTCGAACTCCGATCCAGCCGAGCTTTGAGGGAGAGTTTCGTTAGCACGACGGCATGGTGACAATGATGATGTTCTACCGACGCAGGGCTTCGCCTAAGCACAACAACAATATTATCGAGGTGGATTATGGTGGAGGGGGGCACCGCACACGGCTAAGAGATCCAAGGGATCAATTGTTGTTGTGTCTAGAGGTGCCCCCCTGCCCCCGTATATAAAGGAGCAAGGGGGGAGGGGCCGGCCGGCCAGGGAGGAGGCGCGCCAAGGGGAGTCCTACTCCCACCGGGAGTAGGACTCCCTCCTTCCTTGTTGGATTAGGAG
>NC_041393.1:414705503-414726598 GCF_002162155.2 Triticum dicoccoides
CGGTACTCCGGTAAAATCCCGATTTCACCCGGAACACTTCCGACATCCAAATATAGGCTTCCAATATATCAATCTTCACATCTCGACCATTTCGAGACTCCTCGTCATGTCCGTGATCATATCCGGGACTCCGAACAACCTTCGGTACATCAAAACTCATAAACTCATAATATAACCGTCATTGAAACTTTAAGCGTGCGGACCCTACGGGTACGAGAACTATGTAGACATGACCGAGACATGTTTCCGGTCAATAACCAATAGTGGAACCTGGATGCTCATATTGGCTCCTACATATTCTACGAAGATCTTTATTGGTCAAACCACATAACAACATACGTTGTTCCCTTTGTCATCGATATGTTAATTTCCCAATATTTGATTGTCGGTATCTTAATACCTAGTTCAATCTCGTTACTGGCAAGTCTCTTTACTCGTTATGTAATGCATCATCCCATAACTAACTCATTAGTCACATTGCTTGCAAGGCTTATAGTGATGTGCATTACCGAGAGGGCCTAGAGATACCTCTTCGACAATCGGAGTGACAAATCCTAATCTCGAAATACGCCAACTCAACATGTACCTTCGAAACACCTGTAGAGCTCCTTTATAATCACCCCGTTACGTTGTGACGTTTGGTAGCACACAAAGTTTTCCTCCGGTAAATGGGAGTTGCATAATCTCATAGTCATAGGAACATGTATAAGTCATGAAGAAAGCAATAGCAACATACTAAACGATCAAGTGCTAAGCTAACGGAATGGGTCAAGTCAATCACATCATTTTCCTAATGATGTGATCTCGTTAATCAAATGACAACTCATGTCTATGGCTAGGAAACTTAACCATCTTTGATTCAACGAGCTAGTCAAGTAGAGGCATACTAGTGACACTCTGTTTGTCTATGTATTCACACATGTATTATGTTTCCGGTTAATACAATTCTACCATGAATAATAAACATTTATCATGAAATAAAGAAATAAATAATAACTTTATCATTGCCTCTAGGGCATATTTCCTTCACATAATGGGGTCACAGCGGCAATGGACGGTGTTTGAATTGCTAGACCTTTTATCTGTAGTGAACATGCAACTGTGTGTGTGTCGTAAAAGAATTGAAATTATTCAGGGTTCATTTGAACATTTTATACATTAAATTGGTTTTCTAGCCATTTCAGGTGCGCAATTCAAAATTAAACTACATGCACATGCTCCGGTGCACCAACATGGGTTGTAAAATCATATATGTGTCCATGGGTTTATGCTTATGTCCCATGCAAGAAATGGGGATGAAATTCGAACACCACGGCACCGTGGCTCTCCAGCAAACGTCGACGTACTTGCTTTTGTAATTCTAGTAAATCCAAAATTCATCCGAAATTCATGAAACTTGGCATGCTATCATGGAGCGGCATCAACATGTCGTGGTAATTTTTGTCCCATTTGGGGTAGGTTTGGGTATAAGCTTCTCATAAACCAGAGCTTCTCACAACAAGTGTGATGGTTTCAATAGGGAACGTTTCACCTTTCTGGACGAAACGATATCGGTTGCCTCTTCTCGATTTCAAATTTTTCCTAGTGTCAACATAGAACAATAGGAGTGTTGTGTCAATTTTTGGGATTTTTCGGGGTTCGCTCGGACATTTTTATACATTAACTGAGTTTTCTATGCACTCATGGGCATAATTCAAATTTGAACTACATGCACATGCTCCAATGCGTATAAATTAGTTGAAAATTCAAATCTATGTCCTTGGATGCCTGCTTAGGTCCCATGCAAGAAATGAGAATGAATGTCAAACACCCTGCCACCGCCACTCGGCCGCAAACATTGAGATACGTGGTTTTTAAATTCTAGTAAATCCAAAGCTCGTCTGAAATTCATGAAACTTGGCATGCTGTCATGGAGCGGCACCAACATGCTGTGGTAAATTTGTTGTCCCATTTGGGGCAGGTTTGGGGATATGCTTCTCACAAACTAGAGCTTCTCACAAACCAGAGCTTCTCACAAGAAGCCTGATGGTTTCGGTACGGAACATTTCACCTTTCTAGACGAAACGATATCCATTGCCTCTTCTCGATTTCAGTTTTTTTCCTAGTGTCAACATAGAACAACAGGAGTGTTGTGTCAATTTTTGGGATTTTGGGGGTTCCTTTGGACATTTTTATGCATTAATTGAGTTCTCAATGCATTTATGTACATAATTCAAATTTGAACTACATGCACATGCTCTAATGCATATAAATTGGTCAAAAATTCAAATCTGTGTCCTTGGTTGCATGCTTAGGTCCCATGCAAGAAATGGGAATGAATGCCAACACCCTGCCATTGTCACTCGCCCGCAAACATTGAGATACCTGGTTTTTAAATTCTATTAAATCCTAAACTTGTTTGAAATTCATGAAACTTGGCATGCTATCATGGAGCGGCATCAACATGCTGCGGTAAATTTTTTGTCCCATTTGGGGCAGGTTTGGGTATATGCTTCTCACAAACCAGAGCTTCTCACAACAAGCATGATGGTTTCGATAGGGAACGTCCCACATTTGGGGATGAAATGATATCCATATTTTTCCTCGTGTCAACATAGAACAACAAGAGTGTTGTGTCAAATTTTGTGATTTTTCGGGGTTCGTTTGGACATTTTTATGCATTAACTGAGTTTTCAATGCATTCATGTGCATAATTCAAATTTGAACTACATGCACATGCTCTAATGCATATAAATTGGTTGAAAATTCAAATATGTGTTCTTGGTTGCATGCTTAGGTCCCATGCAAGAAAAGGGAATGAATGTCAAGCAACCTGCCACCGTCACTCGACCAAAAACATTGAGATACCTGGTTTTTAAATTCTAATAAATCCAAAAGTAGTGTGAAATTCATGCAACTTGGCATGCTATCATGGAGCGGCATCAACATGTCGTGGAAATTTTTTTGTCCCATTTGGGGCAGGTTTGGGTATATGCTTCCCACAAACCAGAGCTTCTCACAGCAAGCATGATGGTTTCGGTAGGGAACGTCCCACCTTTGGGGACGAAACGATATCCATTGCCTCTTATTGCTTTCAAAAATTTTCTCGTGTCAACGTACAACAACAGGAGTGCTGTGTCAATTTTTGTGATTTTTCGGGGTTTGTTTGGACATTTTTATGCATTAATTAAGTTTTCAATGCATTTATGTGCATAATTCAAATTTGAACTACATGCACATGCTCCAGTGCATATAAATTGGTTGAAAAATCAAATCTGTGTCCTTGGGTGCATGCTTAGGTCCCGTGCAAGAAATGGTAATGAATTTCAAACACCAGGGCACCGCTGATTGCCGGCAAAACATTGAGATACCTGGTTTTTAAATTCTAGTAAATCCAAAATTAGTGTGAAATTCATGAAACTTGGCATGCTATCATGGAGCGGCATCAACATGCCGTGGTAAATTTTTTGTCCCATTTGGGGCAGGTTTGTGTATATGCTTCCCACAAACCAGAGCTTCTCACAAGAAGCATGATGGTTTCGGTAGGGAACGTCCCACCTTTGGGGACGAAACGATATCCATTGCCTCTTATTGCTTTCAAAAAATTTCTCGTGTCAACGTAGAACAACAAGAGTGTTGTGTCAATTTGTGTGATTTTTTGGGGTTTGTTTGGACATTTTTATGCATTAACTGAGTTTTCAATGCATTTATGTGCATAATTCAAATTTGAACTACATGCACATGCTCCAGTGCATATAAATTGGTTGAAAAATAAAATCTGTGTCCTTGGGTGCAAGCTTAGGTCCAATGCAAGAAATGGTAATGAATTTCAAACACCAGGGCACCGTTGATTGCTGGCAAAACATTGAGATACCTAGTTTTTAAATTCTAGTAAATCCAAAACTCGTGTGAAATTCATGAAACTTCGCATTCTATCATGGAGCGGTATCAACATGCCGTGGTAAATTTTTTGTCCCATTTGTGGCAGGTTTGGGTATATGCTTCTCACAGACCAGAGCTACTCACAACAAGCATGATGGTTTTGGTAGGGAACGTCCCATCTTTTGGGACGAAATGATATCCATTGCCTCTTATTTCTTTCAAATTTTTTCTCATGTCAACATAGAAAAACAGGAGTATTGTGTCAATTTTTGTGATTTTTTGGGGTTCGTTTGGACATTTTTATGCATTAATTGAGTTTTCAATGAATTTATGCGCATAATTCAAATTTGAACTACATGCACATGCTCCAGTGCATATAAATTGGTTAAAAAAAATCAAATCTGTGTCCTTGGGTGCATGCTTAGGTCCCATGCAAGAAATGGGAATGAATTTCAAACACTAGAGCACGGTTGATTGCCGACAAAACGTTGAGATACTTTATTTTTAAATTCTAGTAAATCCAAAGCTTGTCTGAAATTCATGAAACTTGGCATGCTATCATGGAATGGCAACCGACATGTTGTGGTATTTTTCGTGTCCATTTTGAGAGAAGGCACACTCAAATAATGACAACCAACAAAGGCATTTTGAAAAAATAGCTGCCACTTTAATATCTCAAACGTTTGTATAATTCAAACCGTGTGCATTCTGTTAACCATTCACGTGATGCTATGTGTCTTGGTTTTAATGGCTGTAGGAGGTGTCGCGCGAACAACTGCTTGACCTCGACTGAATGGGAGGCGTGCGAGCGCAGTCCGCTGCGTAGGCTGACCGAGAGGCGTGCAAGTTGTCCGCGAATGCGCATGCTCAGTGGGAAGTGTGCGAGTTGTACGCTGCACATGCTCACTTGGAAGCGAGCCCTTTGACTTCCATGCCCGCCCGCCTTCCTCTCCTTGCACGCGCCCCCCTCAGCGGCATGGGATGCCACCGTCGTACACTACCTCTCAGCGCCGCCAGCTGCCAACCTCCCGCATCCCGCCCGTTGATCCCGGGATGACATGATGTTTGATTTACAAGTGAAGAACATTTTGTGCTGCATTGAAGACTTCAACAACAGCGTCCCAGAGGATGACAACAACAACGATGGCACGACACGCCACCTCCACCGCCGTCGGAAATAGTTTTTTTCTTGGGTTTAATACTGTATCTCGATCATATGGATATAAATTCATAGTATGACTGAATGAAAGATATGGTTTGAGTGAACTTGCATTTTTCTCTCTTAATGTACAGGCTTATCAAACGATTCTCTTTTGAAAAAAACGTCAATGGTTTCGGTAGGGAACGTTTCACCTTTCTGGATGAAACAATATCCATTGTCTCTTCTCGATTTCAGTTTTTTCCTATTGTCAACATAGAACAACAGGAGTGCTGTGTCAATTTTTGGGATTTTTGGGGTTCCTTTGGACACTTTTATGCATTAATTGAGTTTTCAATGCATTTATGTACATAATTCAATTTTGAACTACATGCACATGCTCTAATGCATATAAATTGGTCGAAAATTCAAATCTTTGTCCTTGGTTGCATGCTTAGGTCCCATGCAAGAAATGGGAATGAATGCCGACACCTTGCCACCATCACTCGGCTGCAAACATTGAGATACCTGGTTTTTAAATTCTATTAAATCCAAAACTCGTTTGAAATTCATGAAACATGGCATGCTATCACAGAGCGGAATCAACACGCTGTGGTATAGTTTTGTCCCGTTTGGGGGAGGTTTGGGTATATGCTTCTCACAAACCAGAGCTTCTCACAACCAGCATGATGGTTTCGATAGAGAACGTCCCACATTTGGGGACGAAACGATATCCATTCCCTCTTATGGCTTTCAAAATTTTTCTCGTGTCAACATAGAACAACAGGAGTGTTGTGTCAAAATTTGTGATTTTTCGGGGTTCGTTTGGACATTTTTATGCATTAACTGAGTTCTCAATGCATTCATGTGCATAATTCAAATTTGAACTACATGCACATGCCCTAATGCATATAATGTTGTAAATATGCCCTAGAGGCAATAATAAATTAGTTATTATTATATTTCCTTGTTCATGATAATCGTTTATTATCCATGCTACAATTGTATTGATAGGAAACTCAGATACATGTGTGGGTACATAGACAACACCATGTCCCTAGTAAGCCTCTAGTTAACTAGCTCGTTGATCAATAGATGGTTACAGTTTCCTGACCATGGACATTGGATGTCGTTGATAACGGGATCACATCATTAGGAGAATGATGTGATGGACAAGACCCAATCCTAAGCCTAGCACAAAGATCGTAGTTCGTATGCTAAAGCTTTTCTAATGTCAAGTATCATTTCCTTAGACCATGAGATTGTGCAACTCCCGGATACCGTAGGAATGCTTTGGGTGTACCAAACATCACAACGTAACTAGGTGGCTATAAAGGTGCACTACAGGTATCTCCGAAAGTGTCTGTTGGGTTGGCACGAATCGAGACTGGGATTTGTCACTCCGGTAAACGGAGAGGTATCTCTAGGCCCACTCAGTAGGACATCATCATAATGTGCACAATGTGATCAAGGGGTTGATCACGGGATGATGTGTTACGGAACGAGTAAAGAGACTTGCCGGTAACGAGATTGAACAAGGTATCGGTATACCGACGATCGAATCTCGGGCAAGTACTATACCGCTAGACAAAGGGAATTGTATACGGGATCGATTGAGTCCTTGACATCGTGGTTCATCCGATGAGATCATTGTGGAACATGTGGGAGCCAACATGGGTATCCAGATCCCGCTGTTGGTTATTGACCGGAGAACGTCTCGGTCATGTCTACATGTCTCCCGAACCCGTAGGGTCTACACACTTAAGGTTCGATGACGCTAGGGTTATAAAGGAAGTTTGTATGTGGTTACCGAATGTTGTTCGGAGTCCCGGATGAGATCCCGGACGTGATGAGGAGTTCCGGAATGGTCCGAGGTAAAGATTTATATATGGGAAGTCCTGTTTTGGTCACCGGAAAAGTTTCGGGTTTTATCGGTAATGTACCGGGACCACCGGGAGGGTCCCGGGGGTCCACCAAGTGGGGCCACCATCCCCGGAGGGCTGCATGGGCCAAGTGTGGGAGGGGACCAGCCCCAGGTGGGCTGGTGCGCCCCCCCACAAGGCCCAAGGCGCAGGGAAGTGAGGGAAGGGGGCAAACCCTAGGGCAGATGGGCCCTAAGGCCCACCCCAGGTGTGCCTCCCCTCTTCCCCCTTCTGGCCGCCACCCAGATGGGATCTGGGGGCTGCTGCCACCCCTGGGGAGGGAACCCTAGAGGGGGTGCAGCCCCCTCCCCTCCTCCTATAAATAGTGGGGGTTTTGGGGCTGCCAGGGACACGAGAACCTCTCCCTCAAGGCGCAGCCCTACCTCTCTCCCTCCTCCTCTCTCGCGGTGCTTGGCGAAGCCCTGCAGGATTGCCACGCTCCTCCACCACCACCACGTCGTTGTGCTGTTGCTGGATGGAGTCTTCCTCAACCTCTTCCTCTCTCCTTGCTGGATCAAGGCATGGGAGACGTCACCGGGCTGTACGTGTGTTGAACACGGAGGTGCCGTCCGTTCGGCACTAGGATCTCCGGTGATTTGGATCATGACGAGTACGACTCCTTCAACCCCGTTCTCTTGAACGCTTCCGCTCAGCGATCTACAAGGGTATGTAGATGCACTCTCCTTCCCCTCGTTGCTGGTTTCTCCATAGATAGATCTTGGTGACACGTAGGAAAATTTTGAATTTCTGCTACGTTCCCCAACAGTGGCATCATGAGCTAGGTCTATTGCGTAGATTCTTTGCACGAGTAGAATACAAAGTAGTTGTGGGCGTTGATATTGTTCAATATGCTTACCGTTACTAGTCCAATCTTGATTCGGCGGCATTGTGGGATGAAGCGGCCCGGACCGACCTTACACGTACACTTACGTGAGACAGGTTCCACCGACTGACATGCACTTGTTGCATAAGGTGGCTAGCGGGTGCCAGTCTCTCCCACTTTAGTCGGATTGGATTCAATGAAAAGGGTCCTTATGAAGGGTAAATAGCAATTGACATAACACATTGTGGTTTTTTGCGTAGGTAAGAAACGTTCTTGCTAGAAACCCATAGCAGCCACGTAAAACATGCAAACAACAATTAGAGGACGTCTAACTTGTTTTTGCAGGGTATGCTATGTGATGTGATATGGCCAAGAAGAATGTGATGTATGAGATTGATCATGTTCTTGTAATAGGAATCATGACTTGCATGTCGATGAGTATGACAACCGGCAGGAGCCATAGGAGTTGTCTTAATTTATTGTATGACCTGCGTGTCATTAAACAACGCCATGTAATTACTTTACTTTATTGCTAACCGGTAGCCATAGTAGTAGAAGTAATAGTTGGCGAGACAACTTCATGAAGACACGATGATGGAGATCATGATGATGGAGATCATGGTGTCATGCCGGTGACGATGATGATCATGGAGCCCCGAAGATGGAGATCAAAAGGAGCAAAATGATATTGGCCATATCATGTCACTATTTGATTGCATGTGATGTTTATCATGTTTATGCATCTTATTTGCTTAGAACGATGGTAGTAAATAAGATGATCCCTCATTAAAATTTCAAGAAAGTGTTCCCCCTAACTGTGCACCATTGCGAAAGTTCGTCGTTTCGAAGCACCACGTGATGATCGGGTGTGATAGATTCTTACGTTCACATACAACGGGTGTAAGCCAGATTTTTACACACGCGAAACACTTAGGTTGACTTGACGAGCCTAGCATGTACAGACATGGCCTCGGAACACAAGAGACCGAAAGGTCAAACATGAGTCGTATAGTAGATACGATCAACATGAAGATGTTCACCGATGATGACTAGTCCATCTCACGTGATGATCGGACACGACCTAGTTGACTCGGATCATGTAATCACTTAGATGACTAGAGGGATGTCTATCTGAGTGGGAGTTCATAAGATGAACTTAATTATCCTGAACATAGTCAAAAGATCTTTGCAAATTATGTCGTAAGCTCGCGCTTTAGTTCCACTGTTTAGATATGTTCCTAGAGAAAATATAGTTGAAAGTTGACAGTAGCGATTATGCGGACAATAGAAAGCTTATGTCCTTAATGCACCGCTCAGTATGCTGAACACCAAACGTCGTCTGTGGATGTTGCGAACATCGGACATAGACGTTTTGATAACTACGTGATAGTTCAGTTAAACGGTTTAGAGTTGAGGCACCAAAGACGTTTTCGAAACGTCGCGGAACATATGAGATGTTTCGAGGGCTGAAATTGGGATTTCAGGCTCGTGCCCACGTCAAGAGGTATGAGACCTCCGACGATTTTCTTAGCCTGCAAACTAAGGGAGGAAAGCTCAATCGTTGAGCTTGTGCTCAGATTTTCCAAGTGCAACAATCACTTGAATCGAGTGGGAGTTGATCTTCTAGATGAGATAGTGATGTTTCTCCAAAGTCATTGCCACCAAGCTGCTAGAGCTTCGTGATGAACTATAACACATCAAGGATAGATATGATGATCCCTGAGGTATTCGCGATGTTTGACACCGCGAAAGTAGAAATCAAGAAGGAGCATCAATTGTTGATGGTTGGTGAAACCACTAGTTTCAAGAAGGGCAAGGGCAAGAAGGGATACTTCATGAAACGACAAATCAGCTGCTGCTCTAGTGAAGAAACCCAAGGTTGAACCTAAACCCGAGACTAAGTGCTTCTGTGATAAGGGGAATAGTCACTAGAGCGGAATTACCCTAGATACTTGGTAGATGAGAAGGCTGGCAAGGTTGATAGAAGTATATTGGATATACATTATGTTAATGTGTACTTTACTAGTACTCCTAGTAGCACCAGGGTATTAGATACCGGTTCGGTTGCTAAGTGTTAGTAACTCGAAATAAAAGGCTATGGAAAAAACAGAGACTAGCTAAAGGTGAGATGACGATATGTGTTGGAAGTGTTTCCAAGTTTGATGTGATCAAACATCGCACACTCCCTCTACCATCAAGATTAGTATTAAACCTGAATAATTGTCATTTGGTGTTTGCGTTGAGCATAGACATGATTGGATTATGTCTATTGCAATACGGTTATTCATTTAAGGAGAATAATGGTTACTCTATTTATTTGAATGGTACCTTCAGTGGTCTTGCACCTAAAGGAATGGTTTATTGAATCTCAATCGTAGTGATACACATTTTTCATGCCAAAAGATATAAGATAGTAATGATAGTACCACTCACTTGTGGCACTGCCATGTAAGTCATATTGGTATAAAACGCATGAAGAAGCTCCATGTTGATGGATCTTTGGACTCACTCGTTTTGAAAAGTTTGAGACATGCGAACCATGTCTATTGGTGTATACGCATGAAGAAACTCCATGCAGATGGATCGTTTGGACTCACTTGATTTTGAATCACTTGAGATATGCAAATCATACCACATGGGCAAGATGACTGAAAAGCCTTGTTTTCAGTAAGATGGAACAAGATAGCAACTTGTTGGAAGTAACACATTTTGATGTGTGCAGTCCAATGAGTGTTGAGACATGCAGTGAATATCGTTATGTTCTTACTTCATAGATGATTTGAGTAGATGTTGAGTATATTTACTTGATGAAACACAAGTTTGAATTATTGAATGGTTCAAGTAATTTCAGAGTGAAGTTGAAGATCATCGTGACAAGAGGATAAAATGTCTATGATATGATCATAGAGATGAGTATCTGATTTATGAGCTTTGGCACGCAATTAAGACATTGTGGAAATTGTTTCACAATTAATACCGCCTGGAACACCATAGTTTGATGGTGTGTCCGAACATCATAGTTGCACCCTATTGGATATGGTGCGTAGCATGATGTCTCTTATCGAATTACCACTATTGCTTATGGGTAGGCATTAGAGACAACCACATTCACTTTAATAGGGCACCACGTAATTCCGTTGAGACGACACCGTTTGAACTATGGTTGTCGTTTCTTAAAAGTTTGGGGCTACGACGCTTATGTGAAAAAGTTTCAGGTTGATAAGCTCGAACCCAAAGCGGATAAAATGCATCTTCATAGGACACCCAAAACAGTTGGGTATACCTCCTAATTCAGATCCGAAAGCAATAGTGATTGTTTCTTGAATCGGGTCCTTTCTCGAGGAAAAGTTTGTCTCCGAAAGTTGAGTGGGAGGATGGTGGAGACTTGATGAGGTTATTGAACCGTCATTTCAACTAGTGTGTAGCAGGGCACATGAAGTTGTTCCTGTGGCACCTACACCAATTGAAGTAGAAGCTTGTGATAGTGATCATGAAGTTTCAAATCAAGTCACTACTGTACCTCGTAAGGTGACAAGGATGGGTACTACTTCAGAGTGGTATAGTAATCATGTCTTGAAGGTCATGTTGCTAGACAACAATGAACCTACGAGATATGGAGAAGCGATGGTGGGCCCATATTCCGACAAATGGTTAGAAACCATGAAATCCGAGATAGGATCCATGTATCAGAACAAAGCATGGACTTTGGTGGACTTGCCCGATGATCGGCAAGCCATTGAGACAAATGGATCTTTAAGAAGAAGATGGACATGGACAGTAATGTCACCGTCTATGAAGCTCGACTTGTGGCGAAGAGTTTTTCACAAGTTCAAGGAGTTGACTATGATGAGATTTTCTCATCCGTAGCGATGCTTAAGTCCGTCGGAATCATGTTAGCATTAGCTGCATTTATGAAATCTAGTAGATGGATGTCAAAACGAGTTTCCTTACCAGTTTTTGTAAGGAAAGGTTGTATGTGATACAATCAGAAAGGTTTTGTCGATCCTTAAAGATGCTAACAAGTATGCAAAGCTCCACCAATCCTTCTAAGGACTGGAGTAAGCATCTCGGAGCTGGAATGTACGCTTTGATGAGACGATCAAAGATTTTGAGTTTATACAAAGTTTATGAGAAATTTGTATCTCCAAAGAAGTGAGTGGGAGCACTATAGAATTTCTGATGAATATATGTTGTTGACATATTCATGATCAGAAATGATGTAGAATTTTCTGTAAAGCATAAGGGTTATTTGAAAAGTGTTTTTCAAGGGAAAACCTGGATTAAGCTACTTGAACATTGATCTCAAGATCAATGAGGATAGATCAAAAACGCTTAATGGTACTTTCAAATGAGCATATACCTTGACATGATCTTGAAGGTGTTCAAGATAGATCAAAGAAGGAGTTCTTGCCTGAGTTGTAAGGTATGAAGTTAAGACTTAAAGCTCGACCATGGCAGAAAAGAGAGAAAGGACGAAGGTCGTCCCCTATGCTTTTGACGTAGGCTCTATAGTATGCTATGCTAAGTACCGCACCTGATGTGTGCCTTGCCACATGTCTGGCAAGAGGGTACAAAGGTGATCAAGGAGTGGATCACCAGATAGCGGTCAAAATTATCCTTAGAGGAATAAGGATATGGTTCTCGATTATGGAGGTGATAAAGAGTTCGGCGTAAAGGGTTACGATGATGCAAGCTTTAACACCTATCCGAATGACTCTGAGTAGCAAACCGGATACGTATAGTGGAGCGACCATTTGGAATAGCTCCAAGTGGAGCGTGGAAGCAACATTTACAATATGACCTAGAGATTTGCGAAGTACATACGGATCTGAATGTTGCAGACCCGTTGCTAAAACCTCTCTCACAAGCAAAACATGATCAAACCACAGAACTCATTGAGTCTTAATCACATGATGATGTGAACTAGTGTAATGACACTAGTAAACTCTTTGGATGTTGGTCACATGGCGATGTGACCTGTGAGTGTTAATCACATGGCGATGTGAACTAGATTATTGACTCTAGTGCAAGTGGGAGACTGTTGGAAATATGCCCTAGAGGCAATAATAAATTAGTTATTATTATATTTCCTTGTTCATGATAATCGTTTATTATCCATGCTATAATTGTATTGATAGGAAACTCAGATACATGTGTGGGTACATAGACAACACCATGTCCCTAGTAAGCCTCTAGTTGACTAGCTCGTTGATCAATAGATGGCTACGGTTTCCTGACCATGGACATTGGATGTCGTTGATAACGGGATCACATCATTAGGAGAATGATGTGATGGACAAGACCCAATCCTAAGCCTAGCACAAAGATCGTAGTTTGTATGCTAAAGCTTTTCTAATGTCAAGTATCATTTCCTTAGACCATGAGATTGTGCAACTCCCGGATACCGTAGGAATGCTTTGGGTGTACCAAACGTCACAACATAACTGGGTGGCTATAAAGGTGCACTCAGGTATCTCCGAAAGTGTCTGTTGGGTTGGCACGAATCGAGACTGTGATTTGTCACTCCGGTAAACGGAGAGGTATCTCTGGGCCCACTCGGTAGGACATCATCATAATGTGCACAATGTGACCAAGGGGTTGATCACGGGATGATGTGTTACGGAATGAGTAAAGAGACTTGCCGGTAACGAGATTGAACAAGGTATCGGTATACCGACGATCGAATCTCGGGCAAGTACTATACCGCTAGACAAAGGGAATTGTATACGGGATCGATTGAGTCCTTGACATCGTGGTTCATCCGATGAGATCATTGTGGAACATGTGGGAGCCAACATGGGTATCCAGATCCCACTGTTGGTTATTGACCGGAGAACGTCTCGGTCATGTCTACATGTCTCCCGAACCCGTAGGGTCTACACACTTAAGGTTCGATGACGCTAGGGTTATAAAGGAAGTTTGTATGTGGTTACCGAATGTTGTTCGGAGTCCCGGATGAGATCCCGGACGTGATGAGGAGTTCCGGAATGGTCCGGAGGTAAAGATTTATATATGGGAAGTCCTGTTTTGGTCACCGGAAAAGTTTCGGGTTTTATCGGTAACGTACCGGGACCAGCGGGAGGGTCCCGGGGGTCCACCAAGTGGGGCCACCATCCCCGGAGGGCTGCATGGGCCAAGTGTGGGAGGGGACCAGCCCCAGGTGGGCTGGTGCACCCCCCCACAAGGCCCAAGGCGTAGGGAAGTGAGGGAAGGGGGCAAACCCTAGGGAAGATGGGCCCTAAGGCCCACCCCAGGTGCGCCTCCCCTCTTCCACCTTCTGGCCGCCACCCAGATGGGATCTGGGGGCTGCCGCCACCCCTGGGGAGGGAACCCTAGAGGGGGCGCAGCCCCCTCCCCTCCTCCTATAAATAGTGGGGGTTTTGGGGCTACCAAGGACACGAGAACCTCTCCCTCAAGGCGCAGCCCTACCTCTCTCCCTCCTCCTCTCTCACGGTGCTTGGCGAAGCCCTGCAGGATTGCCATGCTCCTCCACCACCACCACGCCGTTGTGCTGTTGCTGGGTGGAGTCTTCCTCAACCTCTCCCTCTCTCCTTGCTGGATCAAGAAATGGGAGACGTCACCGGGCTGTACGTGTGTTGAACGCGGAGGTGCCGTCCGTTCGGCACTAGGATCTCCAGTGATGTGGATCACGACGAGTACGACTCCTTCAACCCCGTTCTCTTGAACGCTTCCGCTCAGCGATCTACAAGGGTATGTAGATGCACTCTCCTTCCCCTCGTTGCTGGTTTCTCCATAGATAGATCTTGGTGACACGTAGGAAAATTTTAATTTGTGCTACGTTCCCCAACATATAAATTGGTTGAAAATTCAAATATGTGTTCTTGGTTGCATGCTTAGGTCTCATGCAGGAAATGGGAATGAATGTCAAGCACCCTGCCACCGTCACTCGACCGCAAACATTGAGATACCTGGTTTTTAAATTCTAGTAAATCCAAAACTAGTGTGAAATTCATGAAACTTGGCATGCTATCATGGAGCGGCATCAACATGCCGTGGTAATTTTTTTGTCTTTGGGGCAGGTTTGGGTATATGCTTCTCACAAACTAGAGCTTCGCACAACAAGCATGATGGTTTCGGTAGGGAACGTCCCACCTTTGGGGACGAAATGATACCCATTGCCTCTTATTGCTTTCAAAAAATTTCTCGTGTCAACATAGAACAACAGCAGTGTTGTGTCAATTTTTGTGATTTTTCGGGGTTCATTGGGGTATTTTTATGCATTAACTGAGTTTTCAATGTGTTTATGTGCATAATTCAAATTTGAACTACATGCACATGCTCCAGTGCATATAAATTGGTTGAAAAATCAAATCTGTGTTCTTGGGTGCATGCTTAGGTCCCATGCAAGAAATGGTAATGAATTTCAAACATGAGGGCACCGTTTATTGCCGGCAAAACATTGAGATACCTGGTTTTTAAATTCTAGTAAATCCTAAACTAGTGTGAAATTCTTGAATCTTGGCATGCTATCATGGAGCGGCATCAACATGCCGTGGTAAATTTTTTGTCCCATTTGGGGCAGGTTTGGGTATATGCTTCCCACAAACCAGAGCTTCTCACAACAAGCATGATGGTTTCGGTAGGGAACGTCCCACCTTTGGGGACGAAACGATATCCATTGCCTCTTATTGCTTTCAAAAATTTTCTCGTGTCAACATAGAACAACAGGAGTGTTGTGTCAATTTGTGTGATTTTTCGGGGTTCGTTTGGACATATTTATGCATTAACTGAGTTTTCAATGAATTTATGCGCATAATTCAAATTTGAACTACATGCACATGCTCCAGTGCATATAAATTGGTTAAAAAAAATCAAATCTGTGTCCTTGGGTGCATGCTTACGTCCCATGCAAGAAATGGTAATGAATTTCAAACACCAGGGCACCATTGATTGCTGGCAAAAAATTGAGATACCTGGTTTTTCAATTCTAGTAAATCCAAAACTTGTCTGAAATTCATGAAACTTGGCATGCTATCATGGAGCGGCACCAACATGCCGTGGTAAATTTTTTGTCCCATTTGGGGCAGGTTTGGGTATATGCTTCTCACAAACCAGAGCTTCTCACAACAAGCATGATGGTTTCGGTAGGGAACGTCCCATCATTGGGGACGAAATGATATCCATTGCCTCTTATAGCTTTCAAAATTTTCTCGTGTCAACGTAGAAAAACAGGAGTGTTGTGTCAATTTTTGTGTTTTATGGGGTCCGTTTGGACATTTTTATGCATTAACTGAGTTTTCAATGAATTTATGCGCATAATTCAAATTTGAACTACATGCACATGCTCCAGTGCATATAAATTGGTTAAAAAAATCAAATCTGTGTCCTTGGGTGCATGCTTAGGTCCCATGCAAGGAATGGGAATGAATTTCAAACACTAGATCACCGTTGATTGCCGGCAAAATGTTGAGATACTTTATTTTTAAATTCTAGTAAATCCAAAACTCGTCTAAAATTCATGAAACGTTGAATGCTATCATGGAATGGCACCCGACATGTTGTGGTATTTTTCGTGTCCATTTTGAGAGAAGGCATACTCGAATAATGACAGCCAACAAAGGCATTTTGAAAAAATAGCTGCCACTTTAATATCTCAAACGTTTGTATAATTCAAACCGTGTGTGTTCTGTTAACCATTCACGTGACGCCATGTGTCTTGGTTTTAATGGTTGTAGGAGGTGGCGTGCAGACAGCTGCTTGACCTTGACTGAACGGGAGGTGTGCGAGCGCAGTCCGGTGTGTAGGCTGACCGAGAGGCATGCAAGTTGTCCTCGAATGCGCATGCTCAGTGGGAAGCGTGCGAGTTATACGCTGCGCAGGCTCTCTGGGAATCGAGCCCTTTGACTTCCATGCCCGCCCGCCTTCCTCTCCATGCACGCGCCCCCCTCAGCGGCATGGGATGCCACCATCAAACACTACCTCTCAGCGCCGCCAGCTGCCGTCCTCCCGCGCCGCGCCCGTCGATCCCGTGACGACATGATGTTTGATTTACAAATGAAGAACATTCTGTGCTGCATTGAAGACTTCAACAACAGCGTCCCGGAGGACGACAATGACAACGACGGTGCGGCACGCCACCTCCGCCACCGCCAGAAATAGTTTTTTCTTGGGTTTAATATTGTATCTCGATCATATGAATATAAATTTGCAGTATGACTGAATGAAAGATATGATTTGAGCAAACTTGCATTTTTCTCTCTTAATGTACAGACTTATCAAATGATTTTCTTTTGAAAAAACGTCAATAGTTTCGGAAGGGAATGTTCCACCTTTCTGGACGAAATGATATCCGTTGCCTCTTCTCGATTTCAGATATTTCCTAGTGTCAACATAGAACAACATGAGTGTTGTGTCAATTTTTGGGATTTTTGGGGTTCCTTTGGACATTTTTATGCATTAATTGAGTTTTTAATGCATTTATGTACATAATTCAAATTTGAACTACATGCACATGCTCTAATGCATATAAATTGGTCAAAAAATCAAATATGTGTCCTTGGTTGCATGCTTAGGTCCCATGCAAGAAATGGGAATGAATGCCAACACCCTGCCACCGTCACTCGGCCGCAAACATTGAGATACCTGGTTTTTAAATTCTATTAAATCCAAAACTCATTTGAAATTATGAAAATTGGCATGCTGTCATGGAGTGGCATCAACATGCAGTGGTAAATTTTTTGTCCCATTTGGGGCAGGTTTGGGTATATGCTTCTCACAAACCAGAGCTTCTCACAACAAGCATGATGGTTTCGATAGGGAACGTCCCACATTTAGGGATGAAACGATATCCGTTGCCTCTTATGGCTTTCAAAATTTTCTCGTGTCAACATAGAACAACAGGAGTGTTGTGTCAATTTTTGTGATTTTTTGGGGTTTGTTTGGACATTTTTATGCATTAACTTAGTTTTCAATGCATTCATGAGCATAATTGAAATTTGAACTACATGCACATGCTCTCATGCATACAAATTGGTTGAAAATTCAAATATGTGTTCTTGGTTACATGCATCGGTCCCATGCAAGAAATGGGAATGAATGTCAAGCAACCTGCGACCGTCACTTGACCGCAAACATTGAGATACCTGGTTTTTAAATTCTAGTAAATCCAAAAGTAGTGTGAAATTCATGAAACTTGGCATGCTATCATGGAGTGGCATCAACATGCCGTGGTAAGTGTTTTGTCCATTTGGGGCAGGTTTGGGCATATGCTTCCCACAAACCAGAGCTTCTCACAACAAGCATGATGGTTTTTGTAGGGAACGTCCCACCTTTGGGGACGAAACGATATCCATTGCCTCTTATTGCTTTCAAAAAATTTCTCGTGTCAACATAGAATAATAGGAGTGCTGTGTCAATTCTTGTGATTTTTTGGGGTTCGTTTGGACATTTTTATGCATTAACTGAGTTTTCAATGCATTTATGTGCATAATTCAAATTTTAACTACATGCACATGCTCCAGTGGATATAAATTGGTTGAAAAATCAAATCTGTGTCCTTGGGTGCATGCTTAGGTCCCATGCAAGAAATGGTAATGAATTTCAAACACCAGGGCACTGTTGATTGCCGGCAAAACATTGAGATACCTGGTTTTTAAATTCTAGTAAATCCAAAACTAGTGTGAAATTCATGAAACTTGGCATGCTATCATGGAGTGGCATCAACATGCTGTGGTAATTTTTTCCCATTTGGGGCAAGTTTGGGTATATGCTTCCCACAAACCATAACTTCTCACAACAAGCATGATGGTTTCTATAGGGAACGTCCCACCTTTGGGGACGAAACGATATCCATTGCCTCTTAGTGCTTTCAAAAATTTTCTCGTGTCAACATAGAACAACAGGAGTGTCGTGTCAATTTGTGTGATTTTTTGGGGTTCGTTTGGACATTTTTATGCATTAACTGAGTTTTCAATGCATTTATGTGCATAATTCAAATTTGAACTACGTGCACATGCTCTAGTGCATATAAATTGGTTGAAAAATAAAATTTGTGTCCTTGGGTGCATGCTTAGGTCCCATGCAAGAAACGGTAATGAATTTCAAACACCAGGGCACCGTTGATTGTCGGCAAAACATTGAGGTACCTGGTTTTTAAATTCTAGTAAATCCAAAGCTTGTCTGAAATTCATGAAACTTGGCATGCTATCATGGAGCGGCATCAACATGCCGTGGTAAATTTTTTATCCCATTTGGGGCAGGTTTCGGTATATGCTTCTCACAAACCAGAGCTTCTCACAACAAGCATGATGGTTTCGATAGGGAACCATCTTTGGGGACGAACGATATCCATTGCCTCTTATTGCCAGTACAAAAAAAATACACTTCCGTGATGATACGTGTTTGTCACAGTAGGTCACATTTTTTGTCATGCGTGTACATCCATGACAAATTTATGACAGAATCAAGATAGTCTGTAGTGACCAGACCTCAAACAGTCTGATCTCTGTGTTCAAGTGTCATCCCTGGATCAGTAATGCTGACACCACACAGTACTTGGAGGATTTATAACAGAGTAGAAATCACACACTTATTACATCAAAAGTCTCAAGAGAGAACTTCTTAAAATAAATATGGCTTAAGGCCATCTAAATACGATAACAGCGGAAGGCTTGGAAGAATAAGCGAGTCCATCAACTCCAACGGCATCACTGAGTATAGAACCACGACCTAAGCACCTTACTCGTCGTCTGAAAAGTCTACAACATGAAACGTTGCAGCCCGAAGACGGGCCAGCACATGGAATATGCTGGCAATGTAACACATAGAGAAATATGATGGAATAAGCTATACTACTTGCATATTTGACTGATGGAAAGCTCTATGGTTACAGTTTTGCGTAAAGCCAATTTTTCCCTACTGCAAAGGAATAAATTTATTTAACTATCATGGTGGTTGTTAAGCATTGAGAATGGTTGACAGCATTCTCAATCCCAATTAAAAGTACTCATTAACAACCCAACAATATTAATTAAAGTAACATGATGAGATTCACATGATAATCCAAGTACTAGATACTCAAAACGTCCATAACCGGGGACACGGCTAACCATGCTTAGTTTGTTACACTCTGCAGAGGTTTGCACACTTTTCCCCACATGACTCGATCTCCTCCGTTTGGTGTCTCGCACTACATGGTGTTTGAGAAACGGATGACCGAGACATAGTCTTTCAGAAGCGCTTGCACCTTACATAACGGGTAGACCGTACCAACCTACAACCCCTACATCAGCTAGTCTACCACTGTAAGAGTTCGCACGACTTAATCAACTATGCTAGAGCCCATAGTAGCATGTGGCTGCACACGGAAGTTTCTAGCATGAATAATCGCATGATCCCTTTGAGGCTGGGTGGCGGTCCGAAGAAAAACAGGCAAATCCTGGAAACCAGGTACCTCAATCCACCCAGATGTGTGTTTAAGTTGCCACCTTAAATAAACCATTAATTAACAAACTCACATCTGTCATGGATACACTCACCCAATCCACGTCTACTAGCATATCATGGCATAATAAGCAAACGCAGAAGTAACTCCCAAAGGTTTGAATAATAAAACAGGTAATAGGTACTACCTCATCTACTTCCCAACCCACATATTAATTAGATCCTAGTCATGCAATGTTTGAGGATTGATCTAATGCATAAAAACTGGGTAGTAGAAAAGGTATGATCAAAGTGTTACTTGCCTTGCTGATGATCCGCGAAACCTAGAGACTCGAAGTAACAAGCGGCACACTCCGGGTATTCTATCGCAGACAAACAAACAAGCATACAATAAGTACTCATATATAAAACTCGAATAAAAGATCTAACCAGAAAGTTCAACTTAAGAACTCCGGTTTGCAAAAAGAATCAAAACAAACGAAGCAACGGAAGTCAAACGGCGAAAGAAAACAACTCTGTTTTTCTAATCTGAATCTAAGTCAAATTTTACAGAAGCAAAAATTTGTTTAAGTTGGTTATTCGGAAAGAGGGTTTCGAGACGAAACTCCAGGCGCTTGAATCGCCTGATTCCGATAAACGAGCGAAACGTTATACTAAAACGAAAATCGGATCAGAAATCGCGATCAGAAAAATCGCGTATTAAATCCGAGAAAAAGAAAAACGACGAACAGGTTAACGAATGAACGTTCGTTAACTAGATCTAATCTGACTAACACGTTCATTAAAAGGAACGAACGAGCGAACGCTCGCTATTTAACCGAACCAAAAAAATAAACCGATCTAAAAAAACGGAAACTAAAAAAACCGGCGAAAACCAACAGAAAAACCGATCGCTTTTTCTAAAAAAACCGGCGTGGATTACGAGGCAAACTCGGGCAGCGGGTCGCGC
>NC_041393.1:414727207-414786071 GCF_002162155.2 Triticum dicoccoides
GGCTCGGGGCGGCGCTTTATATAGGCTGCCCCCGGGCGGAGTCCCGCTCGGGCACGGCCCGTAGGTCGGTTCGTTTTTTTTTTAAAATAATTTCACGGAGAAAATCAAACGAAAGAAATACTAAACGAACTCCAAAAATCCCGAAATAAATTTCCCCCGGCTTCTAAAATCAAGCCGGACAAGATGAACATTTATTTGGGGCCTAAATGCAATTTTGAAAAACGCGCATTTTTCCTAAATCCAAATAAAAAGGCGAAAAACTCCAAAATAAAATCCTATTTGATTTTTTTATTAAATCTTCATTATTTCTTTATTTTGGGAAAGTCATTTTATTCCCTCTCTGAAATTTTGATAGTAGAAATAATTGAAGATAAAATAAATAAAATCAAATGATCCTATTTTCAAAATTTGAGAAAACTCAATTATGAAAATAACGAAATTCCCAACTCTCTCCGTGGGTCCTTGAGTTGCGTAGAATTTCTAGGATCGAGCCAATAATGCAACAAAATATGATATGCAATGATGATCTATGTATAACATTCCAAATTGAAAATTTGGGATGTTACAAACCTACCCCCTTTAAGATGAATCTCGCCCTCGATATTCGGGTAGGCTAGCAAATAGGTGAGGGTGGGCCTTGAGCAGATCTTCCTCTCGCTTCCAGGTGGCTTCTTCCTCGGTGTGGTGGCTCCACTGAACTTTGCAAAACTTGATGACCTTGCTGCGGGTGACTCGGCTGGCATACTCCAGAATCTTAACTGGTTTCTCTTCATAGGTCAGATCGTTGTTCAACTGAATCGCTTCTAGTGGCACAGTATCTCTTAGTGGTATATCCGCCATATCTGCATGACACTTCTTTAACTAAGAAACATGGAACACATCGTGAACAACTATCCCTCGGGTAATTCCAACTTGTACGCAACTTCTCCCATGTGCTCCAAAACTTTGTATGGCCCCACAAAACATGGCGCTAGCTTTCCTTTAACTCCAAAACGCTTAACTCCTCGAAGCGGAGATACTCGAAGATAAACTCTATCTCCGACTTCATATTCTGCCTCCTTGCATTTTGAATCCGCATAGCTCTTCTGCCTTGACTGGGCTACCTTGAGCCTATCGCGAATCAACTTTACTTTCCGTTCAGACTCCTTAATCAAATCCGGTCCAAACAACTGGCGGTCTCCAACCTCATCCCACAATAGTGGGGTCCTGCACCTCCTTCCGTACAAGGCTTCGAAAGGGGCCATCTTCAAACTAGTTTGGTAGCTGTTGTTATAAGAAAACTCCGCATATGGCAAGTTGTCATCCCAACTTGATCCATAATCCAAGGCACATGCTCTCAACATATACTCCAAAATCTGGTTGACTCTCTCGGTTTGTCCATCTGTCTGTGGATGAAAAGCTGTACTAAATTCTAGTCTAGTTCCCAAAGTTTCGTGCAACTGCTTCCAGAACTTTGAGGTGAATTGGGTTCCTCTATCCGATACGATACTCCTCGGAACTCCATGCAAACATACAATCCTTGTCATGTATATCTTAGCCAATTTGGCACTGCTGTAGGTAGTCTTTACTGGAATGAAATGATCTACCTTTGTCAAACGATCGACTACAACCCAAATCGAGTCATAGCCTGAACGGGTCATGGGCAATCCCGTGATGAAATCCATACCTAGTTTATCCCACTTCCATTCGGGTATTGGCAATGGCTATAACAATCCTGCTGGCTTCTGATGTTCTGCCTTCACTCTCTGACATACATCACGAACTGCTACATACTCTGCAATATCCTTCTTCATTCCGGTCCACCAGAAAGTTTCCTTCAAATCCAAATACATCTTGGTATTTTCGAGGTGGATCGAATACGGCGAATCATGTGCCTCTTGCAAAATCAACTTCCTGATCTCCAGATCACTTGGCATGTAAACGCGGTCCTCAAACCATAAGGTATCGTGCTCATCCTCATGAAATCCCTTAGCTTTTCCCTTGCTCATCTTCTCCTTAATAGAAGCAACTTCCTTTTCTGTCTTTTGAGCTTCTCTGATTTTATCCATCAAAGTAGACTGAATCTCCAATGCTGCTGCATAGCCTCTCGGAACTATTTCCAAACATAGCTCCCGGAATTCCTGTCAGGACCCCGACTCAATGCCACATCGATCTAGCACGTAACACCTCATATCCCTTTGCGGCCTCACGCACGGTATTCCCACGGGTGTCGCCTTACCTTTTCCCGGGACCGTTTGCGCCTTTTGGCACACGTATATGATAGTGTCGCTAGCATCCATATGATTAGGAGCCCGGGCTGACATGGCTAGTCATAAACCCAAAGTGGCACAAACTTACAGGGACAGGCATCCATGACCCAGCATCGAACGTGTCGGTCATCAGCGAGTGAATTCCAGGCTGTAGCACTGGGCTAGCAGGACTCCGGTGAACCGGGCTGTAGCGGGCTAACAGGACTCGGGTATTCAACGCATGACATTTCCCCGAGGGGACAGACACAGGAACAAAGAAGGACACATGCCGGCCATCCTAAGTGTTCCGGAGCAGTAGCAAGCTACCATGGCTCGGTGGAAACACTAGGAGACATTTCCTGGTAAGAGGGGCTACCAAGGATAAACAGCTAGATAGTCAGATCCCACACATACCAAGCATTTCAATATTATACACACAATATCCTCGATATGTGCAAATACAACATGGCATCACAACATGACTCTACGACTCAAGTATTTATTCATTAGGCTCCGAGGAGCGAGATACTACAAACATGGGTCTCATGACCCAACATTCAGAGCATACAAGTCAAAGCACAAGCGGAAGCTAAACATGTCTGAGTACAGACATCTACAAATGAAAAAGGCTGAGAAGCCTAACTGTCTACCAGATCCTGCCGAGGGCACAAGATCGTAGCTGAGGTAACAAGCTAAACGTCGAAGTCCACGCGGAGCTACTAGCGAGACTGAAGTCTCTCTGCAAAAACATAAAATAGGCAAACGTGAGTACAAATGTACCCAGCAAGACTTACATCAGAACTAACTACATATGCATCATTATCAACAAAGGGATGGTGGGGTTTAACTGCAGCAAGCCAGCTTTGACTCGGTGGCTATTCTGAAACTACGACTTCAAGTAACTCTTTGAAGTGGCGCACACGAGTCCACATATTCACCAACCAATACAACACTATGGATCCCCTCCCGTCTCCCTATGAGAACGCCATCCATAGCACTCACACTTATCTTGCGCATTTTAGAGTATCCACTTTCACTTGTCTATGAACTGTTATAAGCAACCCAGAAGTCCTTTACCGCGGACACGGCTATTCGAATAGATGATGTTAACCCTGCAGGGGTGTACTTATTCATACATGTTTCCACCACTTAGCGTCTGCACACGACATGTGCTCGGCAGACTTCAAGCGAAAGCCGACGTGGGTGTAGACCATGACCTACCTAAACACTCAAGTCTCTAGTCTAGGTTTATCGCCTATTCGGGTTCCATCCATGAGGAGATCCGGCCGGTGTTTCGCTCACAGCCCCAAACGATGTGAACAGGGTTCCGTGACACCAAACGGGCGCCCGGTATACCCGGCCACATGCCTACCGCATCACAGCCCACCCCTCCGGTCAGCGCTGTCCACGACCTCCAGCATACTACAAACACCAAAAACTACTTGCAACTCTTGGACAGAGGACAAGGGTGAATAAGAAGTCGAGCGGGGTCATATTTCAGGGCCCAATGGATGGTAGTAGCCGAATCATGGATCACAAACACAGAACTCAGTTCCTAAGGACGGCTTCAATGAGACAACCCACCATGTACTCCTACATGGCCTCTCACCGATACCTTTTACCAAATCGTGTTCACACACTTAGCTCACACACAGTAGGACATGCTCACACACCTCTGATTCATTCCCGATGAATCAGACCTGACTCAACTCTAAGCAGTAGCAGGCATGACAAACAAACATGAATGAGTAGGCACAACAGGGCTCAAGAAACTCCTACTCATACTAGTGGGTTTCATCTATTTACTGTGGCAATGACATGTCATGCAGAGGATAAAGGGGTTCAGCTACCGCAGCAAGTAACAAATGACTCGTTGTTGTCCTAATGCAGTAAAAGAGAGCAGGGCGAGAGAGTAGGATTGTATCGGAATGAACAAGGGGTTTTTGCTTGCCTGGCACTTCTGAAGATATCATTGAGTCTTCATCAGTGTCAATGATCACATCATCGGTACAGCGTCTATCGAGGGGGAACAACACCGGCAAACACAGAAGAAACACGATCAATGCAATGCACAATATGATGCATGCTATGACATGGCAATATGCTGTGGTTTGAGCTAATGCAACTAGCAACAATTTAAATGAAGTTGGTTTGAACCTTAAGTTCAAATCCAAACCCCATATGTGAAATTCAAATGCCATTTATATGATTTGTCCTAAACAGCAGCTATAAGTTTTTCTAACATGCATGAAAATGGTACAGATGGATTCCTTGAATTTTTCTGATAATTTTTCATATATAATTTATTTCATTTGGAGTTACGGTTGAATTTCTATGAATTTTAGAAGTTTTGGACATTTTCTGAAAATAATAAATCATTTAAGATTTATTTAAATTCTAGAAAGGAATTATTGCGCCAGCATGACGTCAGGGTGACGTAATCAGGTCAAAGGCACGGTCCAGGTCAACTCTAACCTGTGGGTCCCGCGTGCCAGGTCATTAGTCTAACTAATATTTAGATAACACTAATCCTAACCTAATTAACAGGCCGGCCCCACCTGTCATAGACTCATGGGGAAAAGTCAACCTGGGCCCACACAGGGTCAAACATGGTCAAATGGGGTCAAACTCACCGGCGTTTAGCCGCCGGTGAGGCCAGACGCGGCGGGGTGGTGCGGGTTTTGCCTACGGAGCGCCGTTTGGTGCGCGGAGCACAGCTACGGGATGCGGACGCACGTCCGCATCCAACCGTGGTGGTGGCGCGGCCGGAGAGTGGCCGGAGTGGTGCCGGCGATGAGCTTGGCGACGGCCGAAGCTCGGGTGCAAGTGGGGATGGGCTGCGGTGCGCAAACGAGTGCGGCGAGGTGCCACGGAGGCTCTACGCGATGCGGGGAGCGCGTTGGGTGCATGCCCGGGACCAAATGGTCATCGGAGCATCACCGGCGACGAGTGCGGGCGACGGCGCGTTCGGGTGAGTGCGGTGTGGTCTCTACGGTGCGCGGCAGAGCAAATGGAGAGGGGGAGGATAGGCAGAAACTCACGGGGAGTCGGTTGGAGCAGACGGCGAGCTCGGGGAGAGGCCGGAGCAAGCGGGGCGGTGATGGCGATCTTGGCGGACCGAGGTTGAAGAAGATGGCGGTGACAGCGTTTTGAGGCGTCCGACATCGAGTGAGTCAACGGGGAGGACGAGGGCGTCGAGGCGGAGGCCATGGACACGTCGGCGAGGTGAGGGAGGGCCTGTGGCTGCGGTGGTTCTAGTCGGCGGCGATGGCTGTGCTCGGGTTCGGGCGAGAGAGAGGGAGCAGAGGGGCGGGGCCTTGAGGAGGAGTGAGAGGGGTCCGAGGGGGTGGCGTGGCGCTGCGGTAGACGTCCCGGGGGAGGAGGAGGCAGCCAGGCAGGGAGGAGCTGGCCTCCTCGGCCGCGCGCGTGCGAGCACGCAGCTGCTCCTATTGGCAAGAGGAAGACGACAGGAGGGAAAGCGGTGGTGGGATGGGCCGGCCACTTGGGCTGCCAGGCTGAACAGGTAAGCGGCCCAGGTAGTATCCTCTCTCTCTCTGTTTCCTATTTTAATTACTGTTTTCTATTTTTCTGCAACTTTGTGGCTTTATTAAAAATACTAGATCAATCCCAAAAATCATGCAACTTCTCATGACCACTATTGGAAATATATCCTACAGTAAACATTTCAGTTTGGAATTATTTGAGCATTTAAAGTATTTTATAGCATTTAAATACCCAAATGCAAATACTATATGATTTAATTCAAAAATCCAGAATGGCATAGAAAAATGTGCACCATTTTTGGGAGAGGTTATAGACCAATCCAAAAATAATGAACTTTTCTGAAGATCATTTTGGGTTCATTGAGAATATTTTTTATTTTAACCTAGTTGATTTGATCTGGTGCTAGGGTTTGAGCAATCCCCATTTCAAGTTTCTAAGAAATTTAAACATGATGCACACATGAAGGGCTAGCCTAGTGCATACCAGAACTAGGGATGTGACAACTCACCCCCACTCAAAAGAATCTCGTCCCGAGATTCAAACATAGGGTAAGATGAAAGGGAAGCGCAAACTAACACAATCTTCATGATCCATTTGCCCTTCTTGAAGATGTTGACTCATTGCTTCAAATCGATCTTGACGTCTTTGCTTTCGAGATCTTCATTCAACATGATGACAAGAAGAAAGGGAAAACTCTAGAAGGATCGATCTTCTCGGAGATCAAGCAACTCAGGATCAACTCACGGAGTAAGACATAGCACATCTCTCGAGCTGGGACACGAAACACACATCTAGAGGGATGGAGTGGAACAAATGACGAGGGTTCACTAGGTAGACAACAATTCCATACCTATGAGGGTAGTGGACGGTTGTCAACGTAGCGAGGATTTGAGTTGCCATGATACCTTAACGAGACATCTTAGAGGAGGTGACTTGTGGAAATATCCCCTTAAGTGGCAAAAAGAATTACCTTTGATTCAGAGATCATTGAAATTCTTTATACCAGCTTAAGGCAAATCAAGATCGATCATTAGGAGGAGGTCGGTGGAATGACATACCCGGACCATTATGGATGATGTGGATTACCTTGTTGAAGACAACACAAGGGATAATTTTAGCAACTGGGGAAAAGCTTAACAGTAGAGAGTGAGTCCACTGTTGAAAGGGTTATAGCATAACCGAGAAAGCTGAGAGCAAACCCAGTTAGTGCCGATGATAACACCTAGCGCTTGCGCGTGCTCTCAAGAACTTGAGCATTTCCATAATCATCAAGGTTTTACCAACATCCATGTCAAGGGTGCTGACAACACAACATACTACCATGATGACTAGCGATGGACGATGCAGATGCAAAGGAGGATAACACTTTCTCAGATTTCACCTTAGCGAGGCCAAGGGGACGAAATCTGGATGATCGACCGAGAGACATTTAGCACTCTGCTTCTAATGTTCTCCTTGATGTACTAGCGTATCCCATTCCTTGAAATGGTCTGGTATCTAGAACATCAAGTAAAGGTCGTACTTCGGAAACACAAAAATCATAAGGCATAGCTAGGGAGTAAATCCTACGAAGTCCTTATGGGGAGGTGGCCAACTTCCTCAATCATGATACTACAATAATAGGTCTTCTGGCTGGGTGTGTTGGCCACGACATCCACTTTACCGGTTATCGAGAGACCAATATTATAGTTCTTGGGAAATGTTCCAACCATCATATCTGCCTGAGATTGAGATCTGGCTGGTGTCAGGATATTCCAGACTCATCGAGTCTAGAAAGAAAAATGAAAGTTTGCAACACAAATCGACGAGATGACGTTGCGAGATTCTCGGGAAATGAACTACGATAGCAAGCTCCAAAACATGAGCTGGTTCTGCTACACACATGTGAACACGTTGTCCCAGACAAACATTATCACATGGTAGTCTTACAATAAAACACTACCGAGTTCAGGTGGGGAACCATCATTAATGACATCGAAGTCTCCACGCGTGGAAGTCCAAAGAGTTCACCTTGGACAGACTCCTTTATCTTTGAACAACTCAATCAGTGGCTTGGTGTGCTAGGATATACATATGGAATGACGATGATCAGTCTAACAGACCACATAATTCTTCGCACGTGCATGACTGACTTGGGATGATTCCAAAAGGAGGTAAAACAAGCCTTCTCAAATTCATGGCGGCAACTTGCATCAAGTGCACATGAATTAGAGGGACTCACTTCTTTTGTCCAAACATATGCTTCACGAACGAGTCATGAAGATAATGCTTACACAAGTTTCCAACACTAGCTTAATGTTTAACAAAATCATGGAGGAGATAAGGATGTTGTCAATGGGCTCAACAACAATTCATCTAGGTTTCCATATTAGTGGAATTCCACAATTATGTGAACATGGTGATAGCATTGGTCAGACCCAAAAGATATAATGGTGTATGCTCGAGGAACAACCACGAGTAAGACAACATTACGAATATCATTGGTTCTGATTTGATTTGACGATAGCCCATACTCAAATCAAAGGTTTGGGTAAGATAATAGATCCAACAATTGATCACGAGGATCAACCAATAAAGATATCATCTTTCTTCAACACACATACAAAAAGATATCCCTTAAAATGACTAAGCCAGGCAATCTTTTATCTTCCAACTCTCCAAGTTGTTGTTTGGCTTAACCAACTAGCTCAGGGGTATCCAACATGGATTCTTGGAGAAAGGGTGGTTTACAGGAATAAACCAACTTGTTCACGAACTCAACATAGCGGTCAGGTGACGACCTGGTGATACTTCCGAGAAGATATTCAGAAAATCACGAACCACCGGTATGTTACTAAGCTTGAGAACAATCTTGCTTTTCAGGGCAAGACGATATGATCAACAGAGCAAGGTATTGACACAATCCTAACTCACTGATCAGAGGGTGCACCAGAAAGGACTAGGTAGCACGATCAATCTTAGAATGATGACTCAATAATCAGCACGCTAAGAATGAGGTTGTTGTCCATTTAACTACCAAGCAACGGAGTTGCTAGCAGTATTGATTTCACACATCACAGTTCACTTGTCGGCATTCCGGTTACAACAAAACGGGGACCGAAATGAAAAATGATGGAGAGAGTATCACTGTATCAAGAGTTCATAGGATGGTGTGCAATTCCCATGATATTCTTGATATAAAGATGGTAATACTCCAAGGTGGAGCAGAATTCAAAAGCTGGGTTGGCATTTTGATCTGCGGAATACAACTGCTTTGACCAAGTACTAGATATGGATGAGGTACTGGAGTTTGTTTCTCCTAGTCATTCCAGAATAGAATGGCTTGACGGACCACAAGAGTAATAGGCATCGATGAACGAATGCACGCATACTCTTGACTATCAATTGATAGACGGGGGTCAGGATACAACTACGGAGGGACAACTCAAAAGAACATATGATTTTCTGAGTTGTGGATGCATGGATTAGTATGCCGAACAAATTCAGCATATTTCTTCCGGATAACCCATGCTGAAGAGGAAGGACAGGCAGATTCACAATGTGGAATGGAGAGCTTATCAAGAGTACTTTGGTTGTGATCTTTTGGTTCAAAAGAACTCCTGCCAAGAATGGTTCATGGTATTGGAAGAAGGAAATACCATGAACTTCGAGGACTAATGCAAAGGTTACTAATAACCTAAGGGAACGAGAAAACACTATCAACATGAAGTAAGTAGGGTGAATATTGGGTTCAAAACCCAGGAACAGAATACCTACTACTAAGTAGCATCACGGAATGCTTTCGAGAATAATGGCCAGAATCATCACACTGGGACACAAATCATGGCTAGATTACTAGATGATCCTCTAGACACCTAGGGTCATAATAATAACTCCGACATATATGTTAAGGCAACGGAGTACCTCAACTCACCGATTAGTCTGGTTAATCTAGCCCAAAGGAACATCGGAACGGGAGGAAGGGATTTTGCAAATGCTTTAGGCTATTTAGAAACCTGGGATGACTCGGACAACATAACGGCTGTAAATGCTCAAAAAGTTTGGAGACATACTACAGAAATGGTGGCATAGCCACTCAGAAGCACAATATCAAGGTTTCGAGATCAATAGTTAACATACGGAAGTAATAGGAACTGAAACGAGGCTTAAGTCCAACAATCTTACAAGTCTACAGATTAGTAACACATGATCCTAATTAGAGAGAAGAGAAAGCCTAGTTCCTTAACCCCGTAGGAAAGATAAGGTGACTCAGATCAGAAGGCATAAGGTATAAGGAGTAAAAGAGCCTTACGTTCCATCCCACAATCAATTCCCTTATATAACTAAAGAATTTCTAGACTCAACTTCGACCAGTTGGCTTGGTAATCCTACAGGCAGTCGAGCTCTGATACCAAATCTGTCAGGACCCCGACTCAATGCCACATCGATCTAGCATGTAACACCTCATATCCCTTTGCGGCCTCACGCACGGTATTCCCACGGGTGTCGCCTTACCTTTGCCCGGGACCGTTTGCGCCTTTTGGCACACGTATATGATAGTGTTGCTAGCATCCATATGATAAGGAGCCCGGGCTGACATGGCTAGTCGTAAACCCAAAGTGGCACAAACTTACAAGGACAGGCATCCATGACCCAGCATCAAACGTGTCGGTCATCAGCGAGTGAATTCCAGGCTGTAGCACTGGGCTAGCAGGACTCCGGTGAACCGGGCTGTAGCGGGCTAACAGGACTCCGGTATTCAACGCGTGACATTTCCCCGAGGGGACAGACACAGGAACAAAGAAGGACACATGCCGGCCAGCCTAAGTGTTCCGGAGCAGTAGAAAGCTACCATGGCTCGGTGGAAACACTAGGAGACATTTCCCGGTAAGAGGGGCTACCAAGGATAAACAGCTAGATAGTCAGATCCCACACATACCAAGCATTTCAATATTATACACACAATATGCTTGATATGTGCAAATACAACATGGCATCACAACATGACTCTACGACTCAAGTATTTATTCATTAGGCTCCGAGGAGCGAGATACTACAAACATGGGTCTCATGACCCAACATTCAGAGCATACAAGTCAAAGCACAAGCGGAAACTAAACATGTCTGAGTACAGACATCTACAAATGAAAAAGGCTGAGAAGCCTAACTGTCTACCAGATCCTGCCGAGGGCACAAGATCATAGCTGAGGTAACAAGCTAAACATCGAAGTCCACGCGGAACTACTAGCGAGACCGAAGTCTCTCTGCAAAAACATAAAAATAGGCAAACGTGAGTACAAATATACCCAACAAGACTTACATCAGAACTAACTACATATGCATCATTATCAACAAAGGGAAGGTGGGGTTTAACTGCAGCAAGCCAGCTTTGACTCGGTGGCTATTCTGAAACTACGACTGCAAGTAACTCTTTGAAGTGGCGCACACGAGTCCACATATTCACCAACCAATACACCACTATGGATCCCCTCCCGTCTCCCTACGAGAACGCCATCCATAACACTCACACTTATCTTGCGCATTTTAGAGTATCCACTTTCACTTGTCTATGAACTGTTATAAGCAACCCAGAAGTCCTTTACCGCGGACACGGCTATTTGAATAGATGATGTTAACCCTGCAGGGGTGTACTTCTTCATACATGTTTCCACCACTTAGCGTCTGCACATGACATGTGCTCGGCAGACTTCAAGCGAAAGCCGACGTGGGTGTAGACCACGACCTACCTAAACACTCAAGTCTCTAGTCCAGGTCTATCGCCTATTCGGGTTCCATCCATGAGGAGATCCGGCCAGGGTTTCGCTCACAACCCCAAACGATGTGAGCAGGGTTCCGTGAGACCAAACGGGCACCCGGTATACCCGGCCACGTGCCTACCGCATCACAGCCCACCCCTCCGGTCAGCGCTGTCCACGGCCTGCAGCATACTACAAACACCAGAAACTACTTGCAACTCCTGGACAGAGGACAAGGGTGAATAAGAAGTCGAGCGGGGTCATATTTTAGGGCCCAATGGATGGTAGTAGCTGAATCATGGATCACAAACACAAAACTCAGTTCCTAAGGACGGCTTCAATGAGACAACCCACCATGTACTCCTACATGGCCTCTCACCGATACCTTTTACCAAATCGTGTTCACACACTTATCTCACACACAGTAGGACATGCTCACACACCTCTGATTCATTCCCGATGAATCAGACCTGACTCAACTCTAAGCAGTAGCAGGCATGACAAACAAACATGAATGAGTAGGCACAACAGGGCTCAAGCAACTCCTACTCATACTAGTGGGTTTCATCTATTTACTGTGGCAATGATAGGTCATGCAGAGGATAAAGGGGTTCAGCTACCACAGCAAGTAACAAATGACTCATTGTTGTCCTAATGCAGTAAAGGAGAGCAGGGCGAGAGAGTAGGATTGTATCGGAATGAACAAGGGGGTTTTGCATGCCTGGCACTTCTGAAGATAACATTAAGTCTTCATCAGTGTGAATGATCACATCATCGGTACAGCGTCTACCGAGGGGGAACAACATCGGCAAACACAGAAGAAACACGATCAATGCAATGCATAATATGATGCATGCTATGACATGGCAATATGCTGTGGTTTGAGCTAATGCAACTAGCAACAATTTAAATGAAGTTTATTTGAACCTTAAGTTCAAACCCAAACCCCATATGTGAAATTCAAATGCCATTTATATGATTTGTCCTAAACAGCAGCTATAAGTTGTTCTAACATGCATGAAAATGGTACAGATGGATTCCTTGAATTTTTCTGATAATTTTTCATATATAATTTATTTCATTTGGAGTTACGGTTGAATTTCTATGAATTTTAGAAGTTTTGGACATTTTCTGAAAATAATAAATCATTTAAGATTTATTTAAATTCTAGAAAGGAATTATTGCGCCAGCATGACGTCAGGGTGACGTAATCAGGTCAAAGGCACGGTCCAGGTCAACTCTAACCCGTGGGTCCCGCGTGTCAGGTCATTAGTCTAACTAATATTTAGATAACACTAATCCTAACCTAATTAACAGGCTGGCCCCACCTGTCATAGACTCATGGGGAAAAGTCAACCTGGGCCCACACGGGGTCGAACATGGTCAAATGGGGTCAAACTCGCCGGCGTTTAGCCGCCGGCGAGGCCAGACGCGGCGGGGTGGTGCGGGTTTTGCCTACGGAGCACCGTTTGGTGCGCGGAGCACAGCTACGGGATGCGGACGTTCGTCCGCATCCAACCGTGGTGGTGGCGCGGCCGGAGAGTGGCCGGAGTGGTGCCGGCGACGAGCTTGGCGACGGCCGAAGCTCGGGTGCAAGTGGGGATGGGCTGCGGTGTGCAAATGAGCGCGGTGAGGTGCCACGGAGGCTCTACGCGATGCGAGGAGCGCGTTGGGCGCATGCCCGGGACCAAATGGTTACCGGAGCATCACCGGTGACGAGTGCGGGCGACGGCACGTTCGGGTGAGTGCGGTGTGGTCGCTATGGTGCGCGGCAGAGTGAACGGAGAGGGGAAGGATAGGCAGAAACTCACGGGGAGTCGGTTGGAGCAGACGGCGAGCTCGGGGAGAGGCCGGAGCAAGCGGGGCGGCGATGGCGATCTCGGCGGACCAAGGTTGAAGAAGATGGCGGTGACGGTGTTTTGAGGCATCCGACGTAGAGTGAGTCGACGGGGAGGACGAGGGCATCGAGGCGGAGGCCATGGACACGTCGGCGAGGTGAGGGAGGGCTTGTGGCGGCGGTGGTTCTAGTCGGCGGTGATGGCTGCGCTCGGGTTCGGGCGAGAGAGAGGGAGCAGAGGGGCGGGGCCTCGGGGAGGAGTGAGAGGGGTCCGAGGGGGTGGCCTGGCGCTGCGGTAGACGTCCCGGGGGAGGAGGAGGTAGCCAGGCAGGGAGGAGCTGGCCTCCTCGGCCGCGCGCGTGCGAGCACGCAGCTGCTCCTATTGGCAAGAGGAAGATGACAGGAGGGAAAGCGGTGGTGGGCTGGGCCGGCCACTTGGGCTGCCAGGCTGAACAGGTAAGCGGCCCAGGTAGTATCCTCTCTCTCTCTGTTTCCTATTTTAATTACTGTTTTCTATTTTTCTGCAACTTTGTGGCTTTATTAAAAATACTAGATCAATCCCAAAAATCATGCAACTTCTCATGACCACTATTGGAAATATATCCTACAGTAAACATTTCAGTTTGGGATTATTTGAGCATTTAAAGTATTTTATAGCATTTAAATACCCAAATGCAAATACTATATGATTTAATTCAAAAATCCAGAATGGCATAGAAAAATGTGCACCATTTTTGGGAGAGGTTCTAGACCAATCCAAAAATAACAAACTTTTCTGAAGATCATTTTTGGTTCATTGAGAATATTTTCTATTTGAACCTAGTTGATTTGATCTGGTGCTAGGGTTTGAGCAATCCCCATTTCAAGTTTCTGAGAAATTTAAACATGATGCACACATGAAGGGCTAGCCTAGTGCATACCAGAACTAGGGATGTGACAATTCCTCTGCTAATTCTTTTGGTAAACCTCCGGTCATTAGGGTGTTGACATGGCTCTTGCGGCTCAACGCATCTGCTACAACGTTAGCCTTTCCGGGGTGATAATGCAATATCATATCATAATCTTTAATAAGCTCCACCCATCTCCTCTGCCTGAGATTTAACTCCTTCTGCGTGAAGATGTACTTCAAACTCTTGTGATCCGTGTACACCTCACAGTGGTTCCCAATAAGAAAATGTCTCCAAGTTTTCAGTGCGTGCACTACGGCTGCTAACTCCAAATCATGAGTAGCATAGTTTAACTCATGAGGCTTAAGCTGTCGTGAAGCATACAAAACAACTCTTCCCTCCTGCATAAGCACTGCTCCAAGTCCTCGGCGTGAAGCGTTGCAATATACTTTGTAATCCTTGCCTTGATCTGGCAGAATTAACACTGGTGAGGTAACCAAACGTTTCTTCAACTCTTGGAAACTAGCCTCACACTCCCCAGTCCATACGAACTTGGTGTCCTTCTTCAAAAGTTCTGTCATAGGCTTCACGATCCTCGAGAAATTCTCAATGAATCTCCGGTAGTATCCTGCGAGTCCAAGGAAACTCCGGATCTCTCCAACTGTTGTTGGTGCTTCCCAGTTTGTCACAGTGGCAACTTTAGTGGGGTCTACTACTATACCTTCTCCGGATATAACATGTCCGAGAAATCCAACTTCCTTCAACCAAAACTCACACTTGCTGAACTTGGCATATAGCTGATGTTCTCTGAGCTTCTCGAGTACCAAATGCAAGTGCTCCTTATGTTCTTCTTCATTCTTTGAGTAGACCAAAATATCGTCAATGAATACCACGACGAACTTATCCAAAAACTCCATAAACACCTTGTTCATCATGTTCATAAAATAGACTGGGGCGTTAGTCAGACCAAATGACATAACGGTATACTCATACTGTTGGGGAACGTAGTAATTTCAAAAAAATTCCTACGCACACGCAAGATCATGGTGATGGCATAGCAACGAGAGGGGAGAGTGTTCGTCCACGTACCCTCGTAGACCGTAAGCGGAAGCGTTATGACAACGCGGTTGATGTAGTCGTACGTCTTCACGATCCGACCGATCCAAGTACCGAACGTACGGCACCTCCGAGTTCAGCACACGTTCAACTCGATGACGATCCCCGGGCTCCGATCCAGCAAAGCTTCGGGGATGAGTTCTGTCAGCACGACGGCGTGGTGACGATGATGATGTTCTACCGGCGCAGGGCTTCGCCTAAACTCCACGACGATATGACCGAAGTGGAATATGGTGGATGGGGGCACCGCACACGGCTAACGAACGATCCGTAGATCAACTTTTGTGTTCTAGGGTGCCCCCCGCCCCCGTATATAAAGGAGCCAGGGGGGAGGAGGCGGCCGGCCAAGGAGGGCTCGCCAAGGGGGGAGTCCTACTCCCACCGGGAGTAGGACTCCCTTCTTTCCTAGTTGGAGTAGGAGAAGGGGGGAAGGAGGAGGAAGAGGGGAAGGAAAGGGGGGGCGCCTCCCCCCTCTCCTTGTCCTATTCGGACTAGGGAGGGGAGGGGGCGCGGCCCACCTCTTGCCTCCTCTCCTCTTCTCCCTTATGGCCCATGTAGGCCCAATAACCCCCGGGAGGGTTCCGGTAACCCCCCGGTACTCCGGTAAAATGCCGATTTCACCCGGAACACTTCCGATGTCCAAACATAGGCTTCCAATATATCAATCTTTATGTCTCGACCATTTCGAGACTCCTCGTCATGTCCGTGATCACATCCGGGACTCCGAACAAACTTCGGTATATCAAAACTTATAAACTCATAATAAAACTATCATCGTAACGTTAAGCGTGCGGACCCTACGGGTTCGAGAACTATGTAGACATGACCTAGAACCATTCTTGGTCAATAACCAATAGCGGAACCTGGATGCCCATATTGGTTCCTACATATTCTACGAAGATCTTTATCGGTCAAACCGCATAACAACATATGTTGTTCCCTTTGTCATCGGTATGTTACTTGCCCAAGATTCGATCGTCGGTATCCAATACCTAGTTCAATCTCGTTACCGGCAAGTCTCTTTACTCGTTACGTAATGCATCATCCCGTAACCAACTCATTGGTCACATTGCTTGCAAGGCTTATAGTGATGTGCATTACCGAGAGGGCACAGAGATACCTCTCCGACAATCGGAGTGAAAACCTAATCTCGAAATACGCCAACTCAACATGTACCTTCGGAGACACCTGTAGTACTCCTTTATAATCACCCGGTTACGTTGTGACGTTTGGTAGTACCCAAAGTGTTCCTCCGGTAAACGGGAGTTGCATAATCTCATAGTTACAGGAACATGTATAAGTCATGAAGAAAGCAATAGCAATATACTAAACGATCAAGTGCTAGGCTAACGGAATGGGTCATGTCAATCACATCATTCTCCTAATGATGTGATCCCATTAATCAAATGACAACACATGTCTATGGTTAGGAAACACAACCATCTTTGGTTAATGAGCTAGTCAATTAGAGGCATACTAGTGACTATATGTTTGTCTATGTATTCACACATGTATCATGTTTCCGCTTAATACAATTCTAGCATGAATAATAAACATTTATCATGATATGAGGAAATAAATAATAACTTTATTACTGCCTCTAGGGCATATTTCCTTCAGTCTCCCACTTGCACTAGAGTCAATAATCTAGATTACATAGTAATGATTCTAACACCCATGGAGTCTTGGTGCTGATCATGTTTTGCTCGTGAGAGAGGTTAGTCAATGGGTCTGCAACATTCAGATCCGTATGTATCTTGCAAATTTCTATGTCTCCCACTTGGACTTGGTCCGAGATGGAATTGAAGCGTCTCTTGATGTGCTTGGTCCTCTTGTGAAATCTGGATTCCTTTCCCAAGGCAATTGCACCAATATTGTCACAGAAGATCTTCATTGGTCCCGATGCACTAGGTATGACACCTAGATCGGAAATGAACTCCTTCATCCAGACTCCTTCATTCGCTGCTTCAAGCAGCTATGTACTTCGCTTCACATGTAGATCCCGCCACGACGCTTTGTTTAGAACTGCACCAACTTACAGCTCCACCATTTAATAAAAACACGTATCCGGTTTGCGATTTAGAATCGTCCGGATCAGTGTCAAAGCTTGCATCGACGTAACCATTTACGACTAGCTCTTTGTCACCTCCATATACGAGAAACATATCCTTAGTCCTTTTCAGGTATTTCAGGATGTTCTTGACCGCTGTCCAGTGATCCACTCCTGGATTACTTTGGTACCTTCCTGCCAAGCTTATTGCTAAGCATACGTCAGGTCTGGTACACAACATTGCATACATGATAGAGCCTATGGCTGAAGCATAGGGAACATCTTTCATTTTCTCTCTATCTTCTGCTGTGGTCGGGCATTGAGTTTGACTCAACTTCACACCTTGTAGCACGGGCAAGAACCCTTTCTTTGCCTGATCCATTTTGAACTTTTTCAAAAAATTTATCAAGGTATGTGCTTTGTGAAAGTCCTATTAAGCGTCTTGATCTATCTCTATAGATCTTAATGCCCAATATGTAAGCAACTTCACCGAGGTCTTTCATTGAAAAACTTTTATTCAAGTATCCCTTTATGCTATCCAGAAATTCTATATCATTTCCAATTAATAATATGTCATCTACATATAATATCATAAATGCTACAGAGCTCCCACTCACTTTCTTATAAATACAGGCTTCTCCAAAAGTCTGTATAAAACCATATGCTTTGATCACACTATCAAAACGTTTATTCCAACTCCGAGATGCTTGCACCAGTCCATAAATGGATCACTGGAACTTGCACACTTTGTTAGCACCTTTTGGATCAACAAAACCTTCTGGTTGCATCATATACAACTCTTCTTCCAGAAATCCATTCAGAAATGCAGTTTTGACATCCATTTGCCAGATTTCATAATCATGAAATGCAGCAATAGCTAACATGATTCGGACAGACTTAAGCATCGCTACGGGTGAGAAAGTCTCACCGTAGTCAACCCCTTGAACTTGTCGAAAAACTTTCGCAACAAGTCGAGCTTTATAGACAGTTACATTACCATCAGCGTCCGTCTTCTTCTTAAAGATCCGTTTATTCTCAATGGCTTGCCGATCATTGGGCAAGTCAACCAAAGTCCATACTTTGTTCTCATACATGGATCCCATCTTAGATTTCATGGCCTCTAGCCATTTTGCGGAATCTGGGCTCATCATCACTTCCTCATAGTTCATAGGTTCATCATGGTCAAGTAACATGACTTCTAGAATAGGATTACCATACCACTCTGGTGTGGATCTTACTCTAGTAGACCTACGAGGTTCAGTAGAAACTTGATCTGAAGTTTCATGATCAATATCATTAGCTTCCTCACTAATTGGTGTATTTGTCACAGGAACCAGTTCTTGTGATGAACTACTTTCCAAGAAGGGAGCAGATACATTTATCTCATCAAGTTCTACTTTCCTCCCACTCACTTCTTTCGAGAGAAACTCCTTCTCTAGAAAGGATCTGATTTTAGCAACGAAAATCTTGCCCTCAGATCTGTGATAGAAGGTGTACCCAATGGTCTCTTTTGGGTATCCTATGAAGACACATTTCTCCAATTTGGGTTCGATCTTATCTGGTTGAAGTTTCTTCACATAAGCATCGCAGCCCCAAACTTTAAGAAATGACAACTTTGGTTTCTTGCCAAACCACAGTTCATAAGGCGTCATCTCAACGGATTTTGATGGTGCCCTATTTAACGTGAATGCGGCCGTCTCTAAAGCATATCCCCAACACGATAGCGGTAAATCAGTCGACATCATAGATCGCACCATATCTAGTAAAGTACGATTACGACGTTCGGACACACCATTTCGTTGTGGTGTTCCGGGTGGCATGAGTTGCGAAACTATTCCACACTGTTTCAAGTGTAGACCAAACTCGTAACTCAAATATTCTCCTCCACGATCAGATCGTAGAAACTTTATTTTCTTGTTACGATGATTTTCCACTTCACTCTGAAATTCTTTGAACTTTGCAAATGTTTCAGACTTGTGTTTCATCAAGTAGATATACCCATATCTGCTCAAGTCATCTGTGAAGGTGAGAAAATAACGATACCCGCCGCGAGCCTCAACATTCATTGGACCACAAACATCAGTATGTATGATTTCCAACAAATTAGTTGCTCGCTCCATAGTTTCGGAGAACGGCGTTTTAGTCATCTTGCCCATAAGGCACGGTTCGCAAGTACCAAGTGATTCATAATCAAGTGATTCCAAAAGCCCATCAGTATGGAGTTTCTTCATGCATTTTACACCGATATGACCTAAACGGCAGTGCCACAAATAAGTTGCACTATCATTATCAACTCTGCATCTTTTGGTTTCAACACTATGAATATGTGTATCACTACTATCGAGATTTAATAAAAATAGACCACTCTTCAAGGGTGCATGACCATAAAAGATATTACTCATATAAATAGAACAACCATTATTCTTTGATTTAAATGAATAACCGTCTCGCATCAAACAAGATCCAGATATAATGTTCATGCTTAACGCTGGCACCAAATAACAATTATTTAGGTCTAAAACTAATCCCGATGCTAGATGTAGAGGTAGCGTGCCGACCGCGATCACATTGACTTTGGAACCATTTCCCACGCGCATCGTCACCTCGTCCTTAGCCAATCTTCGCTTAATCCGTAGTCCCTGTTTCGAGTTGCAAATATTAGCAACAGAACCAGTATCAAATACCCAGGTGCTACTGCGAGCATTAGTAAGGTACACATCAATAACATGTATATCACATATACCTTTGTTCACCTTGCCATCCTTCTTATCCGCCAAATACTTGGGGCAGTTCCACTTCCAGTGTCCAGTCTGCTTGCAGTAGAAGCACTCAGTTTCAGGCTTAGGTCCGGACTTGGGTATCTTCTCTTGAGCAGCAACTTGCTTGCCGTTCTTTTTGAAGTTCCCCTTCTTCTTTCCTTTGCCCTTTTTCTTGAAACTAGTGGTCTTGTTGACCATCAACACTTGATGCTCCTTCTTGATTTCTACCTCCGTGGCTTTTAGCATTGCGAAGAGCTCGGGAATAGTCTTGTCCATCCCTTGCATATTATAGTTCATCACAAAGCTCTTGTAGCTTGGTGGCAGTGATTGGAGAATTCTGTCAATGACGGTATCATCCGGAAGATTAACTCCCAGTTGAATCAAGTGATTATTATACCCAGACATTTTGAGTATATGCTCACTAACAGAACTATTCTCCTCCATCTTGCAGCTGTAGAACTTATTGGAGACTTCATATCTCTCAATCCAGGCATTTGCTTGAAATATTAACTTCAACTCCTGGAAACATCTCATATGCTCCATGACGTTCAAAACATCATTGAAGACCCAGTTCTAAGCCGTAAAGCATGGCACATTGAACTATTGAGTAGTCATCAGCTTTGCTCTGCCAGATGTTCTTAACGTCGTCAGTTGCATCAGCAGCAGGCCTGGCACCCAGCGGTGTTTCCAGGACGTAATTCTTCTGTGTAGCAATGAGGATAATCCTCAAGTTACGGATAAATTTAAGTTCAATTAATCATATTACTTAAGAACTCCCACTTAGACATACATCTCTCTAGTCATCTAAGTGATCACGTGATCCAAATCAACTAAACCATGTCCGATCATCATGTGAGATGGAGTAGTTTCAATGGTGAACATCACTATGTTGATCATATCTACTATATGATTCACGCTCGACCTTTCGGTCTCCGTGTTCCGAGGCCATATCTGCATATGCTAGGCTCGTCAAGTTTAACCTGAGTATTCCGCGTGTGCAAAACTGGCTTGCACCCATTGTAGATGGACGTAGAGCTTATCACACCCGATCATCACGTGGTGTCTGGGCACGATGAACTTTGGCAACGGTGCATACTCAGGGAGCACACTTCTTGATAATTAGTGAGAGATCATCTTAAAATGCTACCGTCAATCAAAGCAAGATAAGATGCATAAAGGATAAATATCACATGCAATCATATAAGTGATATGATATGGCCATCATCATCTTGTGCTTGTGATCTCCATCTTCAAAGCACCGTCGTGATCACCATCGTCACCGGCGCGACACCTTGATCTCCATCGTAGCATCATTGTCATTACGCCATCTATTGCTTCTACGACTATCGCTACCGCTTAGTGATAAAGTAAAGCAAACAGGGCGTTTGCATTTCGTACAGTAAAGCGACAACCATATGGCTCCTGCCAGTTGCCGATAACTTCGGTTACAAAACATGATCATCTCATATAATAAAATATAGCATCACGTCTTGACCATATCACATCACAACATGCCCTGCAAAAACAAGTTAGACGTCCTCTACTTTGTTGTTGCAAACTTTACGTGGCTGCTACGGGCTTAGCAAGAACCGTTCTTACCTACGCATCAAAACCACAACGATAGTTCGTCAAGTTGGTGTTGTTTTAACCTTCGCAAGGACCGGGCGTAGCCACACTCGATTCAGCTAAAGTGAGAGAGACAGACACCCGCCAGCCACCTTTAAGCACGAGTGCTCGTAACAGTGAAACTAGTCTCACGTAAGCGTACGCGTAATGTCGGTCCGGGCCGCTTCATCTCACAATACCGCCGAACCAAAGTATGACATGCTGATAAGCATTATGACTTGTATCGCCCACAACTCACTTGTGTTCTACTCGTGCGTATAACTTCAACGCATAAAACCTAGGCTCGGATGCCACTATTGGGGAACGTAGTAATTTCAAAAAATTTCCTAAGCACACGCAAGATCATGGTGATGGCATAGCAACGAGAGGGGACAGTGTTCGTCCATGTACCCTCGTAGACCGTAAGCGGAAGCGTTATGACAACGCGGTTGATGTAGTCGTACGTCTTCATGATCCGACCGATCCAAGTACCGAACATACGGCACCTCTGAGTTCAGCACACGTTCAGCTCGATGACGAACCCCGGGCTCCGATCCAGCAAAGCTTCGGGGATGAGTTCCGTCAGCACGACGGCGTGGTGACGATGATGATGTTCTACCGGCGCAGGGCTTCGCCTAAACTCCGCGACGATATGACTGAAGTGGAATATGGTGGAGGGGGGCACCGCACACGGCTAAGGAACGATCTGTAGATCAACTTGTGTGTTCTAGGGTGCCCCCACCCCCGTATATAAAGGAGCGAGGGGGAGGAGGCGGCCGGCCAAGGAGGGCGCGCCAAGGGGGGAGTCCTAATCCCACCGGGAGTAGGACTCCCTTCTTTCCTAGTTGGAGTAGGAGAAGGGGGGAAGGAGGAGGAAGAGGGGAAGGAAAGGGGGGGCGCCTCCCCCCTCTCCTTGTCCTATTCGGACTAGGGAGGGGAGGGGGCGCGGCCCACCTCTTGCCTCCTCTCCTCTTCTCCCTTATGGCCCATGTAGGCCCAATAACCCCCGGGAGGGTTCCGGTAACCCCCCGGTACTCCGGTAAAATGCCGATTTCACCCGGAACACTTCCAATGTCCAAACATAGGCTTCCAATATATCAATCTTTATGTCTCGACCATTTCGAGACTCCTCGTCATGTCCGTGATCACATCCGGGACTCCGAACAAACTTCGGTACATCAAAACTTATAAACTCATAATAAAACTGTCATCGTAATGTTAAGCGTGCGGACCCTACGGGTTCGAGAAATATGTAGACATGACCTAGAACCATTCTCGGTCAATAACTAATAGCGGAACCTGGATGCCCATATTGGTTCCTACATATTCTACGAAGATCTTTATCGGTCAAACCGCATAACAACATATGTTGTTCCCTTTGTCATCGGTATGTTACTTGCCCGAGATTCGATCGTCGGTATCCAATACCTAGTTCAGTCTCTTTACCGGCAAGTCTCTTTACTCGTTACGTAATGCATCATCCCGTAACCAACTCATTGGTTACATTGCTTGCAAGGCTTATAGTGATGTGCATTACCGAGAGGGCCCAGAGATACCTCTCCGACAATCGGAGTGACAAAACCTAATCTCGAAATACGCCAACTCAACATGTACCTTCGGAGACACCTGTAGTACTCCTTTATAATCACCCAGTTACGTTGTGACGTTTGGTAGTACCCAAAGTGTTCCTCCGGTAAACGGGAGTTGCATAATCTCATAGTTACAGGAACATGTATAAGTCATGAAGAAAGCAATAGCAATATACTAAACGATCAAGTGCTAGGCTAACGGAATGGGTCATGTCAATCACATCATTCTCCTAATGATGTGATCCCATTAATCAAATGACAACACATGTCTATGGTTAGGAAACACAACCATCTTTGATTAATGAGCTAGTCAAGTAGAGGCATATTAGTGACTATATGTTTGTCTATGTATTCACACATGTATCATGTTTCCGGTTAATACAATTCTAGCATGAATAATAAACATTTATCATGATATGAGGAAATAAATAATAACTTTATTATTGCCTCTAGGGCATATTTCCTTCACATACAGCCCATACCTGGTGGTAAAAGCCGTCTTAGGTATATCCTGCTCCCGAATCTTCAACTGATGGTATCCTGATCGCAAATCGATCTTGGAAAATACCTTAGCTCCTTGCAATTGGTCAAACAAGTCGTTGAACATTGGCAATGGGTACTTGTTCTTAATGGTCACTTCATTCAATCCTCGATAATCAACAACCATTCTTAATGATCCATCCTTTTTCTCCACTAGAAGTACTGGTGATCCCCAAGGCGAAGAACTTGGGCGAATGAAACCCTTGTCCAGCAACTCCTTAATCTGCTTCTTAATTTCCTCCAAATCTTGGGCTGGCATCCTATACGGTCTCTTAGATATTGGCCCAGTGCCTGGCAGTAGTTCAATCAGAAACTCAATGTCTCTATCCGGCGACATGCCTGGCAACTCTTCCGGAAACACGTCCGGATAATCCCTTACCACTGGTACTTCCTCCTGCACAACTCCTGATAAGAAATTTACATGTGCCCTCCTCGGCTCATGCCGTGATACATACTTGATTCTCCTTCCTTCAGGGGTGGTAAGCAAAATCGACTTACTGGTGCAATCTATATTCCCTCCGTACTTTGATGACCAATCCATGCCTAATATCACATCCAATCCTTGCGATTCCAGAACTATTAGGTCCGAGGGAAACACATAGTGTCCAATCCTTAATGGCAGTCGATCACACCATATACTAGCCATATATTCTGCTCCGGGTGAGGTTACTAGCATGGGTGACCTAAGGGCTTGGGTTGGTAATTTATATTTATCCACAAATCCCCTTGATATGTATGAATGCGATGCACCAGTATCAAAAAGAACAACTGCAGTAAATGTCTTAACCAAAAACTTACCTATCACTGCGTCTGGCTGAGCTTCTACCTCCTCCACGGTAACGTGGTTCACCTGTCCCCTGTTGAAAGGGTTCGGCTTCTTTCCTGAGCTTCCATTGCCGTTACCATTTTGGGCTTCTGGACATTCATTTGCATAATGCCCAGTCTTACGGCACTTAAAACAAGTGATATGGCTCAGGTCTACCTTGGATGGTGTTGATGGGTTGGTGCGGTTTTGTCCATTGCTTCCTCCATTCCTGTTTCCATTCTTTGTGCCATTATGATTGTGCGAGCTGCCTCCTCCGTGAGTATGCTGAAATTGCCCTCCTGACTTCGGGGTAAAGCGTAGTTTCTGCTGAGCTCTAGAATTGTTCTTCCCCTGTCCATACTTCCTCTTGCGATTGTCAATCTGCTGCTGCTTCCCTTCAATCATAAGTGCATGGTCTACTAACTCCTGGTAGTTATTGAAGGTGGCTACCATCAATTGCATGCTCAGCTCATCATTCAGTCCTTCTAGAAACTTCTCCTGCTTAGCTGCATCCGTAGCAACGTCATCTGGGGCATAACGTGCTAGCTTACTGAAGTCATCCACATACTGGCCAACTGTCCATCCTCCTTGGCGTAAGTTGCGAAACTCACGCTTCTTCATGGCCATAGCTCTTGCTGAAACATGGGCAGTACGGAAAGCTTGCTGAAACTGATCCCATGTGACAGTATCTATAGGGTAAGTGGCTGTAAAATTCTCCCACCATGCTGCTGCGGGTCCTTCGAGCTGATGTGCGGCAAACTTCACCTTTCCCCCATCTGTACATCCTACAGTGATCAACTCCCTCCCTATCTTACGGAGCCAATCATCTGCTACTATCGGCTCGGTGCTACTGGAAAACACCAGCGGATTCAGCCTTAAGAAACGAGTCAAATGGTCAACAGGTGGTGGTGGTGGTGGGTTGTTGTTGTTGTTGCCTTGGTTTTGTACTAATGTTTGAATCAAGGCATTCTGCTGCTGAATCAACTGAGTTATCTCTGGTGGGAAAACAAATTCGAGAACGTGTCTCGGGGGCATCTGAGGGTTTTATAGAAGAGACGAGAGTTAAGAATAGAATGAGGTCTAGTGAGATAACACTACCCATATGCACATGAGACAAAAGCACACAATATCACTCCAATCAATTCAAACAAGGGCATACAACGGTCTAACTATCATTACAAAAGTGCTTGGACTAAAACTAATTTTTAATGGGGAAAATTCTACTACTGTTATGGTGGTCAACTAGAAAAACTGGTCCGATGAAGACTCCATAATATCTGCTCCAGCTTCATCAACATAGTCATCATCACTATCGCCCAGATCCGAGTCGGTGTCGTCGATGATGATATAATTATCCGAACAAGTGGGTTCGTCATCTTCTCCTCTGGGTGCTGAACCTCCCATGAATACTCCAATCTTCTCATTAAGGTCGCCGTTCTGTCTTACTAGAGCGACGATCTCTTCCATATAGTCTTTACGTGTAGCCTTGAGTTCCTCTTCTAGCTCCTTGATCTTGGTCATAGCCTTTTGCAAATCCTCCATGCCTGCGCACATCTGATTCTCCTGGCGTTGGATGTGTTGGTTTAATTCTTGGATATAAGCTGCGATTGATTTGTCCTTCCTGGTGCTGATCATCTCCCAATGCTCATCTCGGCGCCCACAAATCTGGTAGATAGTATTCTTGAGATTGTTGTGGTAAACTTCTCCAATTCGTCCCATGGTGATGTGGGCTGCCATGCTCTTTCCTAGGCTCCATGTTGGTGCATCAAAGGAAAACTCTATGGGCTCCGTGACTGGTGCAAATGTCCTCCCTGGAATGTGGACTTGAATCATCCAGCGCTCCTCTTCGGGTAAAGTGGCGTTGAAGGTCCCGATGAAGCTTGGTACTCCTATGTTCAGGTATCTAGTGACTTCCTTCAAGTGATATCCAAAAGGTGAGTCTTCATCTGGTTGTGTGAACTTGTTCCTTGCATCCGCCATCCTAAAGAATAGAAAAGATGAGGAGTCAGAAATGAGAAGAAAGAGTAGTGATCTAGGGCTTTAGCTTAGTGGCCGTGTCCTACAGTCAGCGTGTGCTCTGATACCATCTTTGTAGCGACCAGACCTCAAATAGTCTGATCTCTGTGCTCAAGTGTCATCCCTGGATCAGTAATGCTGACACCACACAGTACTTGGAGGATTTATAACAGAGTAGCAATCACACACTTATTACATCGAAAGTCTCAAGAGAGAACTTATTAAAATAAATATGGCTTAAGGCCATCTAAATACGATAACAGCGGAAGGCTTGGAAGAATAAGCGAGTCCATCAACTCCAACGGCATCACTGAGTATAGAACCACGACCTAAGCACCTTACTCGTCGTCTGAAAAGTCTGCAACATGAAACGTTGCAGCCCGAAGACGGGTCAGCACATGGAATATGCTGGCAATGTAACACATAGAGAAATATGATGGAATAAGCTATACTACATGCATATTTGGCTGATGGAAAGCTCTATGGTTACAGTTTTGCGTAAAGCCAATTTTTCCCTACTTCAAAGGAATAAATTTATTTGACTATCATGGTGGTTGTTAAACATTGAGAATGGTTGACAGCATTCTCAATCCCAATTAAAAGTACTCATTAACAACCCAACAATATTAATTAAAGTAACATGATGAGATTCACATGATAATCCAAGTACTAGATACTCAAAATGTCCATAACGGACACGGCTAACCATGATTAGTTTGTTACACTCTGCAGAGGTTTACGCACTTTTCCCCACATGACTCGATCTCCTCCGTTTGGTTTCTCGCACTACATGGTGTTTGAGAAACAGATGACCGAGACATAGTCTTTCAGAAGCGCTTGCACCTTAGTAACGGGTAGACCGTACCAACCTACAACCCCTACATCAGCTAGTCTACCACTGTAAGAGTTCGCACGACTTAATCAACTATGCTAGAGCCCATAGTAGCATGTGGCTGCACACGGAAGTTTCTAGCATGAATAATCTCATGATCCCTTTGAGCCTGGGTGGCGGTCCGAAGAAAAACAAGCAAATCCTGGAAACCAGGTACCTCAATCCACCCAGATGTGTGTTTAAGTTTCCACCTTAAATAAACCATTAATTAACAAACTCACATCTGTCATGGATACACTCACCCAATCCACGTCTACTAGCATAGCATGGCATAATAAGCAAACGCAGAAGTAACTCCCAAAGGTTTGAATAATAAAACAGGTAATAGGTACTACCTCATCTACTTCCCAACCCACATATTAATTAGATCCTAGTCATGCAATGTTTGAGGATTGATCTAATGCATAAAAACTGGGTAGTAGAAAAGGTATGATCAAAGTGTTACTTGCCTTGCTGATGATCCACGAAACCTAGAGATTCAAAGTAACAGGCGGCGCACTCCGGGTATTCTATCGCAGACAAACAAACAAGCATACAATAAGTACTCATCTAATGCACAGGTAAAACTCGAATAAAAGATCTAACCAGAAAGTTCAACTTAAGAACTCCGGTTTGCAAAAAGAATCAAAACAAACGAAGCAACGGAAGTCAAACGGCGAAAGAAAATAGCTCCATTTTACTAATCTGGATCTAAGTCAAATTTTACAGAAGCAAAAATTTGTTTAAGTTGGTTATTCGGAAAGAGGGTTTCAATGAAACTCCAGGCGCTTGAATCGCCTGATTCCGATAAACGAGCGAAGAGTTATACTAAAACGAAAATCGGATCAGAAATCGCGATCAGAAAAATCGCGGATTAAATCCGAGAAAAAGAAAAACGACGAACACGTTCGTTAAAAGGAACGAACGAGCGAACGCTCGCTATTTAACGAATCAAAAAAAAAACCGATCTAAAAAAATGGAAACTAAAAAAACCGGCGAAAACCGACGGAAAAACCGATCAGTTTTTCTAAAAAAACGGCGCGGATTACGAGGCAACCTCAGGCGGCGGCGGCGCGACGAGGGGCTCGAGGCGGCGCGGGGCTAGGGTTTGGGCGGCGGTGGGCTGGCGGGGTGGGCTGGCGGCTCGGGGCGGCGCTTTATATAGGCTGCCCCCGGGCGGAGTCCCGCTCGGGTACGGGCCGTAGGTCGGTTCGTTTTCTTTAAATAATTTCGTGCAGAAAATCAAATGAAAGAAATACTAAACGGACTCCAAAAATCCCGAAATAAATTTCCCCCGGCTTCTAAAATCAAGCCGGACAAGATGAACATTTATTTGGGGCCTAAATGCAATTTTGAAAAACACGCATTTTTCCTAAATCCAAATAAAAAGGCGAAAAACTCCAAAATAAAATCCTATTTGATTTTTTTTATTAAATCTTCATTATTTCTTTATTTTGGAAAAGTCATTTTATTTCCTCTCTGAAATTTTGATAGTAGAAATAATTGAAGATAAAATAAATAAAATCAAATGATCATATTTCCAAAATTTGAGAGAATTCAATTATGAAAATAACGAAATTCCCAACTCTCTCCGTGGGTCCTTGAGTTGCGTAGAATTTCTAGGATCGAGCCAACAATGCAACAAAATATGATATGCAATGATGATCTATGTATAACATTCCAAATTGAAAATTTGGGATGTTACATAGTCATACCTGTGCTGTCGTAGAAGTGTTCCATGGCATTACCAAAATTATCATCACGAAAGTGTCCACTTCCATGATGATAAACAGCGCGTCACAGAAGTGCTTTCGTCAAGGGTGACCGACACGTGGCATCCACCGTAAGGGAACGCTGTTAAGCTACCGGGTCGGGTTTTTGATCCGATAACCCGTTAACAGCCCTGACCAACGGGGATTTTCCACGTGTAATATCATCATTGGCTGGAGGAGACACGTGTTAGATCCGCGCTGGCACAGGTGTCACTCATCCAATGGGCGAGACGCACCTATGATATGTTGACACGTGGACCGGCCCATCAAGTTTAAATGGGCCGGCCCAACTAAAGGCCCACAAGATTTTGCGGACCATAATGGGCCGGCCCAGCTAAAGGCCCACGAGATTTTGCGGACCATAATGGGCTGGCCCAGCTAACGGCCCTCAAGATTTTGCGGGCCATAATGGGCCGGCCCAGGTAAAGGCCCACAAGATTTTTGTGGATCATAATGGGCTGGCCCGGCTAAAGGCCCATGAGATTTCGCCGACATTAATGGGCCGGCCTAGCTGTAGGCCCACAAGAATATGAGGACCCTAGTAGGCCGGCCCATTAACTGGCTGCCATGTTTTGGGCCAAATGCCGGCCCATATTTTATCCGGTCCATTAATGGCCTGCCATGTTCCAGGCCTAATAGTGGCCCATATGAGATCCGGCCCGTTAAAAGCCTACCACGTTCTGGGCCAAATTACGACCCAGATCAGGTACGTCCCTTTAAGAGGCTATGGGCTCAATTATGGCCCATATCAGATTCGGCCCGTCAACTGGACACTATGCTTTTGGGCCCACTTGCTAGAGGCCCACTTAGTAATTCGGTCTGACATTAGTTTTGGCCTCTTAAGGACCCGTTTAACATTTCGGCCCTATATTAATTTTGGCCTGTTAAATGCCCGTCATATAGTTGGGCCTAACTACGGCCCGGTTTGCATCCGGCCTGCTCGCAGCCGATATCTGATTGGGCCAAACAAGGACCGAGACAATTTTGGCTTGTTAAAAGCCCGTGATTTGATTCGCACAATCATGGGCCGAGGTTCATTTCGGGCTGCTGCCGGCCCATTAGCTTTTCGGCATGTTTCAGGCCTAACCTACATCGTGATTGCATGACGGCCCGATTATGTACCGTAATTTTACGGTTTGGCCGCTTTACTGCGAAGACAGGATATATATACAGTAAAATAACTGCAACATCATGAATAAGAAAAAACCTAGACTATACAATAAAGAAATTACAGCATATTACATCCACTGGGCATCAAAGTTCGCCACTATGATAGTAAAGCACAAGCAGACAGCAGATTACATACACTGGGCATCAAAGATCGCCACCAGTGCAAATAAACACGCCGAGAAAATAATATACAAAACCGACAACACTTCAATAGAGTTCAAGAAAGGTTAGACCTGCTGGGGAGATGCAGCGCAAGCAGCTGAGTAATATGATGAGACTGTGCTTGTTCAACAATTAAATCTTCCTCACTCTGAAAGATAAATAAGCACACAGATGACAGGTTTTGCACATAAAGGTATCAGTGCTGAAAATTCATCACATTTCTTACCGACGAATAAAGTGACATAGTTTAAAATTGCATTAACACAATATGGTATTGTTCAGCTCAAGACATGGAAGGAAATGACATTGTGAAGGAGTTGGCAGCTTCACGACACCACTGGATTACAGATCAAGAACTCATAAGTATCAATGGTTAGTGTGCTGTCAATTTATCCCATTTCAGATTGGCAAATAAAGAGATGGTTTAAATAATACTCCCTCCGCCCGAAATTACTTGTCATCAAAATGTATGTGTCTAGAACTAAAATACATCTAGATACATCCATTTCAATGACAAGTATTTTCGGACAGAGGGAGTAGTAGAATGATATGACATTGTTCATAGTTAAGACATTGCAGAATATGACATTGTGCTATAGTGGGTAGGTTCACCACACCACTGGATTACGGATGAAGAACATAAGCATACATGCAGTGCAAAAGAAGATCACTTGCTTTGTATAGTTTAATTTACATGGTATGAATAAGGAACTTGGTTGTACAACTGAAAACTTAAATTGAGAAAGGACAAACTTTTGTTTATGAACTACATAATAAACTTTAAACATGCAATTTGATGCAAACACCAAAAATAAACAGCGGTTGCAGTCATGCCTAACCAAATATATACAACAAAGTTTGAAGGCTTGTCACATCCCTAGCTCTAGTATGACCTAGACTAGCTAGTCATGTGTGCATCATGTTTAAATTCCATTTAAATTTGAAATGGGGATTTGTGAAACCCTCAGAATCATTTTGGAAATGACCCAGATAAAAAAATTGCTCCAAAAAGGTCCAAGAAAATGCTCATGTTGCTCTCTGAAAATATTGGACAGAGATAAAAATCAAACCAATATTTTTAGGACCTCATAAGTATTTATTTTGGGCATCTGGAATTAAGGCAGTAATTATTTGCTTTGGATATATGTTGTTATATATATAAAATATTGTCCAAAAATTATGCCATTTATAAAGGAGCTCTGGAATAATATAACTAGCTTCTATAAAAATTGGCATAAGAAAATAAAATGATTTAGTATTTTTATTAAATCAAAACAAATGTCAGAAAAATAGAAAAAGAAACAAAAGGGGAAACCCTACCTGGACTTACGTGCAGCCTGTGCAGCCCAGCGGCCTAGCAGGCCGGCCCAGCCAGCAGGCGGCCCAGCCCGCCTCCTACTCTGTCGTCTTCTCCCCCTCGCCAAGCAGCTGCGTGCCCGCGCCACAGCCGGCCGCGGCCACGCGCCCGGCCACCTCCTCCCTCCCTGCCCGCCTACCCTCTCCCCTCCTCGTCTAGATGCCCTGAACGTCGCCACGCGCCGCCCCGGTCCTCTTCCACTCTCTCTCGCTCTCCCTCCTCCCCTGGACATCTCTCTCTCTCACGGCCAAACGCTGCCGTCGCCGTCGCACGCCGTTGCCGCGGCCACCACCTCCCCCTCGCCCTCTCTTCGAGTCCGGAAGCTCCGCCACGTCGTCCACCACCTCTCCGCCAAGCCGTGCCTCGCCGGACGCCCCGTGGAGCCGTCACCGTCGCCTTCTTCACCTCCGGCCACCGTGGATCCCCATCGCCGCCCCGCCGTCTCCAGTGCGTCCCCGAGCTCGCCATCAAGCCCGTCGAGCCCGCGGTGAGCTCCGCCACCGTTCCCCTCTCTCCATTTAGCTGCCCGCATGCCGTAGCCCTCCTCGCCACCACAGCCGAAGCCTCTCGCCGCCGTCCATGTCGCCGTCGTCGTCTCGGCCCGCCTCCGCCCAAACCGAGCACCCCATCATGCTCCCGGTGCCACGAGGGTGTCGCAGAGCCCCTCGGGTGGCCTCCCCATGCCCCGCAGCCCGTTCCGGCTCAAAGCCAAACTCCGGCCGCCGCCCCGAGCTTCGCTCCGGCGAGCTCCGGTCGCCCCTGCCTCTCCCACTTGCTCCAATCGGTGCGGACGAGTGCTGGCTCCTCGCCCGTGGTCTCCACCGCCCAAATGGTCGCCGGGGCGATGATCCCGAGCCCTTCGCCGCGTTCGGCCTCGCCGCCGGCTAGACGCCGGCGGGATTGACCGGGTCAACCCCCGCTAACTAAGCCCCCTTGTGACGCTGACATGTGGGGCCCGGCCCTGCTAATTTTTTAGTTTAGGATTAGTTTAGCAACTAATTAACTCTATTAACTAACTATGGCACTGACGTGTGGACCCCACACGTCAGGTTTGACCCTGGTCAGCCCCGGTTGACCTGCTGACGTCATGCTATCGTCATGCTGACGCAGTTATCCATTTTCTGGATTTAAATTAAATCAGGAAATTCCAGAAAATGATTTAAACTTCAAAAATTCATATCAATTCAACCGTAGCTCAGATTGAAATAAATTATATATGAAAAATTATCAGAAAAATGTAATCTATCCATCTGTACTAGTTTCATGCATGACAAACCAACTTATACATGCTGTATAAGTGAAACACTATAATGGCTTATATAAAGAACTTATTTTGGAGATGCATTTGAACCTTTGGTTCAAATGGACTTCATCCAAATATAATGCTTGCTGCATTAGCACAATTAGCATCACATATTCATGCCATGTTCATGCATCATTTTGTTGCATATGCTTGTGTTTTGATTGTTGGCACCGTTCCTTCTCGATAGGTCCTGCTCCGGAGACCGTTCCAGAGTACCTGTCTGTGAAGCAGTGCCTCCCTTATTGATCTACCAGGCAAGCAAACCCCCTTGTTCATTCTGATACAATCCTACTCTCTCGCTCCTGCTCTCAGTTATTGCATTAGGACAACAACGATTCATCTGCTAATTTGTGCTGCGGTAGTTGAACCCATTCCTCTGCATGACCTGTCATTGCCACAGTAAATAGTTGAAACCCACTAGCATGTGTAGGAGTTGATTGAGCCATGTTGTGTTCCTACCATGCTATGCCTGCTATTGCTTAGAGTGTGTCAGGTCTGATTCATTGGGAATGAATTGGAGTGTTACGATATGTTCTGATGCTGAGAGTTAAGTGTGTGAACACGATTTGGTAAAGGTAGCGGTGAGAGGACATGTAGGAGTACATGGTGGGTTGTCTCACTGGAATCGTCCTTAAGCACTGAGTTCTATGTATGTTGTCCAATGACTCGATACTACCACACATTGGGATCCTTAATTGACTCTCTCGACTTATTAACCAACTTGGTCTCTGTCCAGGAGTCGCAACTAGTTTCTAGTGTTTGTAGGTAGTGCTATTTTTCTACCAAGTGGCACCCGGCAGGGTGGGCTTGGGACAGACTAGGCACACGTGGCCTGGTGTACCGAGTGGCACCCGGATGGTGGGCTCGAGAACCCTGCACACATCGTTTGGGGCCGTGAGCGAAACCCCGGCCGGATCTCCTTGCGGATGGAACCCGAATAGGCGATAAACTTGGACTAGAGTCTTGTGTGGTTAGTCAGGTCGTGGCCGACACCCTCGCCAGGCTTCCGCTTGAAGGTTGCCGAGATACATGACGTGTACATGGCGGTAAGTGGCGAGAGCGTGTGTGAAGAAGTACACCCCTGCAGGGTTAACATGATCTATTCGAATAGCCGGGTCCATGGTTATGGACTTCTTGGATGCTTACATGGTACATAGACAACTTGAAGTGGATACTCTAAAATTCTCAAGACAAAGTGTGAGTGCTATGGATGGCCTTCTCATAGGGAGACGGGGATGAATCCATAGTAGTGTATTGTGCGGTGATTAGTGGACTCGTGTACGTTGTCTCACCTCAAGAGTTTCTTGTAGTCGTAGAACAGGATAGCCACAGAGTCAAAGCTGGCTTGCTGCAACTAAACCCCACATTACCCTCTTGATACAAATGCATGTATGGTAGGATCTGATGTAAGTCTTGCTGAGTACCTTTGTACTCATGTTGCTTTATTTATGTTTTTGCAGCGAAGCCTTCGGTCTTACTAGTGTTCTCGTGGACTTCGACGAGTAGCTTGTACCTCAGCTACGATCTTGATTGGATGTTGTAGATAGTCAGGCTCTTCAGCCTTTTTCATTTGTAGATGTCTGTACTCAGACATGTAATGCTTCCGCTTGTTGCTTGTATGCTCTGTATGATGGGTCCTATGACCCCTGTTTGCAATAAATGCTATGTTGACTCTTTAAGCCTTATCTATATGAGTTGTTAATTTATGCTGTGATGCCATGTTGTACAACACATACTTGCATGTTATGAGTACGTGTAATGTGTATTGCTATGTGTGGGATCTGACTATCTAGTTGTTTATCCTTAGTAGTCTCTCTTACCGGGAAATGTCTCCTAGTGCTTCCACTGAGCCATGGTAGCGTGCTACTGCTCCGGAACACTTAGGCTGGCCGGCATGTGTCCTTCTTCGTTCCTGTGTCTGTCCCTTCGGGGAAATGTCACGCGATGAATACCGGAGTCCTGTTAGCCCAGTGCTACAGCCTGGATTCACTCGCTGATGACCGACACGTTCGTTGCTGGGTCATGGATGCCTTTCCCTGCAAGTTAGTGCCACTTTGGGTTTACGACTAGCCATGTCAGCCCGGGCTCCTTGTCATATGGATGCTAGCGACACCATCATATACGTGTGCCAAAAGGCGCAAACGGTCACGGGCAAAGGTAAGGCGACACCTGTGGGGATACCGTGCGTGAGGCCGCAAAGTGATATGAGGTGTTACATGCTAGATCGATGTGGCATTGAGTCGGGGTCCTGACAAGGCTTGAGATGGACAAACTTACATTATTGGTGAAGACAGGCTCTATAAAGGCCTTGTCCATGCTGATGGGGGGGGGGGCAATTCAAGAAGTTTACCACATAATCTTCTTCATAAGCATTGCCTTTATTCTACATTTTGTTAAGAGTAAATATAGATGTGATAATATACAAAAAGATGGAGAATATTTAAGATAAGATGAAGAGTGAGGCTACATAACCAAGTAGCTATAGATGTAAGTGTAGCGATACAGACAAAAGGTACAGCCAAGAGCAATGCACAACTAAACTTCTTCAGTACCAACCTTATGGTAAGAGTAAATATAGATCTGATGTGTAGAAAATGGAGGGCAAAGGAAAATAAGCTGTAGAGTGATGGTACATGAACAACTACCTATCATTATAAGTACACTGATAAAGGACAGCATGTACTTACAAGAACAATGCAGAGCTAGAAAAACATTGGCATTGGATATATTCTACACTAATGTAACCACTCATACAAATTAGATAATTTGGAGCGAACAACTGATAAGCAAGCTATCATGCATACTGCTGTCACATAATGAACCAGGTATGTATGCAAGTACAGTGATACAGGACAATAGGTACTAACAAGAGCAAAGCAGCGGGCAACATATTTGCGATATCCTGTCGTTCTTTTCAAACCGGAATTCTTCTTTGAGCAGATTTCCTGCAAACAAGATCTGTAAGGCACATGTGGAAAAGTAGAAGTTCAAATTGTCATGTGATTTCATAGACAGTACCTCATCCTGGGAACTAGACCAGTGCATAACAAGGTTTTTGCATTCAATGTCTTCTAAATTTAGCACAGGAGACTTCACCGGAAATTCGTTTATAGATTTGCCACCAAAGTGTGATTTCCTTAGGTAACACTGATACTGCTGCAATGCTTCCTTGAAAAGCACAAGCAAGCTTTGCTCGTCATGACTATCCAGATTGACCCTCGCCTAGTTACAACAATGTAATGTAAATCATTGATGTGTTCAATCAGCAGAAAACAGGAAAATAATAACCATGAATAATAGCACTTACACGTAAGTTGGACAGGAAGATGTGAAAATGGTGTTTGTCCTCACAATAATCTTCCCATGATGGGAATATATGCACATAGTCCCTAACAACATTGAAAGCATTGTCTTTTAAACTGGTAATAAATGGAATGGGGTTCCAATCTGCAGGAACTGGCCGTATCTGCAGTTGGCATAGGTCTTTGGCCGGTGGACTTGCTGTACTTTTTGCTGGAGTGGGATTTTTCTGTGGTACAGCTGGTGCTATGGCAAATGAAATCGGTATACCTTTTGCTGGAGTGCAGGTCCTGTGTGGTGGGCCTAGTGGTGTGGCCAGTGAAGTATGGGTACAGTCTACTGGAGTCGGTCCTACGTTCTGTGTCACTGGTTGTACAACCAATATAAGTGGGGTGCTGTCTGATTTCTCCGGCACCACCATGTTTTTCAAGGACTTTGCTGGTGCTCCTTCAGGTTCGGCAATCACCGTCTTCCTTTTTGATGTCTGATGCACACGAACATCATTTGAGTGGAAAAACATGGTATGATGACAGATGGAATATGTATTGATAATGGATGGGCATGGCATCTCGACATATATGATGAGTAAATTAAGCAGATGGCGGTGCAACAAAGTAGAAGAAATGCAAGACAACATATGCAAGATACCCGCAATCAATAAAACATTGCCAAATTAGAACAGACACCTTGATGGGTGAACATGACAGGCCATCTGCCTTTAACTCCTCGAGGTTAGAATAGTCATTAGGATCATATTCTGAACAAGAGTCAACAGGTGGGGAGCGTATGAGTTTCATTGCATCCAGAATGGCACTCAATGCCTTGGTGCCAATTTTGTACTTCCTCCGTCCGGGTTTATTAGGCCCATCGACCAAAACGCTGCGACCAAGGCACCCTTACGTCAAGATGAGATGTAGATAACTATGGCCAGTAACAGTCGCGCGTTTGGTTCCACTTCGTATGTTATTTAATGCCGGTAATCAAGGCCGCCAGCTATGCGTGCTAATCGTGGCTGCATGCCCAATCCGATGGAAAAGCCAACTCATGCACTGGCTGCTGCATGTAACGCCACCTAGTTTTACTCCAACAACGTACTTAAATAGAAAACAAAAGTTGCATGTAATGCCTCGTGCTCGGTACGGGCCTTACATTAAGGGACGCACGCTGGATGCTTACGGGCCCAATAAACCCGGACGGAGGGAGTAAGTCATTGCAGTGTTTAGCTTCAAGAGTGGACTGCTGCTAGTGCGACATAAAGCAACTACACAGATCATAGTGTAGATATAACGGGAAAACCTTAAGCATCAGAGTAAAATCAGCAAAGTGGAACTTGCTGGAATATATGTGCTAGTATTGCCGGTACGGCTAGAAAGGCTTCGGATACCAGCTCTCTTCAAGTGAAGGTGCAGTACTATTAATATCAGTATAACTCTCAAAGGCGACACAGCTCCGTGCATTTCCTTGCTATTCTTATAGGATTCAAGTGGGCAGGCCACTACAAATCCTGTTCCTATGTTTACAAGATCCTACGAATCAAAGAGGCTCAAAGTGTCCATCACAACTGACGTATAGACCTCTACACTGCAAATGTCCCTGCTCATCTTCAGTACAAGGAACATACTGTACTACTAGCATACTCCCTCCGTTCCAAAATATAAGTCTTGGTAGAGATTTCCACTATGGATCACATACAGATGTATCCAGATACATTTTAGAGTGTAGATTCACTCATTTTGCTCCATATGTAGTCCATGGTGGAATCTATACAAAGACTTGTATTTAGGAACAGAGAGAGTACATATTAAAGAAGAACAAAAGAGGAACATGGTAAAGAAGAGCAAGCAGATTTTGGATAATAAAATGTTGGTTGCGCAGTGCCCACACATGATGAACCAGAGCGCATTAAGAATGCAACTCCCAGCTTTCTCTCGACCATTTCAGGCGGTTGGATGAAGATCCTATGTCTCCTAACCATTCTTCTTCCTCGTCTCTGATTCTTCCCATATAGAACACCGCACGGGCCGCCGGCCGGACCACCGGCCCCCACCGCCTGTGTTCCTCCGCCACCCCCACCCCCACCCGCGTCGATTTTTCTTCGTTTGGCGAGGCCCCACAACCAACCGAGCCCCTTGGATCGCACCGGCGAATCCGGCGAGCTCTGAAAAATCGACTGACCCAATTTTGAAATTTAGTCTACTGTGATTTAACTAGTGTGGAATATAAAAGGGGAAAACCATAAGCATTGGGAGTATAGTGTTGAGCGTGCCATGGCGGATCGGAAGGTGCAAACCGGACAAAGGCAACTTCGCAACCAAGACAAGAAATCAGAGTAAAGCAGTGGCGATCTATTTTCTTGCTGCGATAAATAAGTTGAGCAGATACGAAAGAGTACCGCCTCTGGTGCGGTGCCGTGTACGCATCTACTGAGAATTTGACGGTGCTGCGGTAGCGATGGCTGTCAGGAGCGTGGAAGCAGATCTAGGAGGGTAGACGATGGCGGCAGGGCGCGGTGGACGAGACGGCCGTAGGAGTGGCGCCGGCAAGGTGGACGACGACGGGGATGAAGCGAGAGGGCGGGATGCAAGGATCCCGGTCCGAAGGCGTGGATGAGAGAGGTCGATCTCTTGTAACGGACGGAGGCGTCGGGGTATCAGCTCCGGCATGGTGGAGGAGGACGGTAGTGCATGGGGTGGCGGACGGCGGTGGATGGAGGAGGGTGGGGTGGAGAGGGTGTTTTGGCACCCACGGAGTACGAATGGGAAAAAGGGAGGTAGAGAGGAAGGGGGGGGAACCATGTATTCAGGGCGCGCTTGTCTCAAATGCGAGGAAATTTACAAACTTAGCCCCCGTTTCAAATTTCTGCTACATCACAACAACATTAGTCTATTGGGGACAGGATGGTAATATCGCATACACCGAATATTTGCCGACGAGAGTTTGTTTTTGGCGCCCACCGTGTATGAATATAAATGGGGGAGGGAGTCGATTTCGGCCGAGGGCACACTGTGTTTTGGCGCCCATCGTGTATGAATCCGGGTGAGAGGCGGTTACGTCATGTTTGGGTGAAATTACAAACCTACCCCATCGAAACCTATAGATATCCAGCAGATAGGCTTTGCGTGGCAGGGATATGCAGTAGTAATTTCCATCTCGCAGATTTTGGTTTCAGGCGGTTACTGCGACTTTCCCCACTTCTTTCAAATTTTGCACAGTGCATGTTTACCGTGCCAACTCAATTCGAATCCCGTTTGTATTCTACTATTTTTTTCGGGCGGGATCCATTTTCAATTGGAATTACATTTTATATACATCATTTTTTATGTATACTTTCAAAAGTACAACAAAGAATTCTGCTCCTTTATATGTATAATATGATTTACAAATACAACGATCTCGAAATCTTAAGGTTGAATTAATTTTTTATTATCAAATTATGTTCTACTAAAATGTATGGATCACTAATATCTACATATTAAATAACATAGATGTGCGTGAATTCATATGAGTATGCATGTTTGATAGATCAATTTTGGTTCGAGTATGGATTACATGTATCATCATCTCGAATTCAAATATTTGAATCCCTTTTTTGTTCCTCCTTTCACGCCCATCTCTCTTGCATGCATGCTCCTCCAGGTAGCTATCACTCTCTTTTCTCCAGCTCACCCACACGCTCAATTCATGTTTCTCCTATCCTCGCAAACATGGTATCTCGATGTCTCCCTTGAGAAGTGTCACACTCTCCCTATCATTATACATTACACGGTTTTCATTATCTCTCACATCTCTACTGTTCTCTGGTATCACTCGGTACCTAAGCTTTCTTTTTCACCGCCACACACACAGTCTCCACTCGTCTTTCACTTTGTCTTTCTCTCTATGGGATTCTCTCACACACCCTATATGTCTCTACATATGACTCATACCACTAAAATTACTCTCTCTCTCTCTCTCCTGTAGACACAACATTTGTTGCGGTCTCCTTTTCGTCCCCATCCCAGACTGACACCGATCAGACAACCCCGACTACCGTCTCCTCTCTTTCTCTCTCACAGACACACACACACAACTCTTGCTTCCACTCCCCTTCCCGACTACCGTCTCTCTCTCACACACATAAAACTCTTGCTTTCGCACCCCGACTCGTATTTCCCTCACAAACATTTATCGACTAGCTAGCCTCTAGATAGGTTTATACACCCGCACACTCATGCTTCCACCATCGCATACATGTCTCTCTCCCGCTCCTTGTATCTATGTAGCTTTTTCTTCCCTTCTTGAGACACACCCTCTCGATTGTGCACACACACACTATCGCCTCATTTTAAGCTGATACCTATCGCACACACACTACTTGTGTCTTTGTCACACATGCACTCCGTCATCCTCCACTCTCCCTCTCTCTCACACACATATGGGCTTTTTGCAACAACTAGCAAGATGCCCATGCGTTGCACGGAACATCAAGATGCATTTGTATGAGTAGTTTATCTTGTGGGGGAAAAGGATGAACGAGGGAAGACCTTATTTGCAAATGTGGAGAGGGGTGTGGGTATCTTTTTGCAAAATTGCCATAGTTTCCTTCCTATCCTTCAGATATAGATCGGACGACCTATATTGCAGGATGGCAGGCACACGATCATCACAGACAATGCTTTTTATAAGAGTAGGGATACAAAATAGAGTTGGTGATGATGGTGGGCCTGCCATCCTGCAATGTAGGTCGTCCGATTTATATCTGACGTATAGGAAGGAAAATATGACAATTTACCCACACTCTTCACCACATTTGCAGATAAGGCCTTCCCTCGTTCATCCTTTTCTCCCACAAGATCTTGATGTTCCGTGCAACGCACAGGCATCTTGCTAGTAAGAGTATAAATTAGACATATACCACTTCTCGAATCTTGAAACCAACAACATTCCTCCCTTATCTCATCAAAACCGCCAAACGAATATATTTTGAGTGAAACATAACATATTTTTAGTGATATACGTATTTCAAAACTAGACTTTTTTTTCTATCAAATCGGTGAATATGTATTAATCTACTTTGATCGTGTGGCAACGCATTGGCACATTGCTAGTAGTTATTATAATTTTTTGGACACCAGACAAACGGTGGAGTACATATACGAAGAGAAGAGGCGCACACACGCAGTTGACCTCTCACTGTCTCGCACACATGAGTGTTATGTAAAGGCGACGTTAACAAATAAACCCTAAAACCCTAGGTGCACGATTGCTGCATTCGCGGGTACCGGGTACGTGGTGGAGCACCTTTGTAGGAGTTGATGGTTGGGACCACAGGTGAATGACTTGGAGCGCGGTGGCTCGCCAGTTGCCACAGAAAGAGTAGCCACATTTAAAATATCGTTTTTTTAGCGGGGTTAAGAGTTCCGATTTTCAATGGCACGTTATAAGTAGTAAGTAGTTTTTAGAACGATTGGTATGGAGCGAAAATGGAATTCATAGTACTACGTACCTCCTTGGCGTATGGTTGTATGGGTTTATGTTACGAGATTTTGAACCTAGTAGTTCTAGGGCAAATACTATGGTTTAGATTTAGATGCTGGTTTTCAGTAATCGGAAGGGGAAACCCTTCTTTGATTAAAAAAAACTACTACCTCCATTCTAGTTTACTAGTCCCCATCGTACTTTGGGTCAAAGTTTGTCCACGAATTTTACTTGTAAAATATGAATGGAAAACAAGATTTTGTTATACCCAAACAAAAAAGGACTGGAGGGAGTGATTGCTCTAACACGGACGCGACCTCTCATAGCGCAGGCATTGAACCGGCGCGCCGGCCAAGAGGGCCGCACTCGCTGCAGGCCCGGCTGAGCACGCCTCCTCGCCGCGTGCAACCAGCTTAAGACTGTCCCGCCTGCCTTCATTGAATCCGCACGTGTGCCGGCAACACGTCCTTCCGCGAGCCGGCAGGCATTTTAGAACACAAAAATGACTAAAATATAATTAATTTTCGCATGGTCTTGACTTGTTGTGCTTGCACTGGTAGCAGGAACTAATAGAGGTTTTTCTTTATTTATAACTCTCCTCACATTTTTTTTGGCTTTGAAGTGAATCATGGTTGTGGACATTATGTATGAATGTGTAGATATCTATGAACATGAGTTTGATGTGGAAGTTGAACTTGGAATGTCGGGCTTGCGCGTGAACTATACCATGTCCAATGCTTCGTCTGTTATTGTTTGGAAAGTAATTGCTGTTATTACATGACCGAAAAAAACATTTTGTGCCACATCAGTAGATGCACAGACATCACAAAAGGCATGCTGACTGGATAAACATTTGAACCTAGCTATTATGAAGGAAATTTTGTATTGACAACAGTTTTAGATAGCAGGAGACGCCTAGCCTGCTCTGCCTCTGCTAGCTTATTTCTGGCTTCTTCCATCTCTTCTTTGGCTTGGGTGAAAAGAGCATCTGATTGCTCTTTTTGCTTCTTCAGGAACTCAGCTACATTCTCAAGGGCTGCTGCACGCTTTCTTTCAGCCTTTACTAATGCCACGAGGACACGAACAGCTGACGACTCCACCTGGCTTGTGTGTAATCCAGCATCATTTGGGAATTTGCACCTTGTGTCTAATCCAGCATCATTAGGGAACTGGCACCTTGTGTGTAATCCAGCCTCATTTTGGAAACATGATATCGAGGTTGACCATACTTCCCTCCTCGCAGAAACTGCATCCTGACATGAAGTTACTTCTTTTTTAGATCAATACTCAGAGAAACCTAGATCCATTTAGTAGAAGCCAGATAAACAGAACTCGGAGAAGTGTATTCAAAATGAAAAGAAATATAAAAACAGACTACAAGGTGAGAACACCCACTTCCTACATCAAGTTAAAAACGAAAGCATTAGGACGATTAAGATTCTTCTTATTACACATATACACATCCAAGAACACGAGGCTAAAAGAAAGTAATTGAAAGGGTGTTACTTACCAAAGCTCGTTTTACAGGTTCGGTGCAGCTCCTCTTTAAGTTGCCATGCTCCTTGAAGATGTCCCGAATATCCCGTGTTTGGTCTTCATTGCTCCTCTGCATGTTCACACTCGTGGTTTTAAAATCTCAACATGGCAAGAAAAATACTACTAGTAATACTCGCACATCTTGTGGGCAACATTAAATCACTCGTCTGCCATGTTAGAGCATCTCCAACAGAATCGCAACGGGTGGCGCTTTAAAAAAGCGTTTATAGTGCTGAGATCGAGAAGTAGATACTAGAGAGTAGAGGATAGTTCTCAACATAGTTAGATAAAAAAAGATACCCATACCCCTCTCCAGATTTGCAAATAAGGCCTTCCCTCGTTCATCCTTTTCTCCCACAAGATAAACTACTCATACAAATGCATCTTGATGCATGTAGCGCATGGGCATCTTGCTAGTTCTAAAAACCTTTCCATCATTTGCCACACTACTGGTTGCAAATGAAAAACCTACCCAAGCACAACGCGATACAGGAGCGACGCACAATTACAAGATGATATTCTGTTGGACAATGGAGGCTATAACCAATTACTTTTACAGGAACAATAGAACCCAAGAAAATTGAAGGGTAGGTATGAACAAAATTGGAACTGCACATTTTTTTAGATCATCAGGGGAGTTTAAGCCCCTCGGTTCCATTAAAAATAATGAAACCAAAATAGTATCCAACAACCAAGCATGCCTCAAGACGCATGTTCTGAAAGAGCAAGAAACAAACGAAGCAAAAAGTTTGACGCCTACAGCCTATTACATTCAGGTTTCACCATTTCCTTCTTATCTAAAAACGCTGACGACAATCACAGACAGGAGTTTTGATAAGCTGCACATGTACTGCTAAGTGATTCAATACACACATTACCAATCGAGGAGGAGAACGATGGTCGCGGCAGCCTCTGTGAGTCATGGTCGGCAACGGGAGTCAGTTCATTGTCCATGACGGTGGTACTTCTGCGCTTGGCGTCGGCTTCGGGAAGCAGATCCGAGACAGTGGAAGACGATGCCAGGGAAGAGGCTCCGTCTACGATGACGACGGTGGACCGGCTCCAGTGCGGCGTACGAGGTCATCGATGAGGCAGATGCACTGCGGTGGATGAGTGCGCCGATGTAAAGGGGAGGAGCACGAAGGCTGCGGTGCCGTGGAGAAGTCTATTTTGCGGTGGGGATAGAAAATGAGGAGTATTTAGGTGTACTACTCTAGGTGTCGGGGTGGGGCTGCCTGGGTAGGGTGAACCTGAAGTTATGAAAACAGCCCCCTAGCAAGCATCGTCCGTAGGCCTGTTCTGAAGGCTATGATGGTAACTTCCCACTGCTCGAATCAGGGTCGTGGGAGATTTTCCCGCCAACCTCAAAATTTTGTGACACTGGACTCCCCGTGTGGCGTGTTGAGTGATTCGGCTAAGCAACTCGCGAGTAGTAGTAAACTTTGCATATTAGGTTTGACCGAAGTCAAACTTCCTAAAGTTTGACCAAGTTTATATAAAAATATAAACATTTACCATAACAAATATGTATGATGTGGAAGTACATCCAATACTGAATCTAATGGTATTTATTTGTTATTGTATATGTTAATATTTTTTGTTATAAGCTTTCTGAGAGTTTACAAAACTTGACTTTGACCAATGCTAATACGCGGACTAAAATAAAAACGGAGGGAGTACACATTTGTTTTCTTAGTTTGTAGTGAGCTAATCATTTTTTGAAATTGTGAAATAAATATATTAGGCTATTGACTTCGAATGTAATGGTCTATACAATTCAATAGTTACAATCATTGTCGAATCCCAAGATGTATACAAGGTCTATAGTACTTCACAACATGCTCAAACTCACATAATCCCAGTCAAATGAGAATCTAAATGCATTTCATAGTTATTACTTTGTAGGATGCAACAAAAACAACCAAAACTCTACATCAGCCATTATAGAAGCAACATTTTGACATATCCCATTGTGTGAATGAAACGTGCAGGGAGAGCTTTTGAAGATGGAGCAGATAGGGCGGGAAAGATTGTATGTATGTTCACGAGAGAGTAGGAGACAAACCTAACGAGATAGAGAGAGAGAGAGAGAAAGATAAAGAGAGAGGAAGAAGTTAGGTCTGTGAGAAAGATGGAGACATGTAATATACATGATTCTGTATACGTGGAAGGAGAAGAGACAACATGTTTGATGAGAGAGCTGGAAAAAGATGGACAAGAGGGGAAGGATCTCATGGGTTGAGGGATTGACAATTTTGTGTGGGGGAGAGAGGGATTGGTAATTTTGTGCAAGAGAGAGAGAGAGAGGGTGGGGGGAGGAGTCAGTCAGCCGTCGTCACATCACCCTGCTTCCAAATGACCCCGCATTCTCTAGCGCGGTGTGGTCGCCGTCTTCGATCTGCTCGATGCCCTCTTTGAAGATTGAGGTGTTGTGCATGTTGGGGTGCAAAGAAGCACAAGCGAGAGTGGTCGTCGTATAACCTTGGATGGGGATGAATTGTGTGCTTGGGTGTGTGTGTGTGTGTGTTGTGCTGCGCGCGCGCGCGTGTGTGTGTGTGTCAGATATTGAGCGAAAACAAACCTAAGGAGAGAAATGGGTATTCACAAAGAGATTGTGCGGGCCTTGAGGTGGGCAGGGGCCGAGTGAGGGTGTCAAAATGTGCGCGTTGATGCATATGTTGCATGCGATCGTGCGAGGGACGGACAAATCGAGAGAGATGGTTGTTGTGTTACGGATGCTCCTCTCTCTCTGTCTCTCTCTGTCTCTCTCTCTCTCTCTCTCACACACACACACACACACACAGAGACACACACACACACACAAGTAAACTAGAAGACCGTTCTCTCATGTATACACAACGTATCGACATCTGTCTATGTCTCACTCATGCATGATCATTTGCACATTCACACCTCTCTACGTCTGTATCACACGCACACCGTCTCCACATTGCCCTTCCGCCACAACACACATATGGACACATACACACGTTCTCTCACAGTCACACACACAAAATAAGTATTAAAAAAAACTAGGGCGCACCTAAAACGTCCAAATCCAAATAAACACAAACTGGAGCTAAATTCAAATATATGGAAATATTGCAGTGTCAAGAAATTTCCCAAGAAAAAAAGTTGAGTAATATTCGAGGATTGTTTTCACACACACAAAAAGGTTCGGTGGATGTCCTTCGAGCGTGACACGGTGACGCACCGTTCGATCGACCGCGCGGCCGTGGTTCACGCGCTTGCACAGGATTCCGTATCGTGGCTGTGGTACTAACTTCAAAAATAATAATTAATAAAAGCGCTGCCTAAGTCTAATGTTTACGTGTACCAGTACGGTTTTCTTTTAAGTTTGACCAACCTCATATAAAACGAAAGTAAGCTCCCATACGCGCACTCATCAATATGCCGCCGCCGCCATTGCGCATGCCGGCGCCGGCCTGCTCTGGCCAACAATTTCTCGCCCATCACCGCCGTGTCGCTTCCATCCCTGTGCCATGAAGCCGAAGGCTCGCCCGCTCACGTCGTCTGCAGTCCCTCCTCGCCATGCCGCCGCGCTCCCAAGCACGCGAGCAGCTGGTGGAGCCGCGTCTATGCACGCTGCATACTAAGAGGAGGACAAGCGCATGCTCCAGCACGCCGGCGAGGAGGAACTAGCGTGTCATTGTCGTCTCCGCCTGTGCGGAGGAGGCGTGCATGGTGGCTATCACGGCGGAAGCCGGTCGCGCGCGCGTCGAGCCTGCAAACCGGGTGCGGACGCGGAATCTACCTTCGAGACCTTGAATGCCACGTGGATCCTGCAATCTGAAGGAGCAATTTGGGTCAGTCGACTCATGTGAGCCGTTTGATGCAACATGGATGGCTAGAAGGGCTTCTTCCACCACTTCTACCGTCTTCTTCCTTCGCTCCGTCGAACTTCTTTCACAAATCGACCGACCCAAATTATACTATGTCGGCGTTCTGGGAACGGGGGTCTCTAGACTTGCCTGCCTGCGGCCTGCGGCGTGGCTCAAAGGAGGCCCAGCACAGCCCATCTTCATCAACACGAGCTCAAGACCCTCGCGAGGGGCCAAGCCTCGTGGGGCGGATGACAAGGAGCTTCCTCAGGCATGGCCTCGTCAGGCTGGCTCACGAGGAGGCAGAGAGTTCAAGGCGGGGTACCTCGCGAGGTGCCCATGACGCAAGCCATGACGACCAAGGGCGCCAGTCGGGCGCCAGCCCACGCAGTGTCCTCCTTTCCTCTTTGGTGCAAAGGGAGCAAGCGCAGGCGAGAGCATCAAGCAAAGGCGTCCATTTTGGTGCAACAAGACCAAGACTAGTTGTCACATCCTAGCTAGTCATGCATCAGAGTGTGTGCATCATGTTTAAAATTCCATTTAAATTTGAAATGGGGATTTGTGAAACCCTCAGAATCATTTTTGAAAATGATCCAAATAAAAATTTCTCCAAAAGGGTCCAAGAAAATGCTCATGTTGCTCTCTGAAAATATTGGACAGAGATAAAAATCAAACCAATATTTTTAAGAGCTCATAGGTATTTATTTTGGGCATTTGGAATTAATGCATAAATATTTGCATTGGAAATATATTATTTATATATATTAATATATGTCCAAATATTATGCCATTTATAAAGGAGCTCTGGAATAATATATCTAGCTCCTCCAAAAATTGGCATAAGTTAAATAAATGATTTAATATATTATTTAAATCAAAACAAATGTCAGAAATTAGAAAACAGAAATAAAGAAAAAGGAGGAGCTTACCTGGGCTCCTCCCTGTGCAGCCCAGCCAGCTGGCCGGCCCAGCCAGCAGGCGGCCCAGCCCGCCTCCCTCCTCTGTCGTCTTCGTCCTCGACAGAGGGAGGGGAGTGTGGCCGGCGCGCGCGCGCGCCACCGCGCCACGCCACCTGCTCGCCTGCCTGCCTGCCCTCCCCTCCTCGCTCGATGCCCCGGACGACGCCACGCCCTCCCCCATGCTCTCTCTCACTCTTCCCCGGTTCTTCCTCTCCTCCCCCTCGCTCTCTCTCTTCTGTGTCCGAAGCACCATCGCCGCTGTTCGCCATAGCAGCCGCCACCGGCCTCCCCTCGCCTCCCCGACACGCTCCCCAGCTCCGCCGCGACCCCCTCTTCCTCCCCACCAAGCCAAGCCCCTCGGGAAGCTCTGCATCGCCTCCACGCCATCGTCTTCCTCCTCGGGCTCCGACCACCATCGCCGTCGATTCGCCGTCTCCAGCGCGTCCCTGAGCCCGCTTCGACGCCCACTGCAACCACGGTGAGCTCCGCCGCCGTTTCCCCCTCTTTTCCCCCTCGTTCCCGCGCCGTAACCCCGTTTCCCACCACGGCCGAACCTCCGCCGTCGCCGAGCTCGCCGTCGACGCAGCTCCGGTGACCATTTGGTCACGGGCATGCACCCGTTGTGCTTGCCGCGACCCGTAGAGCCCCTCCAGCGCCTCAGCTCCCTCGCTTGCGAGCAGCAGCGCCGATCCCGACCGCACCCGAACTCCGGCCGCCGCTCACGAGCTCGCCGTCGTCGGTACCGGCCACCTCAGGCACGGCCACCACCACCGTTCGACGCGCGGGAGCAAGGGCTCTCCAACGAGCCCAAGCACGGCCTCGCCCGTGCCCTATAGCGCGTTTCCGCATCGCGCCGCCGTCTCGGGCCTCACCGGCGTCATGTCGCCGGTGGGTTTGACCTGTTTGACCTGGGGTTTGACCCCCCCAGAGTCACTGACGCGTGGGCCCCGTCGGCCAGGTGGTCAGATTAGTGCTAATCACCGTTAGTCAACCCCCCTGACACTGACCAGTGGGCCCCAGCGCCACTAATTCCTAATTAGGATTAAATTAACCCTGTTAAACCCCCCCTGTCACTGACGTGTGGACCCCACACGTCAGGTTTGACCCCAGCCAGCCGCAGTTGACCACTGACGTCATGCTGACGTCATGCTGGCGCAATATATATATTTCTGGATATAATTTAAATCAGGAAATTCCAGAATATTTTTTAAACTTCAAAAATTCATAACTTTTATTCTGTAACTCCAAATTGGACAAATTATATATGAAAAATGATCAGAAAAATTCAATCTATCCATCTGTACTATTTTCATGCATGATCAAACAAGTTAAATTGATGTTTTAAACAGAATAAGGAAAAGCACCTTAAAAGGCCATGTTTGAGTTTGAAATTTGAATCTTTGATTCAAATTTGTTCAAACCCTTCTAGTTTTAGTTGCATTAGCCCAACACACTCATATTGCCATGTTTCATGCATGCATCATATTGTTGCACATTGTTTGGTGATGGTTGTGTATCGGTGTCCTTTGCGACAGGTTCTGCCTCCGAGGAGTACCGTGATTACCCCAACGAAGAACCGTATCAGTGCATCGAACCATCAGGCAAGCAACCAACCATTTGATCATATCGATACAATCCCATGTTCTCGCTCCTGCTCTCTTCTACTGCATTAAGACAACGCGTTTCAAACTGCTGTGTGCTATGGTAGTTGAACCCATTTCCTCTGCATGACCTGTCATTGCCACAGTAACTAGATGAAACCCACTAGCATGTGTAGGAGTTGATTGAGCCATATGTTAGTGTTGTTCCTACCTTGCTATGCCTGCTATGCTTAGAGTCGTGTCAGGTCTGGTCCATCTGGGTGATGGCTAGAGTGAAATGATTATGTCGGTAATGAGAGTGGTGTGGTGAACACGATTTGGTAAAGGTATCGATGAGAGGCCATGTAGGAGTACATGGTGGGTTGTTTCATTGAAGCCGACCTTAAGCACTGAGATCTGTATGTGTGATTTAAGATACAGCTACTACCATGCATTGGGCCCTGAAATATGACCCCGCTCGACTTCTTATTCACCCTAGCTCTCTGTCCAGGAGTTGCAAGTAGTTTCTGGTGTTTGTAGTCTACCGGAGGCCGTGGACAGCGCTGACCGTAGGGGTGGGCTGTGATGCGGTAGGTACGTGTCCGGGTGTACCGAATACCCGTTAGGTATCTCGGGAACCCTGTTCACATCGTTCGGGGCCGTATGGGAAACCTCGGCCGGACTCCCTGCGGATGGAACCTGAATAGGCGATAAACCTGGACTAGAGGCTTAAGTGTTTAGGTAGGTCGTGGTCTACACCCACGTCGGCTTTCACTTGAAGTCTGCCGAGCACATGTCGTGTGCAGACGCTAAGTGGTGGAAACATGTATGAAGAAGTACACCCCTGCAGGGTTATCATGATCTATTCGAATAGCCGCGTCCGCGGTAAAGGACTACTTGGTTGCCTATACAGTTCATAGACAAGTAAATGGAAACTACTAAAAGCCTCAAGATAAGTGTGAGTGCCGAGGATGGCTCTTCCGTAGGAAGACGGAGGTGAATCCTCGGTGGTGTATTGAAGTGGTGAGTAGTGGACTCATGTGCGCAAAACCATTTCAAGTTGAAGTATCATAAGATAGTCTAGCCAAGAGTCAAAGCTGGCTTGCTGCAATAACCCCACCAACCCTTCTTGATAATATGCATGTATATAGGATCTGATGTAAGTCTTGCTGAGTACCTTTGTACTCATGTTGCTATAATTTACATTTTACAGAAGACGCTGCAACCCCTTCTGATGGGTTCTATGTAGACGTTGACATCAACGAGTAGGCTAAAGACCCAGGTGGTGACCCTGAGCTTGTGAAGGACCACGTAGTATAGCTAGGCTTTCCAAGCCTCTTTTATTTTACTAGTTGTCTGTACTCAGACAAGTTACTTCCGCTGCTGGTTTGTATGACTGTATGACTTGTATGTTGGGTCGTGAGACCCGTACCTTTGTGTATGTTATGTATGGCTCCCTGAGCCTTAAATAAAGTACTTGTGTCGTAGAGTCATGTTGTGATGTTTCGTTGTATTTGCACATATCGAGCATATTGTGTGTATGATTGAAATGCTTGGTATGTGTGGGATCTGACTATCTAGTTGTTTATCTTTAGTAGCCTCTCTTACCGGGAAATGTCTCCTAGTGTTACCGCTGAGCCATGGTAGCTTGCTACTGCTCTGGAACACTTAGGCTGGCCGGCATGTGTCCTTCTTCGTTCCTGTGTCTGTCCCTTCGGGGAAATGTCACGCTTTGAGTACCGGAGTCCTGTTAGCCCGCTACAGCCCGGTTTACCGGAGTCCTGCTAGCCAGTGCTACAGCCCGGACCCACTTGCTGATGACCGACACGTTCGAAGCTGGGTCATGGATGCCTGTCCCTGTAAGTCTGTGCCACTTTGGGTTTACGACTAGTCATGTCAGCCCGGGCTCCTTATCATATGGATGCTAGCGACACTATCATATACGTGAGCCAAAAGGCGCAAACGGTCCCGGGCAAAGGTAAGGCGACACCCGTGGGGATACCGTGCGTGAGGCCGCAAAGTGATATGAGGTGTTACTGGCTAGATCAATGTGACATCGAGTCGGGGTCCTGACAGCGTTGGCATCAGAGCCGGACTGCCTGTAGGTTCTCCAAGCCAAACTGGTCGATGTTGAGTCTAGAAATTCTTTAGTTATATGTAGGGGAATTGTTTGTGGGATGGAACGTAAGGCTCTTTTTACTCCTTTATCTTATGACATTCTGATCTGAGTCAGTCCATTCTTCCACCGGGGGTTAAGGAATTAGGATCTATTCTCTCTATCAGGATCACGTGTTACTAATCAGTAGTACCTTATAAGTTTGATGGATACAAGCTTAGTTCAGTTCTACTACCACATTATGTTGTTAGAATGGATTCAGAACTTTGATATGATGATGTTGAGTGTGTAAGAAATCCTTTGTCAAATGTCTCAAAATCCTTCTTGAGCATTTACAGCTGTTATGCTGCCGAAATTTTGCTAGAAATTCTAATGCCTTTGCATTATGATTGTGCTTTCAGATGGCCACTCGCGACCTCAATCAAGTGGTTCGCCTGACTCGATGCCTAGATGTACCCGGCCATACTGCCAAGTTGGTCAGGGTAATGACTGAGGCTGGATACCGTTGGTATCCTGAGTACACGGTCGAAGAGCAATTCCGAGACTTTAATCAAAGCCAGTATCTCTGCACTGTCAGGATATTTCCATCTTATCCTGGATCCACCGAGCCCCTTCACTGCTCCTATGGACTCGGGGTTACTATTGAGATGGCTGTGCAGGACGCCCCCTACTCTATGATGACCATTATGCGAGTCAGATCTGGTCTATTTCGGGACTCTGATTTCCGGTATATGCCAGGATCACTTTCGGGAGCACAAGGGTATCTCCAGGCTATCTATGCTGACCCCACCCAGGAGGATTCACGGACTCGCACCACTGCTGAGATGCTCGAGGATAAGGACCGTGAAAATCGGGCCTTGAGGTTAGAGCTCTTCAATACCCGTGCTGACCACTGGGCCACTTTGACTCGGTTCGCACCGGCGGTGCAAGCTGGATATTCGGATATGCGCGATCTCTATCCTGTGAGATCTGCTCTGCCAGACGTGATGGGTTGGCGTGATGTAGGAGGCATCACCCCACCTCGCGGTCCCCGCAGGCCACCGTCTGTTGGTCCAAGACCTCATCCTAGCCCCTATGGTCCACAGGCTCCGCGAGATCGTCTGTTTCCGGATGATCATGTTGAGCTTCCAGGCTATGGAGGCGACTTCTACGAGGACTACTACGGATCGGTCTGAGTTAGTGGTAGTATCACTAGTTCGCACTAGCTGTGTCGTCTATCGTCCTGCGTGACTCGTGGGATATGACCTAGTTTGTACTCTTTCCGGAGATGTAGAAAAATAATGTATAGGAGCTTGGAATGCCTCCGATGAGATGTAATCCTCTGTTCACCGTAATAGTACTCTGTTTGGTCTTGTACTAAACCCTGTATGGTGTGTATGACGATGGAATAAAAGAAGCAGTTTCTGTATCTACCATGTCATACGGATGATCATCTTGCATTCCGAGTTATTCCTTACATTTTATATCCTATGTCGGAATTTTATCATCCTGACTAAATCATTGTCTTGTTTACCTAGGATGGTCAACACGCGCACTAACCCTGCTCCTCAAGAGCAGGCCGAAGGCAGTGAAGTCAGGGATGCAAATCTGCCTCATCCTCCTTCCCTAGCCGAGGTTATGATGGAAGCTGAGAGAAACAAGCGGGAGACCAACCGTTTGTTGGAGCATATTGAACAGAACACAGCACACCATCAGAGGACTAACGTGGTGTCACTCAGTGATTTTATCAAATTGCATCCACCCACGTTCCACCACTCCGTTGAGCCTCTCGACGCTGATGACTGGCTTCGCAGTATCTCTCACAAACTACGTTCCGCGCTGGTAGCGGAGGCTGACAAGGTCACCTTTGCGGCATATCATCTTGAAGGCCCCGCCAGTCTATGGTGGGAGAATTATGGAGCTATGCGCCCAGCGGACCATGTCACTACTTGGGCTGAATTCAGCGAGGCTTTCCGTGAACATCACATTCCGGAGGGTCTCATGGACCGTAAACGTGAAGAATTTTGCAGTTTCACCCAAGGCCGACTTTCTGTGGATGCTTACAGCAGGGAGTTTGGTAACCTCGCACGATATGCAACTGAGGAAGTTTCTACTGATGCGAAGAAGCAAGCAAGGTTCCGTAAGGGCCTTAGTCCTGAGCTTCGCCGCGACCTCCGTCTGCATGAGTGCACATCTTTTCAGAAACTTGTCAACAAAGCCATCAGTGCTGAAACTGGTCAGACTGACTATGACGCAACACGCAAGCATGGCCGTGACATGGGTTCCTCATCCGGTGCTGGTCCTCAGAAGCGCCGCGTGTGGATACCCAACACCGCCCTGCCACCCAGGTTCACACCGAGGCCATCTTTCCAGGCGCCTCGCCCTGTTCAACAGTCTGCTCCAGCCAAGCCTTATGGGGGTCCAACCAACAATGCTCCTCCACGTACCAGTTCCGTGACTTGTTTCAAGTGTGGGGAATCTGGTCACTATATGCATGAGTGTCCCCAGACCAACCCCAACCAGTCTGCTAAAGCTGTTGGCCGTGGCAAGCCGACAGGGAAAGTGTTCCACGCCAAGCCGGCCACCACCTCACGTGGCCATGTCAACTATATCTCTGCCGAAGAAGCTCAAGAGGATCCCAACGTCGTTCTCGGTACGCTTCTTGTTAATTGCCACCCGGCATCTGTTCTTTTCGATACAGGAGCCTCTCATTCCTTTATATCCGAAAATTATGCTCGTTTGCATAACGCTGCATTCTGTGACATGCCATCCACTATGGAAATTTCTACCCCTGGTTCCAGATGGCAGACCTCTAGGGTAAGTTATGGAAATGAAATCCAAGTCGACAGACTTGTTTTCCTCGCGTCTTTGATAGCCCTTAAATCTTCAGATATTAATATCATTCTGGGTATGGACTGGATGTCGGCTCATCATGCCCAAATTGATTGCTTCTCTAGGACTGTTCAACTCACCCATCCTTCGGGGAAGATAGTCAATGTCTTGACCCGATTAGCCAAGCGACAGTTATATTCTCTTAACGCTAGCCCTTTGCCAGATCTTGAGGACATTCCGGTAGTCCGTGACTTCCCGGATGTCTTCCCAGAAGAATTGCCAGGTGTTCCACCTGACAGGGATGTTGAGTTCGTAATAGACCTCATTCCGGGAACCGTTCCGATTGCTAGAAGACCCTATAAGATGGCACCCCTAGAACTAGCCGAGCTTAAGAAACAACTCGATGAGTCCTTGAAAAAGGGTTTCATCCGACCTAGCTCATATCCGTGGGCTTGCCCCGTCCTATTCGTCAAGAAGAAGGATGGTACCGACCGGATGGTTGTAGATTACCGACCTGTCAATTTGGTCACAATCAAGAACAAATATCCACTTCCCAGGATCAATGATCTGTATGATCAGCTCGCTGGATCCTCAGTCTTCTCCAAGATGGATCTGAGGTTGGGCTACCATCAAATCAAAATCAGAAACGGGGACATTCCTAAAACGGCCTTTGTTACTCGTTATGGCCAATACGAGTACACCGTCATGTCCTTCGGTTTAACCAACGCTCCAGCCACCTTTTCTCGGTTAATGAACTCAATCTTCATGGAGTATTTGGATAAATTCGTCGTGGTTTACCTCGATGATATACTCATCTACTCTAAGAACGAGGAAGAACATGCCGAACATCTAAGGCTAGTGTTGAAGAAACTTCGAGAGCATCGCCTTTATGCCAAATTTTCTAAATGTGAATTCTGGTTGTCAGAAGTGACCTATCTGGGTCATGTAATATCTGGTAAAGGTATTGCTGTTAACCCTGAGCGAGTTCAAGCCGTCCTTAATTGGACTCCACCCGAATCGGTCAAGCAAGTTCGGAGTTTTCTAGGCTTAGCGAGCTATTGTCGTCGCTTTGTCGAGAACTTCTCCAAGGTTGCTAAACCTCTAACCAAACTCCTCAAGAAAGATAAGAAGTTCGAATGGACTCCACAATGTGAGCACAGCTTTCAGGAACTGAAAAGACACCTGACCTCTGCTCCCGTACTGGTACCGCCAGACTTCTCCAAGGACTTTGTTTTCTACTGCGACGCCTCGCGACAAGGACTAGGTTGCATTCTCATGCAAGATCCACACGTAATTGCCTACGCTTCACGGCAATTGCACCCACATGAGGAGAATTATCCTACTCATGATCTAGAGCTTGCAGCCGTAGTCTATGCACTTAAGACCTGACGACATTACCTTCTCGGTAACCATTGCGAAATATTCACTGATCACCAAAGTTTGAAGTACATCTTCACCCAACCGGATCTGAATCTCAGGCAAAGACGTTGGGTTGAGTTGATCACAGACTTCGACTTGGGAATAACCTACACCCCAGGGAAAGCCAACGTCATGGCTGATGCGCTAAGTCGTAAATCTTATTGTAACAACCTGATGTTACAACAAAGTCAACCGCTTCTCCATGAGGAATTTCGGAAGCTTAACCTTCACATTGTACCTCAAGGTCTTCTTTCCACCTTGGTAGCAAAACCTACCCTTACGGATCAAATCATCGCTGCCCAAAAGCGAGATAAGGGAATATCTAAAATCAAAGAGAACATTGCTAGTGGTTCCCAAGAACCAGCATCTACGGCAGTTGATCCTTAAGGAGGCTCATGAATCTCCTCTCACTATTCATCCCGGTAGTACTAAGATGTATCAGGACCTACGCCAGAGGTTCTGGTGGACTAGGATGAAGAGAGAAATTACTCAGTATATTGCTAATTGCGACGTCTGTCGTCGTGTAAAAGCAGAGCACCAACGGCCTGCTGGCACCCTTCAACCCTTAGCTATTCCTGAACGGAAATGGGATAAAATTGGTATGGATTTCATTACCGGTTTTCCCAGGACCAAGAGAGGGAATAATGCCATTTTCGTCGTGGTCGATCGTCTTTCCAAAGTAGCCCATTTCTTACCTGTTCGTGAGAGTATAACCGCTAGTCAGCTGGCAGACCTATACATCTCCCGAATAGTGTCCCTCCATGGTGTTCCTTTGGAAATTAACTCGGATCGAGGAAGTCTTTTCACCTCTCGATTTTGGGAAAGTTTCCAAAATGCTATGGGAACCCGTCTCTCCTTCAGCACCGCTTTCCACCCTCAGTCGAGTGGTCAAGTGGAACGCGTCAACCAGATTCTAGAAGACATGCTTCGAGCCTCTGTTATCTCATTCGGAATGGATTGGGAGAAGTGCCTTCCATTTGCCGAATTCGCTTACAACAACAGCTATCAATCTAGCTTGGGTAAAGCCCCCTTTGAAGTTCTCTATGGACGACGATGTCGAACACCCCTTAACTGGTCAGAGACCGGGGAAAGACAATTCTTTGGCCCGGATATGATTCAGGAAGCAGAAGAACAAGTTCGCATCGTTCGTGAAAAGTTGAAAACAGCCCAATCCCGTCAAAAGAGTCAATATGACCGAAAACATAAGGCTATGACTTTCGAGGTTGACGAGAAGGCTTATCTTCGGGTCACCCCTCTGAAGGGAACCCATCGTTTCGGTATCAAAGGCAAATTGGCTCCTCGTTACATTGGACCTTTTCGCATTCTCGCCAAACGAGGAGAAGTTGCCTACCAGTTGGAACTACCTCCGCACCTCTCCAGAGTCCACGATGTCTTCCACGTTTCTCAACTCAGGCGTTGCTTCTCGGATCCTATCCGTGGAGTGGACCACGAAACGCTTGATCTCCAAGATAATCTTACATATCGAGAGTACCCCATTCGTATCCTCGATCAGGCCGAACGTACCACCCGACATCATAATATCAAGTTTCTCAAAGTTCAATGGTCGCACCATTCTGAGGATGAAGCAACTTGGGAAAGGGAGGATCGTCTTCGACTTGAGTATCCCGCCTTCTTCCCGGAGGAACCCAAATCTCGGGACGAGATTCTTTTGAGTGGGGGTGAGTTGTCACACCCTAGCTAGTCATGCATCAGAGTGTGTGCATCATGTTTAAAATTCCATTTAATTTGAAATGGGGATTTGTGAAACCCTCAGAATCATTTTTGAAAATGACCCAAATAAAAATTTCTCCAAAAGGGTCCAAGAAAATGCTCATGTTGCTCTCTGAAAATATTGGACAGAGATAAAAATCAAACCAATATTTTTAAGAGCTCATAGGTATTTATTTTGGGCATTTGGAATTAATGCATAAATATTTGCATTGGAAATATATTAGTTATATATATTAATATATGTCCAAAAACTATGCCACCTGTTGGGGAGCTCTGGAATAATATATCTAGCTCCTGCAAAAAATTGGCATAAGGTTATAAAATGATTTAATATTTTATTTAAATCAAAACAAATGTCAGAAATTAGAAAACAGAAATAAATAAAAGGGAGGACCTTACCTGGGCCTTTTACCTGGCGCCTCTGGCCCAGCCAGCTGGCCGGCCCAGCCCGCCTCCCTCCTCTGTCGTCTTCGTCCTCGACAGAGGGAGGGGAGTGTGGCCGGCGCGCGCGCGCGCCACCGCGCCAGGCCACCTGCTCGCCTGCCTGCCTGCCCCTCCCCTCCTCGTCTCGATGCCCCGGACGACGCCACGCCCTCCCCTGCTCTCTCTCACTCTCCCTCGGTTCTTCCCCTCCTCCCCCTCGCTCTCTCTCTCACGGCCGAACACCACCATCGCCGCCGTTCGCCATAGCAGCCGTCACCGGCCACCCCTCGCCCCTCCGCTGAGCTCAGGAGCTCCGCCGCGACCCCCTCTTCCTCCCCACCAAGCCAAGCCCCTCGGGAAGCCCTGCATCGCCGCCCACGTCGC
>NC_041393.1:414786102-414795603 GCF_002162155.2 Triticum dicoccoides
CGAACACCACCATCGCCGCCGTTCGCCATAGCAGCCGTCACCGGCCACCCCTCGCCCCTCCGCTGAGCTCAGGAGCTCCGCCGCGACCCCCTCTTCCTCCCCACCAAGCCAAGCCCCTCGGGAAGCCTTGCATCGCCGCCCACGTCGCCGTTCCCCTCCTCGGCCACCGGAGATCGTCGCCGTCGAATCGAGAGCTACCGGACGTCCCCGAGCCCGCTAACCATCCCTGCAGCTCCGCGGTGAGCCGCTGAACCGATTCCCCCTTGCTCCGTCATCCCTAGCATCCTGTAGCTGTCGTCCCCTTGAGCTCCGAAGCTCGCCGCCGCCGTGCCTCGTCGCCGCCGTGGCTGGAGCCGTTGTAGCTCGAAGCCGAGCACACCATCGTGCTCCACACCTCACCAGGAGCACGTAGCACGCACCAACGCCTCCCCTAGCGCCCTGCATCGCCTAACCCGCCGTTGGCCGAACTCCGGCCGCCGCTCACGAGCTCGCCGTCGTCGATACCGGCCACCACAGGCACGGCCACCACCACCGTTCGACGCGCGGGAGCAAGGGCTCTCCAACGAGCCCAAGCACGGCCTCGCCCGTGCCCTGTAGCGCGTTTCCGCATCGCGCCGCCGTCTCGGGCCTCGCCGGCGTCATGTCGCCGGTGGGTTTGACCCACCTTGACCACGGCAGGACCCCCCTGTGTCCCTGACAGGTGGGCCCAGCCCTGTTAGCTAATTAGGATTAGCACTAACCGAATTAGTTAAACTAACTACCCCCCCTGACACTGACCAGTGGGCCCCAGCGCCACTAATTCCTAATTAGGATTAAACTAACCCTGTTTAACCCCCCTGTCACTGACGTGTGGACCCCACACGTCAGGTTTGACCCCAGCCAGCCGCAGTTGACCACTGACGTCATGCTGACGTCATGCTGGCGCAATATTTATATTTCTGGATTTAATTTAAATCAGGAAATTCCAGAATATTATTTAAACTTCAAAAATTCATAACTTTTATTCTGTAACTCCAAATTGGACAAATTATATATGAAAAATGATCAGAAAAATTCAATCTATCCATCTGTACTATTTTCATGCATGATCAAACAAGTTAAATTGATGTTTTAAACAGAATAAGGAAAAGCACCTTAAAAGGCCATGTTTGAGTTTGAAATTTGAATCTTTGATTCAAATTTGTTCAAACCCTTCTAGTTTTAGTTGCATTAGCCCAACACACTCATATTGCCATGTTTCATGCATGCATCATATTGTTGCACATTGTTTGGTGATGGTTGTGTATCGGTGTCCTTTGCGACAGGTTCTGCCTCCGAGGAGTACCGTGATTACCCCAACGAAGAACCGTATCAGTGCATCGAACCATCAGGCAAGCAACCAACCATTTGATCATATCGATACAATCCCATGTTCTCGCTCCTGCTCTCTTCTACTGCATTAAGACAACGCGTTTCAAACTGCTGTGTGCTACGGTAGTTGAACCCATTTCCTCTGCATGACCTGTCATTGCCACAGTAACTAGATGAAACCCACTAGCATGTGTAGGAGTTGATTGAGCCATATGTATGTGTTGTTCCTACCTTGCTATGCCTGCTATGCTTAGAGTCGTGTCAGGTCTGGTCCATCTAGGTGATGGCTAGAGTGAAATGATTATGTCGGTAATGAGAGTGGTGTGGTGAACACGATTTGGTAAAGGTATCGATGAGAGGCCATGTAGGAGTACATGGTGGGTTGTTTCATTGAAGCCGACCTTAAGCACTGAGATCTGTATGTGTGATTTAAGATACAGCTACTACCATGCATTGGGCCCTGAAATATGACCCCGCTCGACTTCTTATTCACCCTAGCTCTCTGTCCAGGAGTTGCAAGTAGTTTCTGGTGTTTGTAGTCTACTAGAGGCCGTGGACAGCGCTGACCGTAGGGGTGGGCTGTGATGCGGTAGGTACGTGGCCGGGTGTACCGAATACCCGTTAGGTATCTCGGGAACCCTGTTCACATCGTTCGGGGCCGTATGGGAAACCTCGGCCGGACTCCCTGCGGATGGAACCTGAATAGGCGATAAACCTGGACTAGAGGCTTAAGTGTTTAGGTAGGTCGTGGTCTACACCCACGTCGGCTTTCGCTTGAAGTCTGCCGAGCACATGTCGTGTGCAGACGCTAAGTGGTGGAAACATGTATGAAGAAGTACACCCCTGCAGGGTTATCATGATCTATTCGAATAGCCGCGTCCGCGGTAAAGGACTACTTGGTTGCCTATACAGTTCATAGACAAGTAAATGGAAACTACTAAAAGCCTCAAGATAAGTGTGAGTGCCGAGGATGGCTCTTCCGTAGGAAGACGGAGGTGAATCCTCGGTGGTGTATTGAAGTGGTGAGTAGTGGACTCGTGTGCGCAAAACCATTTCAAGTTGAAGTATCGTAGGATAGTCTAGCCAAGAGTCAAAGCTGGCTTGCTGCAATAACCCCACCAACCCTTCTTGATAATATGCATGTATATAGGATCTGATGTAAGTCTTGCTGAGTACCTTTGTACTCATGTTGCTATAATTTACATTTTACAGAAGACGCTGCAACCCCTTCTGATGGGTTCTATGTAGACGTTGACATCAACGAGTAGGCTAAAGACCCAGGTGGTGACCCTGAGCTTGTGAAGGACCACGTAGTATAGCTAGGCTTTCCAAGCCTCTTTTATTTTACTAGTTGTCTGTACTCAGACAAGTTACTTTCGCTGCTGGTTTGTATGACTGTATGACTTGTATGTTGGGTCGTGAGACCCGTACCTTTGTGTATGTTATGTATGGCTCCCTGAGCCTTAAATAAAGTACTTGTGTCGTAGAGTCATGTTGTGATGCTTCGTTGTATTTGCACATATCGAGCATATTGTGTGTATGATTGAAATGCTTGGTATGTGTGGGATCTGACTATCTAGTTGTTTATCTTTAGTAGCCTCTCTTACCGGGAAATGTCTCCTAGTGTTACCGCTGAGCCATGGTAGCTTGCTACTGCTCTGGAACACTTAGGCTGGCCGGCATGTGTCCTTCTTCGTTCCTGTGTCTGTCCCTTCGGGGAAATGTCACGCTTTGAGTACCCGAGTCCTATTAGCCCGCTACAGCCCGGTTTACCGGAGTCCTGCTAGCCCAGTGCTACAGCCCGGACCCACTTGCTGATGACCGACACGTTCGAAGCTGGGTCATGGATGCCTGTCCCTGTAAGTCTGTGCCACTTTGGGTTTACGACTAGTCATGTCAGCCCGGGCTCCTTATCATATGGATGCTAGCGACACTATCATATACGTGAGCCAAAAGGCGCAAACGGTCCCGGGCAAAGGTAAGGCGACACCCGTGGGGATACCGTGCGTGAGGCCGCAAAGTGATATGAGGTGTTACCGGCTAGATCAATGTGACATCGAGTCAGGGTCCTGACAGCGTTGGCATCAGAGCCGGACTGCCTGTAGGTTCTCCAAGCCAAACTGGTCGATGTTGAGTCTAGAAATTCTTTAGTTATATGTAGGGGAATTGTTTGTGGGATGGAACGTAAGGCTCTTTTTACTCCTTTATCTTATGACATTCTGATCTGAGTCAGTCCATTCTTCCACCGGGGGTTAAGGAATTAGGATCTATTCTCTCTATCAGGATCACGTGTTACTAATCAGTAGTACCTTATAAGTTTGATGGATACAAGCCTAGTTCAGTTCTACTACCACATTATGTTGTTAGAATGGATTCAGAACTTTGATATGATGATGTTGAGTGTGTAAGAAATCCTTTTTCAAATGTCTCAAAATCCTTCTTGAGCATTTACAGCTGTTATGCTGCCGAAATTTTGCTAGAAATTCTAATGCCTTTGCATTATGATTGTGCTTTCAGATGGCCACTCGCGACCTCAATCAAGTGGTTCGCCTGACTCGATGCCTAGATGTACCCGGCCATACTGCCAAGTTGGTCAAGGTAATGACTGAGGCTGGATACCGTTGGTATCCTGAGTACACGGTCGAAGAGCAATTCCGAGACTTTAATCAAAGCCAGTATCTCTGCACTGTCAGGATATTTCCATCTTATCCTGGATCCACCGAGCCCCTTCACTGCTCCTATGGACTCGGGGTTACTATTGAGATGGCTGTGCAGGACGCCCCCTACTCTATGATGACCATTATGCGAGTCAGATCTGGTCTATTTCGGGACTCTGATTTCCGGTATATGCCAGGATCACTTCCGGGAGCACAAGGGTATCTCCAGGCTATCTATGCTGACCCCACCCAGGAGGATTCACGGACTCGCACCACTGCTGAGATGCTCGAGGATAAGGACCGTGAAAATCGGGCCTTGAGGTTAGAGCTCTTCAATACCCGTGCTGACCACTGGGCCACTTTGACTCGGTTCGCACCGGCGGTGCAAGCTGGATATTCGGATATGCGCGATCTCTATCCTGTGAGATCTGCTCTGCCAGACGTGATGGGTTGGCGTGATGTAGGAGGCATCACCCCACCTCGCGGTCCCCGCAGGCCACCGTCTGTTGGTCCAAGACCTCATCCTAGCCCCTATGGTCCACAGGCTCCGCGAGATTGTCTGTTTCCGGATGATCATGTTGAGCTTCCAGGCTATGGAGGCGACTTCTACGAGGACTACTACGGATCGGTCTGAGTTAGTGGTAGTATCACTAGTTTGCACTAGCTGTGTCGTCTATCGTCCTGCGTGACTCGTGGGATATGACCTAGTTTGTACTCTTTCCGGAGATGTAGAAAAATAATGTATAGGAGCTTGGAATGCCTCCGATGAGATGTAATCCTCTGTTCACCGTAATAGTACTCTGTTTGGTCTTGTACTAAACCCTGTATGGTGTGTATGACGATGGAATAAAAGAAGCAGTTTCTGTATCTACCATGTCATACGGATGATCATCTCGCATTCCGAGTTATTCCTTACATTTTATATCCTATCGGAATTTTATCATCCTGACTAAATCATTGTCTTGTTTACCTAGGATGGTCAACACGCGCACTAACCCTGCTCCTCAAGAGCAGGCCGAAGGCAGTGAAGTCAGGGATGCAAATCTGCCTCATCCTCCTTCCCTAGCCGAGGTTATGATGGAAGCTGAGAGAAACAAGCGGGAGACCAACCGTTTGTTGGAGCGTATTGAACAGAACACAGCACACCATTAGAGGACTAACGTGGTGTCACTCAGTGATTTTATCAAATTGCATCCACCCACGTTCCACCACTCCGTTGAGCCTCTCGACGCTGATGACTGGCTTCGCAGTATCTCTCACAAACTGCGTTCCGGGCTGGTAGCGGAGGCTGACAAGGTCACCTTTGCGGCATATCATCTTGAAGGCCCCGCCAGTCTATGGTGGGAGAATTATGGAGCTATGCGCCCAGCGGACCATGTCACTACTTGGGCTGAATTCAGCGAGGCTTTCCGTGAACATCACATTCCGGAGGGTCTCATGGACCGTAAACGTGAAGAATTTTGCAGTTTCACCCAAGGCCGACTTTCTGTGGATGCTTACAGCAGGGAGTTTGGTAACCTCGCACGATATGCAACTGAGGAAGTTTCTACTGATGCGAAGAAGCAAGCAAGGTTCCGTAAGGGCCTTAGTCCTGAGCTTCGCCGCGACCTCCGTCTGCATGAGTGCACATCTTTTTAGAAACTTGTCAACAAAGCCATCAGTGCTGAAACTGGTCATACTGACTATGACGCAACACGCAAGCATGGCCGTGACATGGGTTCCTCATCCGGTGCTGGTCCTCAGAAGCGCCGCGTGTGGATACCCAACACCGCCCTGCCACCCAGGTTCACACCGAGGCCATCTTTCCAGGCGCCTCGCCCTGTTCAACAGTCTGCTCCAGCCAAGCCTTATGGGGGTCCAACCAACAATGCTCCTCCACGTACCAGTTCCGTGACTTGTTTCAAGTGTGGGGAATCTGGTCACTATATGCGTGAGTGTCCCCAGACCAACCCCAACCAGTCTGCTAAAGCTGTTGGCCGTGGCAAGCCGACAGGGAAAGTGTTCCACGCCAAGCCGGCCACCACCTCACGTGGCCATGTCAACTGTATCTCTGCCGAAGAAGCTCAAGAGGATCCCAACGTCGTTCTCGGTATGCTTCTTGTTAATTGCCACCCGGCATCTGTTCTTTTCGATACAGGAGCCTCTCATTCCTTTATATCCGAAAATTATGCTCGTTTGCATAACGTTGCATTCTGTGACATGCCATCCACTATGGAAATTTCTACCCCTGGTTCCAGATGGCAGACCTCTAGGGTAAGTTATGGAAATGAAATCCAAGTCGACAGACTTGTTTTCCTCGCGTCTTTGATAGCCCTTAAATCTTCAGATATTAATATCATTCTGGGTATGGACTGGATGTCGGCTCATCATGCCCAAATTGATTGCTTCTCTAGGACTGTTCAACTCACCCATCCTTCGGGGAAGATAGTCAATGTCTTGACCCGATTAGCCAAGCGACAGTTATATTCTCTTAACGCTAGCCCTTTGCCAGATCTTGAGGACATTCCGGTAGTCCGTGACTTCCCGGATGTCTTCCCCGAAAAATTGCCAGGTGTTCCACCTGACAGGGATGTTGAGTTCGTAATAGACCTCATTCCGGGAACCGTTCCGATTGCTAGAAGACCCTATAAGATGGCACCCCTAGAACTAGCCGAGCCTAAGAAACAACTCGATGAGTCCTTGAAAAAGGGTTTCATCCGACCTAGCTCATATCCGTGGGCTTGCCCCGTCCTATTCGTCAAGAAGAAGGATGGTACCGACCGGATGGTTGTAGATTACCGACCTGTCAATTTGGTCACAATCAAGAACAAATATCCACTTCCCAGGATCAACGATCTGTATGATCAGCTCGCTGGATCCTCAGTCTTCTCCAAGATGGATCTGAGGTTGGGCTACCATCAAATCAAAATCAGAAACGGGGACATTCCTAAAACGGCCTTTGTTACTCGTTATGGCCAATACGAGTACACCGTCATGTCCTTCGGTTTAACCAACACTCCAGCCACCTTTTCTCGGTTAATGAACTCAATCTTCATGGAGTATTTGGATAAATTCGTCGTGGTTTACCTCGATGATATACTCATCTACTCTAAGAACGAGGAAGAACATGCCGAACATCTAAGGCTAGTGTTGAAGAAACTTCGAGAGCATCGCCTTTATGCCAAATTTTCTAAATGTGAATTCTGGTTGTCAGAAGTGACCTATCTGGGTCATATAATATCTGGTAAAGGTATTGCTGTTAACCCTGAGCGAGTTCAAGCCGTCCTTAATTGGACTCCACCCGAATCGGTCAAGCAAGTTCGGAGTTTTCTAGGCTTAGCGAGCTATTGTCGTCGCTTTGTCGAGAACTTCTCCAAGGTTGCTAAACCTCTAACCGAACTCCTCAAGAAAGATAAGAAGTTCGAATGGACTCCACAATGTGAGCACAGCTTTCAGGAACTGAAAAGACGCCTGACCTCTGCTCCCGTACTGGTACCGCCAGACTTCTCCAAGGACTTTGTTTTCTACTGCGACGCCTCGCGACAAGGACTAGGTTGCATTCTCATGCAAGATCGACACGTAATTGCCTACGCTTCACGGCAATTGCACCCACATGAGGAGAATTATCCTACTCATGATCTAGAGCTTGTAGCTGTAGGCTATGCACTTAAGACCTGGCGACATTACCTTCTCGGTAACCATTGCGAAATATTCACTGATCACCAAAGTCTGAAGTACATCTTCACCCAACCGGATCTGAATCTCAGGCAAAGACGTTGGGTTGAGTTGATCACAGACTTCGACTTGGGAATAACCTACACCCCAGGGAAAGCCAACGTCATGGCTGATGCGCTAAGTCGTAAATCTTATTGTAACTACCTGATGTTACAACAAAGTCAACCGCTTCTCCATGAGGAATTTCGGAAGTTTAACCTTCACATTGTACCTCAAGGTCTTCTTTCCACCTTGGTAGCAAAACCTACCCTTACGGATCAAATCATCGCTGCCCAAAAGCGAGATAAGGGAATATCTAAAATCAAAGAGAACATTGCTAGCGGAGGTGCTAATTGATTCTCCACAAATGATCATGGTGTTGTGTACTTTGAGAACCGTCTAGTGGTTCCCAAGAACCAGCATCTACGGCAGTTGATCCTTAAGGAGGCTCATGAATCTCCTCTCACTATTCATCCTGGTAGTACTAAGATGTATCAGGACCTACGCCAGAGGTTCTGGTGGACTAGGATGAAGAGAGAAATTGCTTAGTATATTGCTAATTGCGACGTCTGTCGTCGTGTAAAAGCAGAGCACCAACGGCCTGCTGGCACCCTTCAACCCTTAGCTATTCCTGAATGGAAATGGGATAAAATTGGTATGGATTTCATTACCGGTTTTCCCAGGACCAAGAGAGGGAATAATGCCATTTTCGTCGTGGTCGATCGTCTTTCCAAAGTAGCCCATTTCTTACCTGTTCGTGAGAGTATAACCGCTAGTCAGCTGGCAGACCTATACATCTCCCGAATAGTGTCCCTCCATGGTGTTCCTTTGGAAATTAACTCGGATCGAGGAAGTCTTTTCACCTCTCGATTTTGGGAAAGTTTCCAAAATGCTATGGGAACCCATCTCTCCTTCAGCACCGCTTTCCACCCTCAGTCGAGTGGTCAAGTGGAACGCGTCAACCAGATTCTAGAAGACATGCTTCGAGCCTCTGTTATCTCATTCGGAATGGATTGGGAGAAGTGCCTTCCATTTGCCGAATTCGCTTACAACAACAGCTATCAATCTAGCTTGGGTAAAGCCCCCTTTGAAGTTCTCTATGGACGACGGTGTCGAACACCCCTTAACTGGTCAGAGACCGGGGAAAGACAATTATTTGGCCCGGATATGATTCAGGAAGCAGAAGAACAAGTTCGCATCGTTCGTGAAAAGTTGAAAACAGCCCAATCCCGTCAAAAGAGTCAATATGACCGAAAAGATAAGGCTATGACTTTCGAGGTTGACGAGAAGGCTTATCTTCGGGTCACCCCTCTGAAGGGAACCCATCGTTTCGGTATCAAAGGCAAATTGGCTCCTCGTTACATTGGACCTTTTCGCATTCTCGCCAAACGAGGAGAAGTTGCCTACCAGTTGGAACTACCTCCGCACCTCTCCAGAGTCCACGATGTCTTCCACGTTTCTCAACTCAGGCGTTGCTTCTCGGATCCTATCCGTGGAGTGGACCACGAAACGCTTGATCTCCAAGATAATCTTACATATCGAGAGTACCCCATTCGTATCCTCGATCAAGCCGAACGTACCACCCGACGTCATAATATCAAGTTTCTCAAAGTTCAATGGTCGCACCATTCTGAGGATGAAGCAACCTGGGAAAGGGAGGATCGTCTTCGACTCGAGTATCCCGCCTTCTTCCCGGAGGAACCCAAATCTCGGGACGAGATTCTTTTGAGTGGGGGTGAGTTGTCACACCCTAGCTAGTCATGCATCAGAGTGTGTGCATCATGTTTAAAATTCCATTTAA
>NC_041393.1:414796096-414803726 GCF_002162155.2 Triticum dicoccoides
TCCCCTCGCCTCCCCGACACGCTCCCCAGCTCCGCCGCGACCCCCTCTTCCTCCCCACCAAGCCAAGCCCCTCGGGAAGCTCTGCATCGCCTCCACGCCATCGTCTTCCTCCTCGGGCTCCGACCACCATCGCCATCGATTCGCCGTCTCCAGCGCGTCCCCGAGCCCGCTTCGACGCCCACTGCAACCGCGGTGAGCTCCGCCGCCGTTTCCCCCTCTTTTCCCCCTCGTTCCCGCGCCGTAACCCCGTTTCCCACCACGGCCGAACCTCTGCCATCGCCGAGCTCGCCGTCGACGCAGCTCCGGTGACCATTTGGTCACGGGCATGCACCCGTTGTGCTTGCCGCGACCCGTAGAGCCCCTCCAGCGCCTCAGCTCCCTCGCTTGCGAGCAGCAGCGCCGATCCCGACCGCACGCGAACTCCGGCCGCCGCTCACGAGCTCGCCGTCGTCGGTACCGGCCACCTCAGGCACGGCCACCACCACCGTTCGACGCGCGGGAGCAAGGGCTCTCCAACGAGCCCAAGCACGGCCTCGCCCGTGCCCTGTAGCGCGTTTCCGCATCGCGCCGCCGTCTCGGGCCTCACCGGCGTCATGTCGCCGGTGGGTTTGACCTGTTTGACCTGGGGTTTGACCCCCCCAGAGTCACTGACGCGTGGGCCCCGTCGGCCAGGTGGTCAGATTAGTGCTAATCACCGTTAGTCAACCCCCCTGACACTGACCAGTGGGCCCCAGCGCCACTAATTCCTAATTAGGATTAAATTAACCCTGTTAAACCCCCCTGTCACTGACGTGTGGACCCCACACGTCAGGTTTGACCCCAGCCAGCCGCAGTTGACCACTGACGTCATGCTGACGTCATGCTGGCGCAATATATATATTTCTGGATTTAATTTAAATCAGGAAATTCCAGAATATTATTTAAACTTCAAAAATTCATAACTTTTATTCTGTAACTCCAAATTGGACAAATTATATATGAAAAATGATCAGAAAAATTCAATCTATCCATCTGTACTATTTTCATGCATGATCAAACAAGTTAAATTGATGTTTTAAAAAGAATAAGGAAAAGCACCTTAAAGGGCCATGTTTGAGTTTGAAATTTGAATCTTTGATTCAAATTTGTTCAAACCCTTCTAGTTTTAGTTGCATTAGCCCAACACACTCATATTGCCATGTTTCATGCATGCATCATATTGTTGCACATTGTTTGGTGATGGTTGTGTATCGGTGTCCTTTGCGACAGGTTCTGCCTCCGAGGAGTACCGTGATTACCCCAACGAAGAACCGTATCAGTGCATCGAACCATCAGGCAAGCAACCAACCATTTGATCATATCGATACAATCCCATGTTCTCGCTCCTGCTCTCTTCTACTGCATTAAGACAACGCGTTTCAAACTGCTGTGTGCTACGGTAGTTGAACCCATTTCCTCTGCATGACCTGTCATTGCCACAGTAACTAGATGAAACCCACTAGCATGTGTAGGAGTTGATTGAGCCATATGTATGTGTTGTTCCTACCTTGCTATGCCTGCTATGCTTAGAGTCGTGTCAGGTCTGGTCCATCTGGGTGATGGCTAGAGTGAAATGATTATGTCGGTAATGAGAGTGGTGTGGTGAACACGATTTGGTAAAGGTATCGATGAGAGGCCATGTAGGAGTACATGGTGGGTTGTTTCATTGAAGCCGACCTTAAGCACTGAGATCTGTATCTGTGATTTAAGATACAGCTACTACCATGCATTGGGCCCTGAAATATGACCCTGCTCGACTTCTTATTCACCCTAGCTCTCTGTCCAGGAGTTGCAAGTAGTTTCTGGTGTTTGTAGTCTACTGGAGGCCGTGGACAGCGCTGACCGTAGGGGTGGGCTGTGATGCGGTAGGTACGTGGCCGGGTGTACCAAATACCCGTTAGGTATCTCGGGAACCCTGTTCACATCGTTCGGGGCCGTATGGGAAACCTCGGCCGGACTCCCTGCGGATGGAACCTGAATAGGCGATAAACCTGGACTAGAGGCTTAAGTGTTTAGGTAGGTCGTGGTCTACACCCACGTCGGCTTTCGCTTGAAGTCTGCCGAGCACATGTCGTGTGCAGACGCTAAGTGGTGGAAACATGTATGAAGAAGTACACCCCTGCAGGGTTATCATGATCTATTCGAATAGCCGCGTCCGCGGTAAAGGACTACTTGGTTGCCTATACAGTTCATAGACAAGTAAATGGAAACTACTAAAAGCCTCAAGATAAGTGTGAGTGCCGAGGATGGCTCTTCCGTAGGAAGACGGAGGTGAATCCTCGGTGGTGTATTGAAGTGGTGAGTAGTGGACTCGTGTGCGCAAAACCATTTCAAGTTGAAGTATCGTAGGATAGTCTAGCCAAGAGTCAAAGCTGGCTTGCTGCAATAACCCCACCAACCCTTCTTGATAATATGCATGTATATAGGATCTGATGTAAGTCTTGCTGAGTACCTTTGTACTCATGTTGCTATAATTTACATTTTACAGAAGACGCTGCAACCCCTTCTGATGGGTTCTATGTAGACGTTGACATCAACGAGTAGGCTAAAGACCCAGGTGGTGACCCTGAGCTTGTGAAGGACCACGTAGTATAGCTAGGCTTTCCAAGCCTCTTTTATTTTACTAGTTGTCTGTACTCAGACAAGTTACTTTCGCTGCTGGTTTGTATGACTGTATGACTTGTATGTTGGGTCGTGAGACCCGTACCTTTGTGTATGTTATGTATGGCTCCCTGAGCCTTAAATAAAGTACTTGTGTCGTAGAGTCATGTTGTGATGCTTCGTTGTATTTGCACATATCGAGCATATTGTGTGTATGATTGAAATGCTTGGTATGTGTGGGATCTGACTATCTAGTTGTTTATCTTTAGTAGCCTCTCTTACCGGGAAATGTCTCCTAGTGTTACCGCTGAGCCATGGTAGCTTGCTACTGCTCTGGAACACTTAGGCTGGCCGGCATGTGTCCTTCTTCGTTCCTGTGTCTGTCCCTTCGGGGAAATGTCACGCTTTGAGTACCAGAGTCCTGTTAGCCCGCTACAGCCCAGTTTACCGGAGTCCTGCTAGCCCAGTGCTACAGCCCGGACCCACTTGCAGATGACCGACACGTTCGAAGCTGGGTCATGGATGCCTGTCCCTGTAAGTCTGTGCCACTTTGGGTTTACGACTAGTCATGTCAGCCCGGGCTCCTTATCATATGGATGCTAGCGACACTATCATATACGTGAGCCAAAAGGCGCAAACGGTCCCGGGCAAAGGTAAGGCGACACCCGTGGGGATACCGTGCGTGAGGCCGCAAAGTGATATGAGGTGTTACCGGCTAGATCAATGTGACATCGAGTCGGGGTCCTGACATAGCCCAACGGCCGGAAGGAAGTCATTGTGGAGCCCAAGCCGGCGTCACAACCAGAGCCTTTCACAGGCGAGGACCAACTTTAGTCAGGATAAGTGTACCCGCTGTTCACCTACAAAATGGCCAATTGTTGGCGCCCTTCCCGCTCAATATTTGGGAAGAGGCCCAGGGCCTCCGCCTATAAATAGGACTAGCCACCCACAGGGTAGAGCATCGAGAGAACAAGGATAGAAATACATAGAGAGAGAGAGAAGCGACTGAACTCCTCCCAGAAGTTCGTCGCACCAGCCAAGAACAGACCCTCGCGAGGCTGTTCTGCCTTGTATTATTCATCATCCGCCCATGAGGCAATCCACCACACCACACACTGGAGTAGGGTATTACACCACAATGGTGGCCTGAACCAGTATAAATCTTGTGTCTCTTGTGCTGTTCTGTTTGGTAGTTTAGATCCTAGCGATTCGGTGAGGAGCGAGCCGGTAGAGGGTTGAATCTCCGTGCGCTCCCCAGTGTTCGAACCTCAAGGGTCTGCCGGAACCCGAAATCCGACATTTGGCGCGCCAGGTAGGGGTGCGCCGGAATTTGCCTTCCGTGTCTCGTTCTTCTCCGACCATCGCATCCATGTCTGACGCTCGACGGGCTCGCGCCTAGCGTCGAGCCGCCCTTGCTTCCCGTGTCGCCCAGACGGATCCCGTCGGCGGGCGCCCTCGTCGTTCCCCGTCACCTGCCGTCAACGCCGCCACCGGCCCGGCAGGGAACGAACAACAAGCATCGTCCCAGCATCCATCAACGAGGCGGGACGGCCGCACTGCCACGCCCTCGCTCACCCCCGCTGGTTCTTCGTCACGCGCGCCCCGCGCGCCCATGGAGGCCCGAGCTGCGCTCATTGCGGCAAACGAGCTCCTGCGTTACCGCTCCATCAACGACGTCTACGAAGAATGGCTTGACCGAGTCACCAAGCTCGTCCGCGCTGCCAGAGGCGCCCCCGCGCCGTCCTTCTCACTGCATCGCACCCCGCCCTGCGCTGGCAATGAAGCTCTTGGGGCGCCTCAGCCGCCTCCTCCTCTAGAAGGCGCCCTGGCCCCAAGGCGCGCGGCCCCTGGGCGGAACCCGCTCCGTCAGGCGCCAGCGCGGCAGGAGCAGAGCTGCCAAGAAGTCCCTCGCCCTCGAGAAGCTGCTCGAGCGCTCCCTGCTCCAGCACGTCAAGACCCTGCGCTGCCCCCAGCCACGACGCATGGGGACCCGCAGGACCAAGCTCTCCGTCGCCCAAGGCCCCCTGTGGCCACGCGGGCTGCCGCGCCTTCACCCCCGAGCTGCGCAGCGTCGCGTGGCCCGGCAAGTTCAAGCCAGACCTGCCTCCTCGCTACGACGGCACGGCTGACCCTGCAGAGTTCCTCCAACTCTACGAGTTGGGCATCGAGGCTGCCAACGGAGACAAAGAGGTCATGGCGAACTGGTTTCCCATGGCGCTCAAGGACGGAGCCCGCACCTGGCTCCTGAATCTGGCCCCAGGCACAATCTCCTCCTGGGACGAGATGCGCACCCGCTTCATCGCCAAGTTCCAGGGTACTCGCGACCGGCCACCCGCTGTGAGCGACATGCGCCGTATCAAGCAGCAACCAGGGGAAACCCTGCAGAAGTACATCCAGTGCTTCAACAACGCGCGCCTGAAGATCCCCAAGGTGACGGAGGAGGCCATCATCTCTGCCTTCTCCGACGGTGTGCGCGACGTCAAGATGAAGGAGGAGCTGGCGATGCATGAAGACCTGTGCACCTCCTTGGAGCTATTCAACTTGGCGACCAAGTGCGCCAGGGCTGAGGAGGGGCGCCTCTCCCTCCTCGAGCTGCCTGCTGCGGACCCCGAAGAGAAGAAGCCCAAGGCCAAGGACGTGAAGCGCAAGGGAGCTGTCGTACTCGCGGCCGAGCCAGACACCAAGCGGGGCAGAGATCAGCCCGAACCCTCCAAGGGCAGTCGGTACTGCGTGTACCACGACATCCACACCCACAACACCAAAGAATGCCAAGAGCTCCGGGCCGTGCGTGAAGGAAGGGTCGGCAGACGTCCCGACCGCAGCGACCGGGGCTACGGCCGAGGAGGAGGAAGGAATGCAGGACGATGGGAAGACCGCGGCCCGCGCCAAGGGTGGCGCGAACAGCCTCGCGAGGATCACTGGCAGGACCCGCCTCATGAGGGAGGCTGGAGGGATCAGCCTCGCGAGGATCGCCCGCAAGGGAACGCAGTCCTCCCTCCGCTGCCGCCGCAGCCAAGAAGAAATGAAGACCGTCATCAGGACGAGGGGGCTGGGGGCTTCCAGGAACCACGCGCGATCGCCTGCATCCTGGGCGGAGCTCAAGCCCCAGCCTCTCAGCGCATCTTCAAGCAGTTCGCCCGCGAAGTGAATGCAGTCCTCCCCAAGCTCGAGACCACGCACCCTCTCAGGTGGTCAGCAGTCGCCATCACGTTCAGCTCAGTGGATCAGCTCAAGTGCGCGGCCATAGCCGGAGTCCTCCCGATGCTTTGTTCCCCAATCATCAGCAACGTGCTAGTCACCAAGACCCTCATCAACGGCGGGGCAGGGCTCAATGTCCTGTCCGTGGAAACGTTCAACAATCTTCAAGTGCCCTACAGTCAGCTTCAGCCAACCAAGCCCTTCTCCAGAGTCATCGACGGCTCCACGGTCCCGATCGGGCAGGTCCGCCTTCCTGTCACCTTCGAGGCACGCGACAACTACCGCACCGAGCTCATCGACTTCGATGTCGCCCACATTCGCCTGCCGTACAACGCCATCCTCGGGTACCCGGCGCTGGCCAAGTTCATGGCCGTGACCCACCATGGCTACAACGTCCTCAAGATGCCATGAAGCGGCGGGGTCATCACGGTGCCCTGCGAAGAGAGAGACGCAGTATGCTCCCTGGAGCGAGCCTTTCAGGCCGCATCACTGGAAGATCCAGACCGCGGAAGCAGGAGGCTTACCGAGGCCGCACCCAAGAAGAAGAAGACATCGACCGGCCCGACCCCTCAGGAGGCAGGCCCCTCAGGGCCCGCGCCTGCCCAGGGGGAGCCTCCTTCCATTGCATAGGGAAGCGCGCCCGGCGCCCTCCTCAGGAAGGGCTCAAGGGCTCTCCCTGGAGGGCCGCCGACCTCGCCAAGGTCACGAGGGAGGCGCTTGGGCACCACGTGGAGGCGTGCTTCGAAGCACGTTTCCCTCAAGAAGGAGCAAAGCAAGGAGGGCCAAACCCTCAAGAGTTCGTCAGCAAGGCCATTCGGGAGTTACAGGAGTCAAGGGTCATGAGAGGCAGCCGCCGCCTACCCGCTGTGGCCCCCCATCCAGGCGAGGATGGTGGGCTGTGCGTCTGCATCGACGTACCGGGGCTCAACCGAGCCGCGTCTCAAGAGTGCCTCTGGTCCTCGCGAGTGGGACGTTGCGAAGGTCCGCCCCACAGCTACGTGCGCATGACTTACGGCTTGCCGAACGCGGCTGCTGCGCACCAGCGTCTCATGAGGGCCATCTTGGAGGCTCAAGAGGTCAGGCGTGCCACAGCCCTGGCGGAGATGGAGATGGCCCGCGAGGAGCCGCTAGCGCCTCTGGAGCCTCCAGAGGCCCCTGGGCCTGGGGGCTCGTGAGGATTGGCTCCCGCAGCCCACCGAGTCTGCTACACCAACACCCCTTCGTCCCCAACATCATCAAGTGACATCTTTTAAGTTTCATTTCTGGCTGGGAGAGCCCTCAGGGCCGCATTATTCCCAGGCCGCATGGGTCTGTCCCTGCGACATGTATCCCTTTTATTTCATGTTCCTGGCTTACCTTATTGGGGGCGCCCCTCGGGCTGCATCATCCCCAAGCCACTCAGGCCTGACCCAGCGGCAAGTACCCTTCTTGCGTTTATCTTAGGGCTATGCTTTCGATCCACCATGCTTGTTATTTCATGCCTTTTCTCCTGGGTGTCGGAATCTTGGGCGTTAAAGGGGGGGTGCCTGAGCATCGCGACTCAGGGCTCCTACTGGCTCTCCGGCCCTCACCCTCTGGTCTTGTCCACGGCATCACGACCTGGCATGCCAGCGACGGCTGAGACCAGCCCGAGAGCCGGGACCCGAGGACGTAGAGTTTCGACATCTAACCCAGCTTGCACGTTAAAGGGGGGTGCCTAAGCATCATGACTCAGGGCTCCTACCGGCTCTCCGGCCCTCACCCTCTGGTCTTGTCCACGGCATCGCGACCTGGCATGCCAGCGACGGCTGAGACCAGCCTGAGAGCTGGGACC
>NC_041393.1:414804074-414856733 GCF_002162155.2 Triticum dicoccoides
TGGGACCCGAGGACGTAGAGTTTCGACATCTAACCCAGCTTGCGCGTTAAAGGGGGGGGTGCCTGAGCATCGCAACTCAGGGCTCCTACCGGCTCTCCGGCCCTCACCCTCTGGTCTTGTCCATGGCATCGCAACCTGGCATGCCAGCGACGGCTGAGACCAGCCCGAGAGCCGGGACCCGAAGACGTAGAGCACCGGCATCTGGCCAAATTTGCAGGGACACACTCCAAGATAAGGCCCAGAGCCAGGCGCAACCCGCCTTGAGGTAGGGCCCCGTGAGTCCCGCGCTGGCTCACGGGTGCCCAGATACACCTCGTCAAGCCCTACCGTGCCATCCACGTGTCAGGGTGGGGCTGTATACGCCCCGGGGGCTCCTCCCGGAGGGGAGCCCCCTCCCACGCACCAGTGGAAGCACCATGCTCCGCGCTGGCTGACGACACTTCTGAGGAGCGGCTATGCCCGTACACATACGGAAGCGCTATGCTCCTCGCTGGTGATAAACAACTGAGCGTGGCCTCCGGGCCGCATCAACCTCAGGGAGCCCGAAGCTCAGTGTCTGGCCTTGTCGCAACGCCTCCCCTCGGGAGTGCCGCGCGAAGGGGCTAGGCACGGGGGCTGCGCCTGGATCACGCCCAGACGCACGCCACCTGGCCAGGCCCCCCGGGCCTGGTTCATCGCACGTCCCTCCCCAAGCGGAGCCAAAGTACGAAGGCCGTTTGAGCGTCAAGGGGGACTCCTGAGCATCGCGACTCAGGAGCCTAACTAGTCACGTAGCCCCTCACTCCTTAGTTCCGAAAGGCTAACGGCGGTTGAGGTATGCGCGGGGCCGGGCCCTGCAGACGTAGAACGGCAGATCCACCCACATCTCACCTCCCTACTTGCTGTTCGAGCGCCAAGGGGGACTCCTGAGCATCGCGACTCAGGAGCCTAACTTGTCATGTAGCCCCTCACTCCTTGGTCCCGTCCTGGTTTCCGGTCGGGGCCAATGGCGGCTGAGGTATGCGCGGGGCCGGGCTCTACCGGCGTAGAACATAGACAAGTAGGAAGGAATAATGCAAATTTCAAGGGATTCAAAAGCAAATATTACAGTCCATACTATTATCACAGCATCAAACATAAGTTTTAACGCCTCCCCGAGGCATGGTACATGCGCAGGAATTAAAAGCAGGACGGGAGCCATGACGGAGTCACTTGCCAGCGGGGGAGCTGCGCGGAGCAGGTTCGCCTTGTGGAGCAGCAGGGCCAGCAGCGCTCCGCTTCGGCTTGGTACTGAAGGCCCGGAACTTCCCTAGCAGAGCCTCCGCACGACCCTTCACGGCCTCAGCAGCGGCAGCGGCACGCTCGCTGCTCACTGGCTCCAGCAGGCTGTCGAGGTCGATATTGGGGTCACGAAGATAGATGTGGGTGAAGACCCGCGTCAGCGCTGCAGAAGACAAGACACGTGCCTCGGCCTGAGCCATAGGGCCAAGGCCAAGGGTGATGTCTTGAAGGGCGTGAACCAGGAAGGGAAGCAGCTTGGCGGGGCCATCCTCCTCCCCGGCCAGCAGGCTCTCAAGGCCGCTGTCATAAAGCGTCTTCAGCGAAGCGCGAGCCTTCTCTTTCATATCCGCGAAGGCCACGCGATCCTCGGCGAGAACCCGGGCCTTGCCGTCCAGCTCAACCTTCCTCGCCTCCAGCTCTTGCTCCTGCGCGCCTAGGCGGCCACGGCGCCTCTTGAGCTTGGCCTCCAAGTCCTTGACGGCCGCCTCGTGAGCCTTCATGATTTCCTCCTGCTCTTGGCGAAGGCGGGCCTCCTCGGCAAGCTGGTTCTGCAGGCCCTTCAGCTTGCTCTCCAGCGTCTCACAACGACCTTGGACGCTAGCTGCCTCCCCCAGGGCAGCGTCGCGGGCAACCTTCGCTTGAAGGACGACCTGTTTCTCCTCGTCGCAAGCCGTCGAGGCCTGGACCAGCGCCGCCCGTATCGAAGCATCGGAGCGAATCCAGCCAGAAGCCAGCTAGTGCCCGACCAGTAGACGAGGGTCGGCGCCCAGAAGATCCTGCCGCAGACGGTCCAGATCGGCAATGGCGCGATCCAGAACAGTATTTGGGGAAGCAGCAGTCGGTGGAGTAGGAGGAGAAGACGGCCGCGTGACCACAGTATTCTGAGACGGAACCTGCTGCGCCACAACGGCTGTGGTGGCGGCGTCAGGCAGGGGCACCTTAGGAGTCGCCTGGGCCAAGGGGGCTGAGCTCGCCCCAGCAGGCTCAGCCTGGCCTCACGAGGATGCCCGTGCAGGAGAGGCCTGCGCGTCACAGTCACCTTCCTTCTCGGGTAGAGGCACTGCCACGGATGGGACCTCAGGAGCTCCCTTTGGCTTTTTTGCCACGGGCGCCAGCCTGCCCGGAAGATATGAGCATCAAGTCTCGGCAACAGAACAATAATCAAGACAGGAATCAAGCACTTACAGGTCGTCGCTGGTGGGCTCAAGCAGCCTCCGGCCGTACTTAAAGCCTGAGAGCCGGCTGCTGGGATCAGCTTCGAGGAGCTCGGGAGCAAGAGGCGCGCCTGCGGATCGCCTCGGGGCCGGGGCAGATCCGCGGGGGATCAGCCCAGTCCGGTCCTTCTTCGGGATCGAAGGCAGGCTCCCGCTGAAGGAAATATGCCGTAGAGGCAATAATAAAGTTATTATTTATTTCCTTATTTCATGATAAATGTTTATTATTCATGCTAGAATTGTATTAACCGGAACATAATACATGTGTGAATACATAGACAAACATAGTGTCACTAGTATGCCTCTACTTGACTAGCTCGTTAATCAAAGATGGTAAAGTTTCCTAACCATAGACATGAGTTGTCATTTGATTAACGGGATCACATCATTAGAAGAATGATGTGATTGACTTGACCCATTCCGTTAGCTTAGCACTTGATCGTTTAGTATGTTGCTATTGCTTTCTTCATGACTTATACATGTTCCTATGACTATGAGATTATGCAACTCCCGTTTACCGGAGGAACACTTTGTGTGCTACCAAACGTCACAATGTAACTGGGTGATTATAAAGGTGCTCTACAGGTGTCTCCGAAGGTACATGTTGGGTTGGCGTATTTCGAGATTAGGATTTCTCACTCCGATTGTCGGAGAGGTATCTCTGGGCCCTCTCGGTAATACACATCACTTAAGCCTTGCAAGCAATGTAACTAATGAGTTAGTTACAGGATGATGCATTACGGAACGAGTAAAGAGACTTGCCGGTAACGAGATTGAACTAGGTATTGGATACCGATGATCGGATCTCAGGCAAGTAACATACCGATGACAAAGGGAACAACGTATGTTATTATGCGGTTTGACCGATAAAGATCTTCGTAGAATATGTAGGAGCCAATATGAACATCCAGGTTCCACTATTGGTTATTGACCGGAGACGTGTCTTGGTCATGTCTACATAGTTCTCGAACCCGTAGGGTCCGCACGCTTAAGGTTTCGATGACAGTTATATTATGAGTTTATGAGTTTTGATGTACCAAAGGAGTTCGGAGTCCCGGATGAGATCTGGGACATGACGAGGAGTCTCGAAATGGTCGAGACGTAAAGATCGATATATTGGACGACTATATTTGGACATCGGAAAGGTTCCGAGTGGTTCGGGTATTTTTCGGAGTACCGGGGAGTTACGGGAATACGGGGGAAGAAGTATATGGGCCTTATTGGGCTTTAGTGGAGAGGGAGAGGTAGGCCGCGCGCCCCCTCATTGACTTGTCCGAATTGGACTAGGGGGAGGGGCGGCGCCCCCTCCTTCCTACTCTTCCCTCTTCCCCTTCCTTGTCTCCTACTCCTACTACTTGGAAGGACTCCTAGTTGGACTAGGAAAGGGGGAATCCTACTCCCGGTGGGAGTAGGACTCCCCTAGGGCGCGCCATAGAGAGGGCCGGCCCTCCCTTCCTCCACTCCTTTATATACGGGGGCAGGGGGCACCCCATGACACACAAGTTGTTCTACGGATCGTTCCTTAGCCGTGTGCGGTGCCCCCCTCCACCATATTCCACCTCGGTCATATCGTCGCGGAGTTTAGGCGAAGCCCTGCGCCGGTAGAGCATCATCATCGTCACCACGCCGTCGTGTTGACGGAACTCATCCCCGACACTTTGCTGGATCGGAGTCTGGGGATCGTCGTCGAGCTGAACGTGTGCTGAACTCGGAGGTGCCGTACGTTCGGTACTTGGATCAGTCGGATCGTGAAGACGTACGACTACATCAAACGCGTTGTCATGACGCTTCCGCTTATGGTCTACGAGGGTACGTGGACAACACTCTCCCCTCTCGTTGCTATGCCATCACCATGATCTTGCGTGTGCATAGGAATTTTTTTGAAATTACTACGTTCCCCAACAGTGGCATCCGAGCCTGGTTTTATGCGTAGATGTCATATGCACGAGTAGAACACAAGTGATTTGTGGGAGATACAAGTCATACTGCTTACCAGCATGTCATACTTTGGTTCGGCGGTATTGTGAGATGAAGCGACCCGGACCGACATTACGCGTACGCTTACGCGAGACTGGTTTCACCGTTACGAGCACTCGTGCTTAAAGGTGGCTGGCGGGTGTCTGTCTCTCTCACTTTAGCTGAATCGAGTGTGGCTACGCCCGGTCCTTGCGAAGGTTAAAACATCACTAACTTGACGAACTATCGTTGTGGTTTTTATGCGTAGGTAAGAACGGTTCTTGCTAAGCCCGTAGCAGCCACGTAAAACTTGCAACAACAAAGTAGAGGACGTCTAACTTGTTTTTGCAGGGCATGTTGTGATGTGATATGGTCAAGATGTGATGCTATATTTTATTGTATGAGATGATCATGTTTTGTAACCAAAGTTATCGGCAACTGGCAGGAGCCATATGGTTGTCGCTTTATTGTATGAAATGCAAACGCCCTGTAATTGCTTTACTTTATCACTAAGCGGTAGCGATAGTCGTAGAAGCAATAGATGGCGTAAACGACAACGATGCTATGATGGAGATCAAGGTGTCACGCCGGTGACGATGGTGATCACGACGGTGCTTCGAAGATGGAGATCACAAGCACAAGATGATGATGGCCATATCATATCACTTATATGATTGCATGTGATGTTTATCCTTTATGCATCTTATCTTGCTTTGATTGACGATAGCATTTTAAGATGATCTCTCACTAATTATCAAGAAGTGTTCTCCCTGAGTATGCACCGTTGCCAAAGTTCGTCGTGCCCAGACACCACGTGATGATCGGGTGTGATAAGCTCTACGTCCATCTACAACGGGTGCAAGCCAGTTTTGCACACGCGGAATACTCAGGTTAAACTTGACGAGCCTAGCATATGCAGATATGGCCTCGGAACACGGAGACCGAAAGGTCGAGCGTGAATCATATAGTAGATATGATCAACATAGTGATGTTCACCATTGAAAACTACTCCATCTCACATGATGATCGGTTATGGTTTAGTTGATTTGGATCACGTGATCACTTAGATGACTAGAGAGATGTATGTCTAAGTGGGATTTCTTAAGTAATATGATTAATTGAACTTTAATTTATCATGAACTTAGTCCTGGTAGTATTTTGCAAATTATGTTATAGATCAATAGCTCGCGTTGTTGCTTTCATATGTTTATTTTGATATGTTCCTAGAGAAAACCGTGTTGAAAGATGTTTTAGCAATGATGCGGATTGGATCCATGATCTGAGGTTTATCCTCATTGCTGCACAGAAGAATTATGTCCTTAATACACCGCTAGGTGACAGACCTATTGCAGGAGCAGATGCAGACGTTATGAACGTTTGGCTAGCTCAATATGATGACTACTTGATAGTTTAGTGCACCATGCTTAACGGCTTAGAATCGGGACTTCAAAGACATTTTGAATGTCATGGACCATATGAGATGTTCCAGGAATTGAAGTTAATATTTCAAGCAAATACCCGAGTTGAGAGATATGAAGTCTCCAACAAGTTCTATAGCTAAAGGATGGAGGAGAATCGCTCAACTAGTGAGCAAGTGCTCAGATTGTCTGGGTACTACAATCGCTTGAATCAAGTGGGAGTTAATCTTCCAGATAAGATAGTGATTGACAGAGTTCTCTAGTCACCATCACCAAGTTAGTAGAACTTCGTGATGAACTATAGTATGCAAAGGATGACAAAAATGATTCCCGAGCTCTTCGTGATGTTGAAATCAACGAAGGTAGAAATCAAGAATGAGCATTACGTGTTGATGATTGACAAGACCACTAGTTTCAAGAAAAGGGCAAAGGGAAAGAAAGGGAAACTTCAAGTAGAATGGCAAACAAGTTGTCACTCCCGTGAAGAAGACCAAAGCTGGACCAAAGCCTAAAACTGAGTGCTTACACTGCAAAGGAAATGGTCACTGGAAGCGGAATGCCATGAATATTTGGTGGATAAGAAGGATGGCGAAGTGAACAAGGGTATATTTGATATACAGGTTATTGATATCTGCCTTACTAGTGTTTATAGTAGCCCCTGAGTATTTGATACTTGTTCGGTTGCTAAGATTAGTAACTCGAAATAGGAGTTACATAATAAACAGAGACTAGTTGAGGGGAAGTGACGATGAGTGTTGGAAGTAGTTCCAAGAATGATATGATCATCATCTCACACTCCCTATACTTTCGAGATTAGTGTTGAACCTAAACAAATGTTATTTGGCATTTGCGTTGAGCATGAATATGATTTGATCATGTTTATTGCAATACGGTTATTCATTTAAAGTCAGAGAATAATTGTTATTCTGTTTACATGAATAAAGCCTTCGATGGTCATACACCCAATGAAAATAGTTTGTTGGATCTCGATCGTAGTGATACACATATTCATAATATTGATGCCAAAAGATGCAAAGTTAATAATGATAGTGCAATTTATTTGTGGCACTGCCGTTTGGGTCATATCGGTGTAAAGCGCATGAAGAAACTCCATAAAGATGGATTTTCGGAATCACTTGGTTATGAATCATTTGATGCTTGCGAACCGTGCCTTTTGGGCAAGATGACTAAAACTCCGTTCTCCGGAACAATGGAACAAGCTACTGACTTGTTGGAAATAATACATACCGATGTATGCGATCCAATGAGTGTTGATGCTCGTGGCAAGTATTGTTATTTTCTGACCTTCACAAGATGATTTGAGCAGATATGGGTATATCTACTTGATGAAACATAAGTCTGAAATAGTTGAAAGGTTCAAAGAATTTCAGAGTGAAGTAGAAAAAATCATCGTAACAAGAAAATAAAATTTCTGCGATCTGATCGCGGAGACGAATATTTGAGTTACGAGTTTGGTCTTCAATTAAAATAATGTGGAATAGTTTCACAGCTCACGCCACCTGGAACACCACAACATTATGGTGTGTCCGAACGTCGTAACCGCACTTTATTGGATATGGTGCGATCTATGATGTCTCTTACTGATTTACCACTATTGTTTTGGGGTTATGCATTAGAGACAACTGCATTCACGTTAAAAGGGCACCATCTAAATCCGTTGAGATGACACCATATGAACTGTGGTTTAGCAAGAAACCCAAGTTGTCGTTTCTTAAAGTTTGGGGCTACTATGCTTATGTGAAAAAGTTTCATCTTGATAAGCTCAAACCCAAATCGGAGAAGTGCGTCTTCATAGAATACCCAAAGGAAACTATTGGGTACACCTTCTATGACAGATCCGAAGGCAAGATATTCGTTGCTAAAAATGGATCCTTTCTAGAGAAGGAGTTTCTCTCAAAAGAAGTGAGTGGGAGGAAAGTAGAACTTGATGAGGTAACTGTACCTTCTCCCGAATTGGAAAATAGTTCATCACTGAAATCAGTTCTAGTGATTCCTACACCAATTAGTGAGGAAGCTAATGATGATGATCATGAAACGTCTGATCAAGTTACTACAGAACCTCGTAGGTCTTCCAGAGTACGGTCCACACCAGAGTGGTACGGTAATCCTGTTCTAAAAGTCATGTTACTAGACCATGTTAAACCTACGAACTATGAGGAAGCGATGATGAGCCCAGATTCCGCAAAATGGCTGGAGGCCATGAAATCTGAGATAGGATCCATGTATGAGAACAAAGTGTGGACTTTGGTGGACTTGCCCGATGATCGAAAAACCATAGAAAATAAATGGATCTTCAAGAGGAAGGCGGACGTTGATAGTAGTGTTACTATCTACAAAGCTCGACTTGTCGCAAAAAGGTTTTTGACAAGTTCAAGGTGTTGACTACAATGAGAATTTCTCAACTGTAGCGATGCTTAAGTCTGTTCGAATCATGTTAGCAATTGCCACATTTTATGAAATCTGGCAAATGGATATCAAAACTGCATTCCTCAATGGTTTTCTTAAAGAAGAGTTGTATATGATGCAACCAGAAGGTTTTGTCAACCCTAAAGGTGCTAACAAAATGTGCAAGCTCCAGCGATCCATCTATGGACTGGTGCAAGCATCTCAGAGTTGGAATATACGCTTTGATAAGTTGATCAAAGCATATAGTTTTGTACAGACTTACGGTGAAGCCTGTATTTACAAGAAAGTGAGTGGGAGCACTACAACATTTCTGATAAGTATATGTGAATGACATATTGTTGATCGGAAATAATGTAGAATTATTCTGCAAAGCATAAAGGAGTGTTTGAAAGGAGTTCTTTAAAAGAAAGACCTCAGTAAAGCTACTTACATATTGAGCATCAAGATCTATTTGAGATAGATCAAGACGCTTGATAAGATTTTCAATGAGTACATACCTTGACAAGATTTTGAAGTAGTTCAAAATGGAACAGTCAAAGAAAGAGTTCTTGCCTGTGTTGCAAAGGTATCAAATTGAGTAAGACTCAAATCCCGACCACGACAGAAAATAGAAAGAGAATGAAAGTCATTCCCTATTCTTCAGTCATAGGTTCTATAAAAGTATGCCATGCTATGGACCAGATCTATTGTATACTCTACCCTGGTTTGGCAAGGGAGTACAATAGTGATCTAGGAGTAGATCACTGGACATTGGTCAAAATTATCCTTAGTGGAATAAGGATATATTTCTCGATTATGGAGGTGACAAAAGGTTCGTCGTAAAGGGTTACATCAATACAAGTTTTGGCACTGATCCAGATGACTCTAAGTCTCGATCTAGATACATATTGAAAGTGGGAGCAATCAGCTAGAGTAGCTCCGTGCAGAGCATTGCAGACATAGAATATTTGCAAAATACATACGTCTCTGAATTAATGTGACAGATCCGTTGCTAAGCTTCTCTCACGAGCAAAACATGATCACACCTTAGTACTCTTTGGGTGTTAATCACATAGCGATCTAAACTAGATTATTGACTCTAGTAAACCCTTTGGGTGTTGATCACATGACAATGTGAACTATGGATGTTAATCATATACAGATATGAATATTGGTGTTAAATCACATGGCGATGTGGACTAGATTATTGACTCTAGTGCAAGTGGGAGACTGAAGGAAATATGCCCTAGAGGCAATAATAAAGTTATTATTTATTTCCTTATTTCATGATAAATGTTTATTACTCATGCTAGAATTGTATTAACCGGAAACATAATACATGTGTGAATACATATACAAACATAGTGTCACTAGTATGCCTCTACTTGACTAGCTCGTTAATCAAAGATGGTTAAGTTTCCTAACCATAGACATGAGTTGTCATTTGATTAACGGGATCACATCATTAGAAGAATGATGTGATTGACTTGACCCATTCCGTTAGCTTAGCACTTGATCATTTAGTATGTTGCTATTGCTTTCTTCATGACTTATACATGTTCCTACAACTATGAGATTATGCAACTCCCATTTACCGGAGGAACACTTTGTGTGCTACCAAATGTCACAACGTAACTGGGTGATTATAAAGGTGCTCTACAGGTGTCTCGGAAGGTACATGTTGGGTTGGCGTATTTCGAGATTAGGATTTCTCACTCCGATTGTCGGAGAGGTATCTTTGGGCCCTCTCGGTAATACACATCACTTAAGCCTTGCAAGAAATGTAACTAATGAGTTAGTTACAGGATGATGCATTACAGAACGAGTAAAGAGACTTGCCGGTAACGAGATTGAACTAGGTATTGGATACCGACGATCGAATCTCGGGCAAGTAACATACCGATGACAAAGGGAACAACGTATGTTGTTATGTGGTTTGACCGATAAAGATCTTCATAGAATATGTAGGAGCCAATATGAACATCCAGGTTCCACTATTGGTTATTGACCGGAGTCGTGTCTCGGTCATGTCTACATAGTTCTCGAACCCATAGGGTCCGCACGCTTAAGGTTTCGTTGACAGTTATATTATGAGTTTATGAGTTTTGATGTACCGAAGGAGTTCGGAGTCCCGGATGAGATCGGGGACATGACGGGGAGTCTTGAAATGGTCGAGACGTAAAGATCGATATATTGGACGACTATATTCGGACATCGGAAAGGTTCCGAGTGGTTCGGGTATTTTTCGGAGTACCGGGGAGTTACGGGAATACGGGGGAAGAAGTATATGGGCCTTATTGGGCTTTAGTGGAGAGGGAGAGGCAGGCCGCACGCCCCCCATTGACTAGTCCGAATTGGACTAGGGGGAGGGGCGGCGCCCCCTCCTTCCTTCTCTTCCCTCTTCCCCTTCCTTGTCTCCTACTCCTACTACTTGGAAGGACTCCTAGTTGGACTAGGAAAGGGGGAATCCTACTCCCGGTGGGAGTAGGACTCCCCTAGGGCGCGCCATAGAGAGGGCCGGCCCTCCCCTCCTCCACTCCTTTATATACGGGGGCAGGGGGCACCCCATGACACACAAGTTGATCTACGGATCGTTCCTTAGCCGTGTGCGGTGCCCCCCTCCACCATATTCCACCTCGGTCATATTGACGCGGAGTTTAGGCGAAGCCCTGCGTCGGTAGAGCATCATCATCGTCACCACGCCGTCGTGCTGACGGAACTCATCCCCGACACTTTGCTGGATCGGAGTCCGGGGATCGTCATCGAGCTGAACGTGTGCTGAACTTGGAGGTGCCGTACGTTTGGTACTTGGATCGGTCGGATCGTGAAGACGTATGACTACATCAACCGCGTTGTCATAACGCTTCCGCTTACGGTCTACGAGGGTACGTGGACAACACTCTCCCCTCTCGTTGCTATGCCATCACCATGATCTTGCGTGTGTGTAGGAATTTTTTTGAAATTACTACGTTCCCCAACACCCGCCGCCCTACTCATCCTCATCCTCGTCATCGTCACTCTGGGGGAGGCGGAGAGTGCGGGACCCGCGCCGAAGGGGAGGAGCCCTTGACTCCGCCTCTGAGTCAACCCCCTCTTCCCGCTCCCCTTCTTCCTTCTCTTCGCTGGAGTCGTCGGAGGACACGTCCACCAGGTCCTCTGGAGCCTCCGCGGGCATGGGCCCGTCCCCGTTGAAGACGGGCATGGACCCCACTACCTGCTCCCAATCCTCGCGAAGGAACAGGGGCATAGGAGCGCCCTCCAGCCTCGCCACGTCGCCCCCAACCAAGGACTGGAGGACCGCAGCCAGATCCTCGTCGGCCAAGACCACGGGGCTCGGGTGAGGCCTCCACATCAGGAGTGAGTACTGACAGTGCAGAGCCAGCTGATGCTCCAGGAACTCCCTCAGTAGCGACGCACCGGTCAGCTTCGCCGCCGCCACGCTGGCTGGCCTCAGATCTGCGTCCATCTTCTCCAACACCAGCTTCGCGCGGGGATCCAGAAGCTCCACTCGGGACCAGTCGTCGGAGCTCGCGGGGTGCTCTGTGGGCAGGATCAGCCGAGGGTGGATGCGCCCAGCATCCACCAAGACCCACTTGCTCCTGAAGCCCTCGATCCTCTTCCCAGGGTTCGAAATGGCGATGGAGCCGCCGTACGCGACGAAGCTCGCGCACGCGGAGGCGGAACCACGGGAGGTCCGGAGGGAGAAGTAGTGGCGCAGCAAGGCCACCGAGGGTTTCACCCCTACGTGAGCCTCACAATAGTAGGCGAAGATCGCCAGAAGAAGGATGGAGTTGGGATGGAGGTGCAGAGCTTGAATATTATAGTGGCGGAGGACATAGAAGAAGAACTCAGAAAAGGGAGGCACCAGACCGGCGACGATGGCGCTCACGAAGAGCGGATAGAAGGTGCTCCCTCGGCCTTCAGGGATGGTAGAGCCGGTGTTGAACGCCTTCGTCCCGCCGATGCCCTGCGCCTCCGCCATCTAGCGCACCCGGGCAAGGCTCGCCTCTGACACATTTGGCGAGTCCAAGGCAGGCGAGTACCAAGCTCCGGCCGGGGCTTGGCGAGGCGCCATGACTGGCTAGGGCACGGAGTAGATCTGAAGATTTCGAAAGCAGGGAGAAGAGGCGCAAGAAAGGGGATCTGAGCAGCAACTGGAGGAAGTAAAGGAGGCAAGGGAGATGCCGTTCCTTTATCAACTCGCGTGGTTGCAGAGGCGCCCACATCCAATCAACCGCCACGCGGCGCCCAAGGCCGCAGGCTGTTAGGGCCCGCGAAGCTTCGCACTTGCCCTTTCGCCTCTCTGCTCAGCCAAGTTCGGGCGCGCCGTGGGCCCGGGGGCTACTGTCGGCGTTCTGGGAATGAGGGTCCCCAGACTTGCCTACCTGCGGCCTGCGGTGTGGCTCAAAGGAGGCCCAGCACAGCCCATCTTCATCAACACGAGCTCAAGACCCTCACGAGGGGCCAAGCCTCGCGGGGTGGACGACAAGGAGCTTCCTCAGGCACGACCTCGTCAGGCTGGCTCACGAGGAGGCGAAGAGTTCAAGGCGGGGTACCTCGCGAGGTGCCCATGACGCAAGCCATGACGACCAAGGGCGCCAGTCGGGCGCCAGCCCGCGCAGTGTCCTCCTTTCCTCTTTGGTGCAAAGGGAGCAAGCGCAGGCGAGAGCATCAAGCAAAGGCGTCCATTTCGGTGCAACAAGACCAAAACTAGCCCAACGGCCGGAAGGAAGTCTTTGTGGAGCCCAAGCCGGCGTCACCACCAGAGCCTTTGACAGGCGAGGACCAACTTTAGTTAGGATAAGTGTACCCGCTGTTCCCCTTCAAAATGGCCAATTGTTGGCGCCCTTCCTGCTCAATATTTGGGAAGAGGCCCAGGGCCTCCGCCTATAAATAGGACTAGCCACCCACAGGGTAGGGCATCGAGAGAACAAGGATAGAAATACATAGAGAGAGAGAGAGAGAAGCGACTGAACTCCTCCCAGCAGTTCGTCGCACCAGCCAAGAACAGACCCTCGCGAGGCTGTTCTGCCTTGTATTGTTCATCATCCGCCCATGAGGCAATCCACCACACCACACACTGGAGTAGGGTATTACACCACAATGGTGGCCTGAACCAGTATAAATCTTGTGTCTGTTGTGCTGTTCTGTTTGGTAGTTTAGATCCTAGCGATTCGGTGAGGAGTGAGCCGGTAGAGGGTTGAATATCCGCGCGCACCCCAGTGTTCGAACCTCAAGGGTCTGCCGGAACCCGAAATTCGACATACTACTAGTACGAACATATTAAGTACAGTAGGAACACGAAGGTACGAGCAGTAGTACCAACTGCAAGAAGAACAGTAGTAAGACATAGTACTAGTACTACTCTATGTACTAAAGAGTTCAAATAACGAGAAAGAACATAAACATAGTTCTGCTGGGGCCTCAACACAACACACCCTTGAAAATAAACTAAGCAACTACTCTGCTTGACACTGCAGTAGAACCAGCATGAGCGACGACACTACCACCTACTCGGAGTCCGAGTCCACGTCCTCGACTTCGTCCTCGTCCCTCTTCCTCTTCCTCTTCGCGGACGCTTCTTTGCTTGAACCGGACACTGGGCTCTGCTTCTTCATCCAACCCATGTAGATATTTAAACAAAGGTAGGCATCCATTGCTGCGTACAGGATGTGATCTTCATCTAATGTCTTCGACTCCCATGCATGATGAAACTCGTGATGAGGTTTCTTCAGTTTAGCGTACGAAGGATCAATCATGGCATCTGCCAGGGTCAGCATTGAAGGTTGAGAGGAGGACACCAGGCTTGCCTTCTGGAGATCGAAGGGCTGGCCTACAACAAGACCTATCCGATGCAGGACATCCCTGTCGTTCTTAAAGCCCACAGTAACGAATTTCACTCTTTTGTCCTTGAGGAAGTTCTTAAAATCCTAGCACTCAACGTCGGCATGGCATATGTGGTAGACCAAGCAAACGTTATTACGCAAACCTGGATCATGGCGGGCTTCTTCCTCTCTTCGTCCTTTAGATCCTTCTCTCGTCCCAGGACTATGGTGTACTCAACATCTAGCCCAGCGACCCACTCATCCGTTGAACTGTTGAACATGCATAGGAAGCGAGCAAGCCATGCTTTCACCGTTGCGGATCCACGTGTGTAGATGACGATGAACTGATCGCCGGTGATGGCTCTAACCTGGTACTCAGCGGCGACCATGGAGATTTGGGAGGCCATGGATTTTGGAGGAGGGTTAGGAGAAGTTGAACTGTTGTACCCCGCAAAAACTGGCAGCGAATGTGAAAGGACGGGACGACTGGGAGCAAACTGTTGTGAGGTAGAAGACGGGGACGAGTAGGGCATGCGAATGGCGTGGGGTTGCTGGCTTGCCCGGTGGATAAATGGTTGCAAGCCCCCAAAGAGTTCTCGAGAACTATGCGGGACCCACTAGATGTCATGTCTACTAGACCCATATCGTAGGCCCGACGGTATAGCTTCTGCCTGTTCGCACGCCATGCCGGCGCGTGGATCTAACTTCACTTAATTCCGTCAACCGTCGCGCCTCCCACAACCTTCGCCTCCCTCGCGCGGTCGCGCCCTTTGAGACTTCAACCGGCTATAAATGAGCAATTTTTTTTACCTACTCCACATGCATGATACTCCCTCTGGTCCTTTTTACTCCCGTCAACCGTTTGCAAAGTGTTTGACCAAATATATACTTTTTTTTGAACACCACCTTATATTAATTAACCAGCCACACCAGTACACTCATTCGATACAATATTCACCACACAGGGCGGTATGTTATTTACAAGAATACCATCTAATCTATTGTCAAAGCTATACTTAGCAATTAAGTGTGCCACCTTATTGGCCGAATGGCTAATCTTTGACAATTGAAGATTGTTGATCAACTTCGAGATGCTCAACGCTTTCATCTTCAGGTCACGCATAGCAGACGTGTCATAGTCCCCCGATGCAAGAGACGCTACCACAAAAGCGCAATCAGTCTCTAAAATTATAGGATTATGAAGAGAAATACCTATGTAAAGACCGGCAATGCAAGCCCTAAGCTCCGCTTCCTCCACGCTTTGACAGGCATCAATGAAATCCCACGACCAAATTTATACTAAAAATATCAATATCTACAATAATGATTATAATGAGTATAAGAACTACATTTTATAATGAGTGTAAAAATATTGATTTGACATTGTGAATGTTGATACTCCCTCCGTCCAGGTGAGTAAGTCATCTTAGACTGTGCACCATGACCAAGGAGGAGGGGAAAACGAGAGACATTAATGTTTATTTGCTAATTAAATAGTATTGCATACAATGAACTAACCACTGCATGTCATGTTTGATAGTCTCAGGTCATTAAAAGCATGCACACCCTCATCTCTTATTGGTTGATATGTCAAGAAACAAGAAATGAGGTAGAAGTTAATGCACCGCGCCTACATGTTTTGGGATTATTTGGTTTTCGTAAGATGACTTACACACCTAGCTATTAGAGTACCACTACCTCCCTTCTAGTTTAAAGGGCTCGACTCAAAAATTTCACCTACTCTTAGCAAGATAGTAGAGGCGGTGGAATAGTTTTTGAAGTCTGCAAAAGTACTCAACTAATGCTGTCGTTCTTCACAAAAAATGTGTTTACCAATGCATGCATGAACACTAGTTACTCTAACCCCCCTCTCTTCTTTAATTCCTTGCCACATCAACATGTTTGCTATTCCCGTGTGCATGATACCAGCTAAGATACCACCATGATGGCCAGCCATAATCATCGCATGCAATAATTTAGTGCACCTTGAAATTGAACATGTGTGGGGCGTGTATGTTTTTAATGACTTGAGACTATACCTAGCCCGGCATGCAAGATGACTTATTATGCACCGTTCCCCATACCTGCAGGAAGCCCGTTCATCTCCAAATCTTTTACTCTCCATGTGTGGAAACAATATGCCTGCCAAACTCTCCTTCTCCCTCCGGCGGTCCCACCACTCCACCCCGTGTGAAAAAAATCCACATGCATGACTCTACTCCCCCCACGCTCGTCCAATCCGTTGTGACCAGCAATATTTCCACCTCTTCGCTCCCTGTAATTTACTCCAACAAATATGCCCATGTAGCTTTTACTTAACTTCAGGTACATTGGGTCACTGACATACGGGCCCAGCAGTGTACTGGCCACATGTCAGTGACGCAACTGGACCTGCAGTTAAGTCAGTGCAGCTCAGTCCATATCTTATGTAGGTGTGCCATTGCTCGCTATAAATACTTCGCCTCCCACGACATCGCTATCTCCTCCCCCTCACGTTCATGTTCATCGCTATCTCCCCCCTCCCTCTCACGTCAACCACCATGGCGTCGCCCCTCCCAAGCCCTAGGATCCCCTCGCTGCACCGCGCGGACTGTCATGCGTCACCATTATGTTCCTCGCCGCCACTAGTCAAGGAGGACGCGTCGGTGTTCCGCTCCTCGCCGCTACACGACGCGTCGCCATTCCGTTCCTCACCGCCACTAGTCAAGGAGGACGCGTCGGTGTTCCGCTCCTCGCCGTGACGCGACGCATCGTCGTTCCGTTCCTCGCCGCCACTAGTCGAGGAGGATGCGTCGGTGTTCCGCTCCTCGCCGCGATGCGTTGAGGTGGACACGTCGGCGTTCCCAATCTTGCTAGCATGCGCTTCGGAGGACGTGTCGGCTCCCCGCTATGAGGAGAACGCCGCGCCGCCCACCGGGCCCCCCAGCCTTGAGGAGCTTTGGAAAGAAATGGATGTCGCCTTGTGGGAGGCTTTTCCTCCAGCAGAGCATGCCAAAATAGAGGCGGAGAAGAAGGCCGAGGAAGAGAAGCGCACCATGCAACAAGCTTTCTAGGAGATCTATGTCGCATCCAAGAGAGTCAAGCAATTGGTTCTTTGGCAGAAGGCTCGTGCGAGGGCCATGAGGGTGGTGGAGGACGCCCGTGCCGACGCCCTGAGTGCAGTCGGGCCCAAGCGCCTCATCTATGCTTGGTGGTATGTGGACCCGGTGCATGCTTCCAGCCAGGAGGAGTACCTGTTGGCGCCGGATCACCACACCGGTGAGATCGCGCTCGCCCACTGGCAAGCCGCCAATCAGCACCTCGCGAGTTGCGAGACTGAGGAAGAGGCGTTGTGTCGGCGCGCTGGGAAACGGCCGCGCACCAGGGCAGTCGTGGCGCGCCGCAAGTGCTCCTGCAAGCGCCGTGGGTTTTAGGAGGAGTATAATTTTTGTTTCGTAAGGCGATATCATTAGTTTTGGGACGCAAATGATAAATCCCGAACGTTCAGGAATTTTTAGCGTCCTTAATTAAGTATGTAAAAGGGAAAGTTTGGAAACGTTGTGTATTATTATGCATTTTGCAAGTACGTGCATATAGCACAAACTTTACTATATACTATCGGACTACACGTCTCTCTCGATATATGCTTGCAGACTGTGCTACTCCCTCCATCCAGGTCAATAAGTCATCTTTGGTTGTGCACGGTGACCAAGAAGGAGGGAAGACTTGTACACCTAGACGGAGGGAGTACTACTATTACTTATGTACGTGCAAATGCACGTTTTAACATTACGATGCGGTTTTTGTAAAAGTAGAAAAACATCACTAGTCAAGCTTGTGAAATGATTCAATGCAAAACAAATGCAAAAATGCTCGTTTGATTGATTACTTTTAGCTTCCTTCTCTGTGGTTATTTCTCTGTCGTACTTTGCATGGAGCATCTCACTGGTTGGAAAGACATGCAAATTCCCAAACCGCTTCCTACACCCTGTATCGAATTTTTTGCCTAACAAGTTGTGTCATGCAATTGGAATTCCAACTTGAAAACTACTACTAGTTGGAGTACCAGGGGCCAGTTCTTTTAGGCTGCTAGATTAGTAATCCCATAACTACTACCTCCGTCCTGGTTTATTGGTCCCCATTGTAATCTGTGTCAAATTTTGATCATAAATTTAACTAATGAAATGTTAGTGCATGTCACATGGACTACTCCATCCGTCTAGGTGAGTAAGTCATCTTAGGCTGTGCACCGTGACCAAGGAGGAGGAGAAAACGAGAAACGTTAATGTTTATTTGCTAATTAATAGTATTGCATGCAATGAACTAATCACTGCATGTCGTGTTTGATATCTCAAGTCATTAAAAGCATGCACACTCTTTATCTCTTATTGGTTGATATGTCAAGAAACAAGAAACGAGGTAGAAGTTAATGCATCGTGCCTAAGTGTTTTGGGATTATTTGGTTTTCGTAAGATGACTTCACACCTAGATGCACCGCACCTAAGTGTTTTGAGTAACATTTTATCAGTTAAATCTTTGGTCAAAATTTAGCACAAATTACAATGGTGAAGAATAAACCAGGACGGAGTAGTAGTTTAGAAGCCCAAATAAATGAGTGAGGCGCCTTATTGTTACTCTCCACTGTGACTAGTCTTGTGGGAAAAGCTGGGGAAGCCGCCAAAAGAACTGGCCCTAGGAGTAGTAGCTAGGGATCAAGTGTGGGAGATGAACCGGAGAAAGTAAATGCAGAGAGATGAAATGCAAAAAAGACAGAGGGATGTGATGGTTGCTTGTCCGTTTATTTTACCAAGCCATTTATTACTGGGAGTGGTTGGGTTTTGTGATATGACGGCTTTACTGCCGCGCCACGAGTGGGGTGAGAGGTGATACTCCCGTGCAGCGCCGCCCTCTACACTTGTACTACATCGGCCATAGTTTATTAGTCCCCCATTGAATTTGACTGAAGATTTAACTGACAAAATGTTAGTGCATGTCAACGAAAACTATATCGTTGGATTCGTATTTGAACATAGTTTTGAATGATATAATTTTAAGTTACATGCATCCGTATTTATCGTACTATATATAATGTTAGTTCAATTTTTGGTCGTACTAATCTATAGTAGTAAGGTGCCCGTGCGTTGCACCGAAGAGTGAAATGCATTGATCGGGGAGTTGTTTAATTTGACAAAGGATGTGGGGGTCATCTCATGTGTAACGAGTATCGATAGGTTTCTTCGGATATTATCTCATCTCTAGAGCTCACAAACATCCGGGTGAAATAGATAAAAAGGTATCTTTTGCAAACAAAAGCGTTCAACTGTTCAACCTGCATCCAAAACTTGTGAAGAAATAACACTTATTGTGCTTTGCAAGAAATGATCTTTAAGAATTAGTTTTTGAGTATCGATTGTTATACATGTTGGCTACAGATGACATGGCACTTTCTTATAGTCAACAGTTGGCTATACTATTAAGTAATATTAACCATGCCCTTATACACCTAGACGGAGGGATTAAATCAGGATGACTTGCAAGGGGGCAGAGGATATGTAAGAAATGGTTCATCGTAAGCCTTTCACCAGTACTGTAGTAAAAATTCATACATGGAAGATTCTAGACTAAACCATAAACGGATACACTTTTATTCATGCGCGATACTCTAATAGAGCAAGATCATGCATGGAAGTCTCCACATGCTTAGACAATGGATTACATTGAGCGAAGACTAATGATCAACATTTAACTTGATAATGCGTATTTTTTTAGCAGAACAGGGAGGCTCCTCCCCGGTTCCATTATCAAATGAAACCCAAAGTGTCTTACATCAGCTCACTGTGAGGAGCAGTTCAAAGGAAGGACTGCAGCGAAAGCCACTCAAGTTTAACAACAAGCTTACAGAATCAAAAGCGGCAAAGACACGGGCCATAAGCGCCCACACACACACACTACATGTTTTCTAAGTGCACTTGATAATGCGTATGTCCAGGTGAACCTCCTTGGAGTCCCCGTGCACCGAGTCGGTGGGTAAAGGATGGAACGGATGCCATGGGTTTTCCAAGTCCACATTGGCGGGATAGTCCCAGCTCCCCAGAGTCCAAGTCTGTCTGATGAGGCCGGTGTCGCCGCCCACGCGACCCGGAGGGGTAGTAACATTGACCACGCACCCATACATCTACCTCGTGTCAGTGTCAGCGTCAGCGGTGACGCCCCTGACGCACATTACAGAGACGGGGCGGTGGCCTGCACGGGCCTCATCGGTGCCCACGATCAAGAGGAAGACGCTGCCGTCCTCCTCCGAGACTAGCAGGCAGCGGTGATCCTCCAGCGACTCCGGCATGGTGAACCGGTAGCACGTGTCGTACTTGATGTTCTCCGCCAAGGGCCAGCAGTGACCGCTGCACGCATCCGTGAGGTGATGCACCATGTCCGCCGGCGAGCCACAAAACGGCATCGGGCACTCATAGCAGTGGACGAAGGGCTCCTTGGAGGCATCGACTAGGCCATCCATGAAATGGGAGTGGCTGTAGGGGATGCTGCGCCAGTTGAATATATGAGCAAGTTACTACGAGATTTAATCCGAATAAGCACAAAATAAATCATGACGGCTATAACAGAGATGGAATTAATCATGTGGACTAGCATAGTAGTAGGATACAGAGTAGAAACATGAATTCTACCACGATTTCGAACAGGAAGGACAGAAACACATACGGTGCAACGAGAGCAGCACCGTTGGCGTTGAGGTTGTCGCCCATGTCGTTGAGGAAGAGGTTGCCGAGGTCGGGCAAGAAGTCGTCGTCGGTGAAGTCGTGGCTGCTAGCAGTCACGAGAGTGCGCTCCCCAAATTTCAACAGTGCCCGCCGAATGGAGCGCAGGAGGGAGTGGCTGTAGGGGACGTTGCGGCCGCCGAATGGAGCACAAGAGTAGCACACAAAGCAGTAGATGGTGTCCTTACTAGTACTCCCTAGTCTCTATCTATCTATATCTATATATATCTACTCTTATAGAAAACCGAGTTGGTGATGATGGTATGCTTGCCATCTTGTAATATAGACCTTCCGATCTATATCTGACGGATAGAAAGCCAACTATGACAATTTTACAAAAGATACCCGCACCTCTCTCCACATTTACGGATAAGGCCTTACCTCGTGCTCCTCCCTATGTCTCTATCTCTACTACTTTTTTTTATAACAAATCGAATAGTGCTGCGCCGTCCGCTGCACGACCGGCTGAACACGCCTCCTCGCCTCCATCATCACCAACTGAGTCTTTTATAGGAGTAGGAGTAGAGAAAAAACCGAGTTGGTGATGATGGTGTGCCGTGCAATGCACGTGCATCTTGCTATTTTTTGCATATAAGTCCAAACACCACGTAGACACGGTCTTTGAGCACAGTTTGTAGTCGTTCCACGAACGGGCATTGAAGTTTGTAACTATTTTAGATTAGAATATACTACTCCTCCAGTGCTAGTAGTAGAGCAGAGTCCTACTCTACTACTCTACTCTAGCAAGCTAGGGAATAGTACTGTAGTACGTACTGTAGGGAGTACCAGCACTATGATCACTCAAGCAAGTTGTCTGACATCGATATGACCCTACGCTGCTGGTATGTGTCTTGTAAGTCAAGCGGCGTGCTATAGTCATCATCACCTGTCCACTTCCCGCAGCACATATTCGCTTCTCCATCTTTGTCCGCACATAATCTCGTCCAAGCTTCTATCCCCGCTAAGGCGCCTCCCCCCCTCGTCCGAAACCCAAGCACTAACAATGGCAGAACCGAGCAGCGTCTGCCAAAAGAGTGGCTGGAATTCGCTCCCCACGGAGGTAATCAAGCTCATTGTTTCGCTTGTGGACAATCTCAGTACCATGTCGCTCGCCGCGTCCTCGTCGGGGCTGTACCATTTACTCCTCAGGTCGGAGCTTTTTAAGCCAACTCCTTGCTTGCTGATGTCGCCTGATCTTCAGAAATGGCGTGTCACGCAGCATAACGATTGTAGGGTGGCGAGCATCAACCCCCTTCACTGCGATCCGATCCCCATCAGCCTCAGCTACATTAACGGTATGTACTGGGTCGGCATGAACACGTCTTGGATGGTGCTCGTCGACGGTCGCGGCAGGTGGATGCTCGTGGAGGTCTACAGCCGGAGATTGATCCCCCTTCCTTCGATTAATACTGCACTGCTTTGGCACCGCGGCCCAGAATACTCGGAATCTTACAGTAGCCAACATGATACCAAGTTTGATTTGCTCAAGGTTGTAATCTGCCAAGTTCCCACAAGATCTGCGAATTATAAAGATTTCAGGCTAATTGCGTTCTTCAACCGCGGTCTCGCCTATCTGACAGGTTACTGCAGTAGGTGGATAAATCTCCACGTCCATCGCAGGATCATACATCCTCCATGGTTCTCTCATGCCATTGAACACAAGGGCTTCATTTATGCTGTCGACTCCTTCTATGGCTGGACGTATTGCTGGCCTACTCCAATCATCACTACAAACGGCTGTTACAGCAGTATGTTACTTTCCTATGATATCATGATGTCTTGCTTATATTACTGTCAACATTTACTGAAAAAATATTCATGCTCATAACATGCTGTTCTTAAGATTGACTAAATCAAGAGCCCTTTTTTATTTGACTCCAACTTGATATGATGTTGTAGGCCACCTGGTGTCCCTACCCTTCCTAATCCCAGAACCTTTCAAAGAAAAGCGGCATGGCAGTTGCAGGTGGTTCCTGGCTCGACCAGACGATGGCGAAAGATTGATGATCGTTCGCACGTACCGGACGTGTTGTTTTGCGGAATAACTTCACAGTCGCAGCAAGGTCTTTGAGCAGGATCCCAGCTTCTCTGGGCCTTTAGGAATTTTTGACTGGAGGGTGGTAAGTAGCCTTGGTACATGCTCTCTGTTTGTCGGACTGAATTATGCGATTAACCAGGAGATAACCGACGACAAGGATCATGATGGCAGCGCGGTTTTGTTCATCAGGCAAAATTGTGTGTACACAGTGTACCATGCGTCTCTGCATGCACCATACCCTGATATGTGCCGCCATGCTCTGCAGCCCAAAGTAGGAGAGAGGGTCGCAAGTATCAGACTTCGACCTGCTGGCTAGAGTTTCCCCCGTTAGGCACCCATCTGGTTCAAGCCGTCAGCCAATCTCCACAGCTTAATAAATAGTAATGTCTAATTGAGCCAGTTAGTTAGATGCGTACACTTGGTGTAGTAGGATCTTTATTTAGTTTGATGCATACACTTGTTCTTTTTTGGTAGCCCTTTTGTAATGATGGCTGATGTTTGGTTTGGAAGAGAGAGCTACGTCTTCACTCTTCTGGCCTGCTTACTGCTTCTGTTGCACCCCCAGCCCTGGTTGCTGCTGTTTTCAATGTACAATCAGTAGTATAGTTCGTCTGTTGGTTGAATGAATGTGTTGTTAGAACGACAAACACAATGTTTTGGAAGTCGTTGCACGGTTCGATCCTTTAGTGCCCCGTACCGTACGTAGCTCATACTATTTTTCGTACGGAACACATTTTCCACTTGTTGATAACATGCAGCCCACTGATGAAGGCCCAATAGAGAAGCCCATAATTAACTGGAAGGGAGGCTCTCACATGAATCTGGCCCAGGTACATGCTCATGGTCCCCTAAACATAAATAAGTAAATAAATTAATAAAGCTAAATTCTCATGCACCAGTTCTTTGGGAAAATAGGTAGCCCAGTATTTCTTTTTGAAGAATACCCAAGCTAGGCCTATTTGTTTTCTCCGAATTACTGGGCTGCAAATCTTTCAAGACGAGGAGGGATGCATTCCGTCCTGGCCAAAGAGTATGGTCAATGTCTGTTAAAAGTAATATCAAAAGGGGTTGAAAATTCCAAAAAAATATAGCAAATGGGATATTAGTTTTTTTTGAATTTTGTTCTTCACTGATATCTTATACGTATTTCATTGGATTTAACATGACATAGTACTAATTTATTTTTAAATTTGTTTTAGTATGGCTATATATTTTTGGATTAAGAATATTTCGTTCCCCAGCAAAAATTTCCCACATATTTAGTTAATTTTTTGACCCTGGTACTGACCAGAAAATGGCCGGCAATTCTAAAAATGGAAAACAGGCGGCTGACTTGTTTACGCAAGGCTTTGTCAGTGAACACACAAATCTAGCCGTCGTGCTTCTTCAATCTCCGATCTTCCTGCTCCAGCCGCCTAAACTAGCATCGGCGGGACTGCCTGCTCCCTCCTCTTGTGGCCCGTTGTGAAGCCGCGCAGGCTTCCCCGGCCCACCCTACTCCCTCCGCTAGCCTAGCCGCACGCAATCAACTGCCTCCTTATTACGCAAAAAAATGATTCCTCCCACTGACATCTGGGGCACACCGGTTGGGAGGCTGACCTGTGGGCCTACTATGTTGACGCGTATGCATGGCTTGTCAACTTAGTCAACAAACGATTCTAGCAGCAGTAACCGTTGGATTTGAATCGAACGGTCCTGCTGCTTCTTCAATCGCTGCTCTTCTTCCACCAGCCGCCCAAACCAGTGCCGGCGAGACCGCCTGCTCCTGCCTCCAGTGGCCGGCTGTGCTGCCTTTGAGGCCTCATCGCCCCCTACTACTCCCACCGCTAGCCAGGCCCTGCGGCGACGGCAGCCTCACACCGCAGCCGAACCAGTGAACCCTCGTACTCCTCTCCGCGTGGGCATCCACTGTCGTGTCTTCCCCGGCTCCGCTTCGTCCCCTTCCTAGGCCTCGCCGTCGTCCACCGCATTGGTGCTCTCGGCGCGGCGTGGTCAATGTGGTCAACGACATTCCATCGGAAGAGTACTGTACGTGGAGAGGCTGACAGCTGGGTCCACGGCCACAACCTAGTTTTTTTGTGATTTGCCAAGTAAGTTTCTTTGTCAGGCCTGTTGGGCTGCAAATATTTCAAGACGAGGAGAGCTTTCATTTGGCTGGCCGAGAAAATGGCCCATCAGTAATGAGAAATGAGCTGTACATTTTTAAAACACATCAAACCGGCAATTAGTTTCAAATATCTTTTTTTTTCATTTCGAGATTTTAAATTACATAAAATTTTTATGCATGGAGAATTTGTTGGATTTTATATTGATATACATTTTTTTTAAAATCAGTTTGAATGTGATTCAAAATTTCAGGATTAAAAATAGTTCGGATCGCACCGAAATATGCAAAATTTCGTATAAGTTTTTAACCGCGGCCACAATATGGGATGTAATGCTAACAAAAAGAATATGGGCTCCAAAAAAAAACCTTAAGAATTAGCAAATGGGCTGTAAATTATTAAAAATAATGGCAGATGGGCTGTATGCTGTTTTCCACAGATTTGAGGCTTTTCTAAAAAAAGGATGACGCACAAGCAGTGACTGTTGGATGGCCATCCAACGGCCGTCGTGCTTCTTCAATCTCTGCTCTTCCTGCTCCAGCTGCTCAAACAAGCGCTGGCGGGACTGCCTGCTCTCTCCTCCCCGCGGCCGGCTCTGACAGCTCGGACCCACCAGCTATATCTTCGTACGCAAGGAAGTGCCTCCTTATTATGCACAAAAAAAATGAATACTGCCCCTGTTAGCTGGGACCCAGTATAGTGGCAGGCTGACTTGTGGGCCTACTAAGTTGACGGGGATGGAGGGCTTTGTCAACATAGTCAATATGCACGATTCTAGCTCCAGTGACCGTACAATGTCCATCCAACGGCCGTAGTGCTTCTTCAACCTCTCGTCTTCTTGCTCCAGCCGCCCAAACCAGCGCCAGTCGTGCCTCGTGCTCCTGCCTCCCGTGGCCGGCTACGATGCGGCGGAGGCCTCACCGCACCCTACTACTCGAACCGCTGGCTAGGCCATCCCTCTACTCACCCACGCCCCATGTTATTCTGCGGCGACGGCAGCCTCACACCGTAGCGAACCAGTGAACCCTCGTACTCCTCTACGCGTGGGCATCCACTGCCGCGTCTTCCCCGGCTCCACGTCGTCCCCTTCCTAGGCCTCGCCGTCGTCCACCGCCCCGGTGCTCTTGGTGCGGCGTGGTCAACATGGTCAAGGAACGGCTTCCATCGGACGTGGACTATACGTGGAGAGGCTGACAGCTGGGTCCACGGCCGCAGCAAGGAAGTGCCTCCTTATTATGTGCAAAATAATTATTCCTCCACCTGACAGCGGGGACCCACCGGACAGGCCACCATATTTCATGAAAAAAACGTTTCCCCCCTGACTGCTGGGACCCACCAGCTACACCTTCGCACGCAAGGAAGTGCGTCCGGGCAAAAAAAAACAATTCGCCCCCTGACTGCTGGGACCCACCAGCTACATCTTCGCACGCAAGGAAGTGCGTCCGGGCAAAAAAAACATTCGCCCCCCTGACTGCTGGGACCCACCAGCTACATTTTCGCACGCAAGGAAGTGCCTGACAGTCGGGACCCACCTGGTCGAAGCGTACGTAGCGTTGTCATTCTGGTCGTGAAAGTGTACGTACATACTGGTCGATGTAGAGGCACGCACGTGTCGCAGTAGAGGCGCACACATGTCGATGTAGAGGCGCGCATGTAGCATGTACACGTACGGACAATGGCGAGGGTTGAAGAAAGAAAATACGGCCACGTACATACATACGGACAGGGTCTCGAACGCCTACTCGCGCATACGTACATGGCTGGGTCGGAGCGGAGAAACAGCGTCATCGTCGTGTTCATGGGGAGCCAACGGAATGCGTCGTGTTCATGGGGAGGCAACGGAATGTGTCGTGTTCATCGAGAGGCAACGGAACGCGTGGGAGCCAACCGGCTAGGACGGAACAGCCAATGGAAACGAGGCCTGGCGTACGGCACAACGAAGGAAACGGACCTCCTACGTTCGGAACGGGGTCCTGTTGATCAGGAGGGGTGTGGCGTACCGCCAAAACGGAGGAAACGGACCTCCTACGGTCGAAACGGGGGTCCTGTTGATCAGGAGGGGTGTGGCATACCGCAAAACGGAGGAAACGTACCTCCTACGGTCGAAACGGGGGTCCTATTGATCGGGAGGGGTGTGGCGTACCGCAAAACGGATGAAATGGACTTGTGTTGGAGCGCTATGGTCGAAACGGGGGTCCTGTTCATCGGGAGGGGTGTGGCGTACCGCAAAATGGGACTCCACGAGATACTGTTCATCTCCACCGTCGACCTCCTCCAGCCTCCACGGGCTACTGTCGACCTCCTCCAGCCTCCATGGGCTCCTGTTCATCCAGCCTCCACCGCGCACTACTCCACCGGCTACTATTCAACCACCCCTCCACCATCTACTGTTCATCCAGCCCTCCACCATCTATTGTTCATCCAGCCCTCCACACCACCGGGTCCTATTCAACCACCCATCCACCGTCTACTGTTCATCCAGCCCTCCACACCACGGGGTCCTGTTCATCCAGAGGAAACGCCACCGCTCACTGTTCATCCACCCCCCCCGCAACGCTCACTGTTCATCCAATCGATCGGCTTCAGTTAGCAGCAGTAGCGAAGGAATCGCTCCATCGGGTTCAGTTAACAGCCATCGATCGATCGCTCGGGTTCAGAACACGTAGCCTGCAGTGCAATCGCTCGGGTTCAGTAATGCGTAGCCTGCAGTGCAATCGCTCGGGTTCAGTTAGAGCCCAACGCCTCGCTCGGGTTCAGTTAGAGCCAACACCTCGCACGTGTATGAGAGAAACGCGCATCGCTCGGCCCCCGACCTCCCACCGTAACCGGCAACTCCCCGAAATTTTCCTCCCCCTCGCTTCTACCACGGTTTTTTCCGTCATGGACGGCCCAAAGAATGTCATGCAGCTGCGTCTCCGGCCCGCCCAGGACGAAAAGCCCATTTTCTGTCATGATTTTTGTCATAGAAGTAGGAGCCCACCACATCTATGATGATACCGGGTTTTGTCACAATTATCATCATAGAAGTGTCATATGTATGACAGAAAGTTTGTCGTTCGGCCCAAAATGTCACGGATGTGTCTTTTTTTGTAGTGTGCTTTCAAAAATTTTCTTGTGTCAACATAGAAAAACAAGAGTGTTGTGTCAATTTTTGTGATTTTTTGGGGTTCGTTTGGACATTTTTATGCATTAACTGAGTTTTCAAAGCATTTATGCGCATAATTCAAATTTGAACTACATGCACATGCTCCGGTGCATATAAATTGGTTAAAAAAAATCAAATCTGTGTCCTTGGGTGCATGCTTAGGTCCCATGCAAGAAATGGGAATGAATTTCAAACACCAGAGCATCGTTGATTGCCGGCAAAATGTTGAGATACTTTATTTTTAAATTCTAGTAAATCCAAAACTCGTCTGAAATTCATGAAACTTGGCATGCTATCATGGAATGGCACCCGATATGTTGTGGTATTTTTCGTGTCCATTTTGAGAGAAGGCGCACTCGAATAATGACAGCCAACAAAGGCATTTTGAAAAAATAGCTGCCACTTTAATATCTCAAACGTTTGTATAATTCAAACCGTGTGCGTTCTGTTAACCATTCACGTGATGCCACGTGTCTTGGTTTTAAGGTCTGTAGGAGGTGCCGTGTGGAGAACTGCTTGACCTTGACTGAACGGGAGGCGTGCGAGCGCAGTCCGGTGCGTAGGCTGACTGAGAGGCGTGCAAGTTGTCCTCGAATGCACATGCTCAGTGGGAAGCGTGTGAGTTGTACGCTGCATAGGCTCACTGGCAAGCGAGCCCTTTGACTTCCATGCCCGCCCTCCTTCCTCTCTGTGCACGCGCCCTCCTCAGCGGCATGGGACGCCACCATCAAACGCTACCTCTCAGCGCCGCCAGCTGCCGTCCTCCCCGTCGACCCCGAGACGACATGATGTTTGATTTACAAGTGAAGAACATTCTATGCTGCATTAAAGACTTCAACAACGGCATCCCGGAGGACGACAACAACAATGACGGTGCGGCACGCCACCTCCACCGCCGCCGGAAATAGTTTTTTTCTTGGGTTTAACACTGTATCTCGATCATATGAATATAAATTCGCAGTATGACTGAATGAAAGATATGGTTTGAGCGAACTTGCATTTTTCTCTCTTAATGTACAGACTTATCAAACGAATTTCTTTTGAAAAAATGTCAATGGTTTTGGTAGGGAAAGTTTCACCTTTCTGGACGAAATGATATTCATTGCCTCTTCTCGATTTCAGTTTCTAAAATATGTCTATAGTGCGTGATTTTACATTTTTAACTGGAACGTCAAATAGTTCTGATTCCTTTTGCACTGTCTTTCTGTACAACTTGGTTATTTTTCCTAATTTTGGTAGAATTTTTGGGATAACAGAAGTATGGTGGATGTTCAGATTGCTACAGACTATTCTATTTTTGACAGATTCTGTTTTTGATGCATAGTTTGCTTATTTTGATGAATCTATCAATTTATATCAGTGGATTAATCCATGAAAAAGTTATATTACAGTAGACACAATGCAAAAACAAATTATGAATTGGTTTGCAACAGTACTTAGAGTGGTGATTTGCTTTATTATACTAACAGATCTTACCGAGTTTTCTGTTGAAGTTTTGTGTGGATGAAGTGTGTAATCGAGGAGGTTTCGATATGAGGAAAAGGAAGAGAGGCAAGAGCTCAAGCTTGGGGATGCCCAAGGCACCCCAAGTAAATATTCAAGGAGACTCAAGCGTCTAAGCTTGGGGATGCCCCGGAAGGCATCCCCTCTTTCTTCAACAAATATCGGTATGTTTTCGTATTCGTTTCGTTCGTGCATTATGTGCAAGTCTTGGAGCGTCTTTTGCATTTAATTTTCACTTTTCTTTTATGCACCATGCTGGTATGAAATATTCCTTGGTTGATTTATAGAATGCTCATTGCACTTCACTTAAATCTTTTGAGTATGGCTTTATAGATTGCTTCATGTGCTTCACTTATATCATTTGAAGTTTGGATTGCCTGTTTCTCTTCACATAGAAAACCGCCATTTGTAGAATGCTCTTTTGCTTCACTTATATTTGTTAGAGCATGGGCATATCTTTTGTAGAAAGAATTAAACTCTCTTGCTTCACTTATATCTTTTTAGAGAGATGACAGGAATTGGTCATTCACTTGCTTAGTTATAAAATCCTACATAAAACTTGTAGATCACTGAATATGATATGTTTGATTCCTTGCAATAGGTTTGCGATATAAAGGTGGTGATATTAGAGTCGTGCTACTTGAGTAATTGAGAAATACTTGTGTTGAGGTTTGCAAGTCCCGTAGCATGCACGTATGGTGAACCGTTATGTAACGAAGTTGGAGCATGAAGTGTTTTTTGATTGTCTTCCTTATGAGTGGCAGTCGGGGACGAGCGATGGTCTTTTCCTACCAATCTATCCCCCTAGGGGCATGCGTAGTAGTACTTCGCTTTGAGGGCTAAGTAGACTTTTGCAATAAGTATATGAGTTCTTTATGACTAATGTGAGTCCATGGATATAGGCACACTCACCCTTCCACTTTGCTAGCCTCTATTGTGCCGCGCAACTTTCGCCGGTATCATGAACCCATTATTTACCATCCTCAAAACAGCCACCACACCTACCTATTATGGCATTTCCATAGCCATTCCGAGATATATTGCCATGCAACTTTCCATCGTTCTGTTGTTATGACACGTTCCATCATTGTCATATTGCTTTGCATGATCGTAAGATAGCTAGCATGATGTTTTTATGGCTTGTCCGTTTTTTGATGTCATTGCTATGCTAGATCATTGCACATCCCGGTACACCGCCGGAAGCATTCATATAGAGTCATATCTTTGTTTGAGATATCGAGTTGTAATATTGAGTTGTAAGTAAAAAAAAGTGTGATGATCATCATTATTAGAGCATTGCCCCAGTGAGGAAAGTATGAAGGAGACTATGATTCCCCCACAAGTCGGGATGAGACTCCGGACTTTATGAAAAATAAAAGAGGCCAAAGAATCGCAAATAAATAAAAAGGAGGCCAAAGAAGCCCACCAAAAAATATACAACAACAACAACAAAGCCTTTAGTCCCAAGCAAGTTGGGGTAGGATAGAGGTGAAACCCATAAGATCTCGCAACCAACTCATGGCTCTGGCACATGGATAGCAAGCTTCCATGCACCCCTGTCCATAGCTAGCTCTTCGGTGATACCCCAATCCTTCAGGTCTCTCTTAACGGACTCCTCCCATGTCAAATTCGGTCTACCCCGCCCTCTCTTGACATTCTCCGCACGCTTTAGCCATCCGCTATGCACTGGAGCTTCTGGAGGCCTGCGCTAGATATGCCCAAACCATCTCAGACGATTTTGGACAAGCTTCTCTTCAATTGGTGCTACCCCAACTCTATCTCGTATATCATCATTCCGGACTCGATCCTTCCTCGTGTGGCCACACATCCATCTCAACATACGCATCTCTGCCACACCTAACTGTTGAACATGTTGCCTTTTAGTCGGCCAACACTCAGCGCCATACAACATTGCGGGTTGAACCGCTGTCCTGTAGAACTTGCCTTTTAGCTTTTGTGGCACTCTCTTGTCACAGAGAATGCTAGAAGCTTGGCGCCACTTCATCCATCCGGCTTTGATCCGATGGTTCACATCTTCATTAATACCCCCATCCTCCTGCAGCATTGACCCCAAATACCGAAAGGTGTCCTTCTGAGGTACCACCTGACCATCAAGGCTAACCTCCTCCTCCTCACACCTAGTAGTACTGAAACCGCACATCATGTACTCGGTTTTAGTCCTACTAAGCCTAAACCCTTTCGATTCCAAGGTTTGTCTCCATAACTCTAACTTCCTATTTACCCCCGCCCGACTATCGTCAACTAGCACCACATCATCCGCAAAGAGCATACACCATGGGATATCTCATTGTATATCCCTTGTGACCTCATCCATCACCAATGCAAAAAGATAAGGGCTCAAAGCTGACCCCTGATGCAGTCCTATCTTAATCGGGAAGTCATCAGTGTCGACATCACTTGTTCGAACACTTGTCACAACATTATCATACATGTCCTTGATGAGGGTAATGTACTTTGCTGGGATTTTGTGTTTCTCCAAGGCCCACCACATGACATTCCGCTATATCTTACCATAGGCCTTCTCCAAGTCAATGAACACCATATGCAAGTCCTTCTTTTGCTCCCTATATCTCTCCATAAGCTGTTGTACCAAGAAAATGGCTTCCATGGTTGACCTCCCAGGCATGAAACCAAACTGGTTTTTGGTCACGCTTGTCATTCTTCTTAAGCGGTGCTCAATGACTCTCTCCCATAGCTTCATTGTATGGCTCATCAGCTTAATTCCACGGTAATTAGTACAACTCTGAACATCCCCCTTGTTCTTGAAGATTGGTACTAATATACTCCGTCTCCATTCTTCTGGCATCTTGTTTGCCCGAAAAATGAGGTTGAAAAGCTTGGTTAGCCATACTATCACTATGTCCCCGAGACCTTTCCACACCTCAATGGGGATACAATCTGGGCCCATCGCCTTGCCTCCCTTCATCCTTTTTAAAGCCTCCTTGACCTCAGACTCCTGGATTCGACGCACAAAACGCATGCTGGTCTCATCAAAAGAGTCACCCAGTTCAATGGTAGAGCTTTCATTCTCCCCATTGAACAACTTGTCGAAGTACTCCCGCCATCTATGCTTAACCTCCTCGTCCTTCACCAAGAGTTGGCCTGCTCCGTCCTTGATGCATTTGACTTGGCCAATATCCCTCGTCTTCCTCTCTCGGATCTTGGCCATCTTATAGATGTCTCTTTCGCCTTCCTTCGTGCCTAACCGTTGGTAGAGGTCCTCATACGCCCGACCCCTTGCTTCACCAACAGCTCGCTTTGCGGCCTTCTTCGCCATCTTGTACTTCTCTATGTTGTGTGCACTCCTATCCAGGTATAGGCGTCTGAAGCAATCTTTCTTCTCTTTAATCGCCTTCTGGACATCATCATTCCACCACCAGGTATCCTTATCTTCGCTTCTCCTTCCCCTGGACACTCCAAACTCCTCTGAGGCCACCTTACGAATGCAAGTCGCCATCTTCATCCACACATTGTCCGCATCCCCTCCTTCCTCCCAAGGGCCCTCCTTAATGACCCTCTCCTTGAACGCTTGAGCTACCTCCCCCTTGAGCTTCCACCACTTCGTTCTAGCGACTTTAGCCAGCTTATCCCGCTGGACACGAATCCGAAAGCGGAAGTCAGCAACCACCAGCTTATGCTGGGGTACAACACTCTCTCCAGGTATCACCTTATAGTCTAGGCACGCACACCTATCTTCCCTTCTCGAGAGGATGAAATCAATCTGGCTAGAGTGTTGGCCACTACTAAAAGTCACCAGATGTGATTCTCTCTTTCTAAAGAGGGTGTTGGCTACAATCATGTTGTAGGCTAGAGCAAAGCTTAAGACATCTTCTCCTTCTTGATTCCTGATGCCATAGCCAAAGCCCCCATGCGCCCCTTCAAAACCTGTGTTAGATGTACCCACGTGGCCATTGAGGTCTCCTCCTATGAAGAGCTTCTCACCAATCGGTACACTCCTAACCATGTCTTCCAGGCCTTCCCAGAACTCCCTCTTGGTGTTCTCATTGTGGCCTACTTGCGGGGCATACGCGCTGATAACATTGAGAACCAAGTCCTCAACTACCAGCTTGACTAGGATAATCCGGTCTCCACGTCTCTTGATGTCTACCACTCCATACTTGAGGCTCTTGTTGATCAAGATGCCTACGCCATTTCTGTTTGTAGCCGTCCCTGTGTACCATAGCTTGAAGCCGGTATACTCCACCTCCTTCGCCTTCTGTCCTCTCCATTTGGTTTCTTGGACGCAAAGGATATCAACACCTCTCCCCACCAAAAAAATATAAAAATAAAAAATAAAAAAAGAAAATAAAATAAAAAAATGAGACAAAAAGAGAGAAGGGGCAATGTTACTATCCTTTTACCACACTTGTGCTTCAGAGTAGCACCATGTTCTTAATAGAGAGAGTCTCCTATGCTTTCACTTTCATATACTAGTGGGAATTTTTCATTATAGAACTTGGCTTGTATATTCCAATGATGGGATTCCTCAAAATGCCCTAGGTCTTCATGAGCAAGCAAGTTGGATGCACACCCACTTAATTTCTTTTGTTGAGCTTTCATATATTTATCGCTCTAGTGCATCCATTGCATGGAAAGCCCTACTCACTCACATTGATATCTATTGATGGGCATCTCCATAGCCCGTTGATACGCCTAGTTGATGTGAGATTATCTTCTCCCTTTTTGTCCTCACAACCACCACCATATACCACCATAGTGCTATGTCCATGTCTTGCGCTCATGTATTGCGTAAGAGTTGAAAAAGCTGAAGCGCGTTAAAAAGAATGAACCAATCGCTCAGCTCATCATCGGGGTTGTGCATGATTTCAATGTTTGTGTGATGAAGATGGAGCATAGCCAGACTATATGATTTTTTAGGGATGAGCTTTCTTTGGCTATGTTATTTCGATAAGACATAATTGCTTGGTTGGTATGCTTGAAGTATTATTGTTTTTATGTCAAATGATAGACTATTGCTTTGAATCACTCGTATCTTAATATTCATGCCATGATTAGACACATGATCAAGATTATGCTATGTAGCATTCCACATCAAAAATTATCTTTTTTATCATTTACCTACTCGAGGACGAGCAGGAATTAAGCTTGGGGATGCTGATACGTCTCCATCGTATCTATAATTTTTGATTGTTCCATGCCAATATTCTACAACTTTCATATTCTTTTGGCAACTTTTTATACTATTTTTTGGGACTACTCTATTGATCTAGTGCTCTGTGCCAATTCCTGTCTGTTGCATGTTTTTTATTTCGTAGAAACCCCATATCAAATGGAGTCCAAACGGGATAAAAACGGACGGAGAATTATTTTGGAATATTTGTGATTTTTGGGAGGAAGAATCAACACGAGACGATACCCGAGGTGGCCACGAGATAGGGGCCCATGCCCACTTAAAGTGGGCGCACCCGCCGTCCTCGTGGGTCACCCGTAAGGCGGTTGATGCCTTTCTTTGGCCGCAAGTAAGCTAATTTTTGGAAAACGATCTGGGCGAAGGTTTCAATCCAATCGGAGTTAGGGGTCTCCAGATATAAAGGAAACAGTGCGAGGGCAGAATTCCAAAACGCAGAAACAGAGAGATAGATCCATTCTCGGTGGGGCTCTCGACCCTCCCAAGCCATGGGAGCCAAGGACCATAGGGGAAACCCTTCTCCCATCTAGGGAGGAGGTCAAGGAATAAGAAGAAGAAGGGGGGCTCTCTCCCCCTTGCTTCCGGTGGCGCCGGAACGCTGCCGGTGGCCATCATCATCACCACGATCTTCACCAGCACCTCCGCCATCTTCACCAACATCTCCATCACCTTCCCCCATCTATATTCAGCGGTCCACTCTCCCACAACCCGCTGTACCCTCTACTTGAACATGGTGCTTTATGCTTCATATTATTATCCAATGATGTGTTGCCATCCTATGATGTCCGAGTAGATTTTCGTTGTCCTATTGGTGGTTGATGAATTTCTATGATTGATTTAATTTGCTTGTGGTTATATTGCTGTCCTATTGTGCCCTCCGTGTCGCGCAAGCGTGAGGGATTCCCGCTGTAGGGTGTTGCAATACGTTCATGATTCTTTTATGATGGGTTGCTTGAGTGACAAAAGCATAAAACCCCAGTAAGGGGATTGTTGCGTACGGGATAAAGGGGACTTGATGCTTTAATGCTATGGTTTGGTTTTACCTTAATGAATCTTTAGTAGTTGCGGACGCTTGCTAGAGTTCCAATCATAAGTGCATATGATCCAAGAAGAGAAAGTATGTTAGCTTATGCCTCTCCCACATAAAACTTGCTATCGGTCTAGTCATGTAGTCAATTGCTTAGGAACAATTTCACAACTCCTACCACCACTTTTCCACACTCGCTATATTTACTTTATTGCTTCTTTATATAAACAACCCCTACATTTTATTTACATGCTCTTTATTATCTTGCAAACCTATCCAACAACACCTACAAAGTACTTCTAGTTTCATACTTATTCTAGGTAAAGCGAACGTCAAGCGTGCGTAGAGTCGTATCAGTGGCCAATAGGACTTGAGAGAGTATTTGTTCTACCTTTAGGTCCTCGTTGGGTTTGACACTCTTACTTATCGAAAGAGGCTACAACTATCCCGTATACTTGCGGGTTATCAGTAGGGAACGTCCCACCTTTGGGGCCGAAACGATATCCATTGCCTCTTATTGCTTTCAAATTTTTTCTCGTGTCAACATAGAACAACAGATTGTTGTGTCAATTTTTTTTGTGATTTTTCGGGGTTCGTTTGTACATTTTTATGCATTAACTGAGTTTTCAATGCATTTATGTGCATAATTCAAATTTGAACTACATGCACATGCTCCAATGCATATAAACTGGTTGAAAAATCAAATCTGTGTCCTTGGGTGCATGCTTAGGTCCCATGCAAGAAATGGTAATGACTTTCAAACACCAGGGCGGTGTTGATTGTCGGCAAAACATTGAGATACCTGTTTTTTAGATTCTAGTAAATCCAAAACTAGTGTGAAATTCATGAAACGTGGTATGCTATCATGGAGCGGCATGATATGTCTGCAACGTATCTATAATTTTTGATTGTTCCATGCTATTATATTACCCCTTTTGGATGTTTATGGGCTTTATTTTACACATTTATATCATTTTTGGGACTAACCTACTAACCGAAGGCCCAGCCATATTGTTGTTTTATTGCCTGTTTCAGTATTTTGAAGAAAAGGAATATCAAATGGAGTCCAAACAGAATGAAACCTTCGGGAGCGTGATTTTTGGAACGAACATGATCCGGGAGACTTGGAGTACAAGCCAGGGAAGCTTCGAGGAGGCCAGGAGATAGGAGGGCGCGCCCACCCCCTGGGCGCGCCCCCTGTCTTGTGGGCCCCTCGAGGCTCCCCCGACCGACTTCTTTCGCCTATATATTCCCTTATACCCTAAAACCATCGAAGACGAAGATAGATCGGGAGTTCCGCCGCCGCAAGCCTCTGCAGCCACCAAAAACCTCTCAGGAGCCCGTTCCGGCACCCTTCTGGAGGGGGAACCCATCATCGGTGGCCATCTTCATCATCCCGACACTCTCCATGACGAGGAGGGAGTAGTTCACCCTCGGAGCTAAGGGTATGTACCAGTAGCTATGTGTTTGATCTCTCTCTCTCTCTCGTGTTCTCTCTATGGTACGATCTTGATGTATCGCTAGCTTTGCTATTATAGTTGGATCTTATGATGTTTCTCCCCCTCTACTCTCTTGTGATGAATTGAGTTTTCCTCTTGAAGTTATCTTATCAGATTGAGTGTTTAATGATTTGAGAACACTTGATGTATGTCTTGCCGTGCGTATCTGTGGTGACAATGGGATATCACGCGATCCACTTGATGTATATTTTGGTGATCAATTTGCGGGTTCCGCCCATGAACCTTTGCATAGGGGTTGGCACACGTTTTCATAATGACTCTCCGGTAGAAACTTTGGGGCACTCTTTGAAGTACTTTGTGTTGGTTGGATAGATGAATCTGAGATTGTGTGATGCATATCGTATAATCATGCCCACGGATACTTGAGGTGACAATGGAGTATCTAGGTGACATTAGGGTTTTGGTTGATTTGTGTCTTAAGGTGTTATTCTAGTATGAACTCTATGACAGATTGAATGGAAAGAATAGCTTCATGTTATTTTACTACGGACTCTTGAATAGATAGAACAGAAAGGATAACTTTGAGGTGGTTTCGTAACCTACCATAATCTCTTCGTTTGTTCTCCGCTATTGGTGGCTTTGAAGTGACTCTTTGTTGCATGTTGAGGGATTGTTATATGATCTATCTACGTTATTATTGTTGTGAGAACTTGCACTAGTGAAAGTATGAACCCTAGGCCTTGTTTCCTATCATTGCAATACCGTTTACGCTCACTTTTATCATTATTTACCTTGCTGTTTTTATATTTTCAGATTACAAATACCTACATCTACCATCCATATTGCACTTGTATCACCATCTCTTTGCCGAACTAGTGCACCTATACAATTTACCATTGTATTGGGTGTGCTGGGGACACAAGAGACTCTTTGTTATTTGGTTGCAGGGTTGTTTGAGAGAGACCATCTTCATCCTACGCCTCCTACGGATTGATAAAACTTAAGTCATCCACTTGAGGGAAATTTGCTACTGTCCTACAAACCTCTGCACTTGGAGGCCCAACAACGTCTACAAGAAGAAGGTTGTGTAGTAGACATCAAGATCTTTTCTGGCGCCGTTGCCGGGGAGGTGAGTGCTTGAAGGTATATCTTTAGATCTTGCAATCAAATCTTTTTGTTTCTTGTTTTATCACTAATTTAGTTTATAAAAGAAAAACTACAAAAAAATGGAGTTAAGCTTGTCTCATACGCTTCATCTTTTTAATATCTTTCGTGAGTATGATGGAAAGGAAAATTGTGCTCAAGTGCTAGAAGAAGAATGCATTAAAATTCTTTGTACTAAATATATGCATGATCAACATGATTGCAATGTTGTTAGCATGAACTCTTTGAATATCCATAATACTAATGATGAGTGCACTAGTTATGATGAAAATATCTCTTATAAGCATGTCAATTTTTGTGGAGTAGATTGGGTTTGCAAGTACACACCAAATAGGGAAAATAGATATTGCAAGAGGCATAAGTATTTAGAAACTAAAGGGTTGCAAGAAAGTCTTGATGATTGTGCTGAAAAATTCAATATTTTTCGCACTCCTTGTGAACTTTGCAATGAACATGGTCATTTAAATCTCCAATGTAAATTGTTTCATGACTGAATCGTGTCCAAAAATTGTGATAACTTGATTACCCTCGAGCATCATAAAGAGCTTAGTCTTCTTTTGGGGTATGAATAAATGGAACGTATAACTGAGGGTATTTCAAAATTTAATCTTGATAGATTTCTTGATTTTGATCTAGAGAAGATTTATTTGTATTGTGCGGTGAATTGCATTGAAAATACTTATATTACCAATTACCTAAAGAAAAGAAAGCAAATAGAAGATGAAGAGAATACTAATGAAAGGGAAGAGACTTCCCAATCTCCTCCTATTATTTCTTATGATGAATCAGGTGACGAGGAGGAGCTTTCTATTCAACCAATCCCATCAATAAGGAGCACAAACAAGAAGGTTCAACCCACACATAATGAGAAGAAGAAAAAGAAAAAACGGAGAAACAAAGGTACAAAGGTATCTCTCCCAAATGATGTTGCTCCTACTATTCATTGTGATGATGATAATTGCTATATTATTGGTGCTATCCATACTATTAATGATGAGAGTGATTATGCTTATGATATGAAAAGGCCCAAGCTTGGGGAAGCTATGTTTGATGAGGATGAAATATTTGAGAATATATTTGCTGCAATTAATGTTTGTCCCAAGCTTGGGGATGCTATGTTTAATAAAGATGATATTTTTAGCCTCCCAAGTTTTGATATGCAAAGTTGTTATGATGATAGCATGCCTCTTACCTATGATGATTATATTGATGAAAGTGGGTTTGCAAGAGTGTCAACTTTAGGAAGTAGTGATCCCACTATTTTGGAGGATGTTGAATTTTATTGTGATGAATATGAAAGTGGATTTGGAAGAGTGTCAACTTTATTTAGTGATGATTCCACTATCTTGGAAGAGGTTTCAATCGATTATGATGAGAACAAAGTTGCTACTTATGATGATTATTGTGATAGAATTTATGCTATAAAAAGTAGTGATGATTATATTTATAAAACTTGTCATGACTATGATTACCCTTTTCCTGAACATTACTCTTTTAATGTGGAAACAATTTATAGTATTCAAGTCTCTTATGATACTCCCACTATTCCGAATGAGAAGAATTTTGTTTATGTGGAGCGTAGTAAATTTTCTATTCTTGTAGATCATGAAAAGAATGCTTTAGGTGCTGGTTATATTGTTGAATTCATTCATGATGCTACTGAAAATTATTATGAGGGAGGAACATATGCTTGTAGGAATTGCAATAATGTCAAGTTTCCTCTCTATGTGCTTCACATTTTGAACTTATGCTTGTTTTGCCTTCCTATGCTAGCTGATTATTGTTCCCATAAGTTGTTTCCTCACAAAATCCCTATGCATGGAAGTGGGTTAGACTTAAACATGCTAGTCATATGCTTCATGATGCTCCCGTTATGTTTCAATTCTTATCTTTTATGTGAGCATCATTGTCATCATCATGCCTAGCTAGAAAGGCATTAAAGAAAAGCGCTTGTTGGGAGACAACCCAATATTTACCCTTACTGTTTTTGTGTGTTCACATGATTATGCTACTGTAATAATCATGTTTTATAGCTTTTGTTTCAATAAAGTGCCAAGTAAGACCTTTAGGATAACTTACGGTGATAGTTGTGTTGATCCTGCTGAAAATCAGAAACTTTTGCACTCGGTAAATTAGTTTTGTTAATTCACAGGGACGTGATCTTGATCTGATTCTTTTAGCTATGGATTTCTACACAAATTTCTTAGGACTTCCTAATTTTGTAGGATTTTTAGAGTTCCACAAGTTTGCGTTAGTTACAGATTTCTACAGACTGTTCTGTTTTTGACAGATTCTGTTTTCCGTGTGTTGTTTGCTTATTTTGATGCATCTATGGCTAGTATTAAGTGGTATGAACCATATAGAACTTGGAATACAGTAGGTTTAACACCAAAATAAATAAAGAATGAGTTCATTACAGTACCTTATGTGGTGGTTTTGTTTTCTTTCACAAACGGAGCTTATGAGATTTCCTGTTGAGTTTTGTGTTGTGAAGTTTTCAAGTTTTGGGTAAAGATATGATGGACTATGGAATAAGGAGTGGCAAGAGCCTAAGCTTGGGGATGACCAAGGCACCCCAAGATATTCAAGAATAGCCAAGAGCCTAAGCTTGGGGATGCCCCGGGAAGGCATCCCCTCCTTCGTCTTTGTTCATTGGTAACTTTACTTGGAGCTATATTTTTATTCGCCACATGATATGTGTTTTGCTTGGAGCGTCGTGTATGATATTAGCATTTGATTTTTAGTTTTCCACAATCATCCTTTCTGTACACACCTTTTGGGAGAAGCCCACTTGATTATAATTTATTAGAATACTCTATGTGCTTCACTTATATCTTTTGAGCTAGATAGTTTTTGCTCTAGTGCTTCACTTATATCTTTTAGAGCACGGCGGTGACTTAATTTTGTAGAAATTGCTAGTGTCTCATGCTTCACTTATATTATTTTGAGAGTCTCTTAAAACAGCATGGTATTTGCTATGGTTATAAAAATTGGTCCTAGAATGGTAGGCATCTAAGTTGGGTATAATAAAAACTATCATAGGAAGTGAATTGGATGCTATGATCAATTTGATACTTGATAATTGTTTTGAGATATGGAGGTAGTGATATTAAAGTCATGCTAGTTGGGTGATTATGAATTTAAAGAATGCTTGTGTTGAAGTTAGCAAGTCCCATAGCATATTGGTTAAAGTTGTGTAACAAGTTTGAAACATGAAGTGTACTTGGATTGTGCATCCTTATGAGTGGTGGTCGGGGACGAGCGATGGTCTTTTCCTACCAATCTATCCCTCTAGGAGCATGCGTGTAGTGCTTGGTTTTTGATGACTTCTAAATTTTTGCAATAAGTATATGAGTTCTTTTGACTAATGTTGAGTCCATGGATTATACGCACTTTTTACCTTCCCACCATTGCTAGCCTCTTCGGTACCGTGATTGCCCTTTCTCACCTTGAGAGTTGGTGCAAACTTCACCGGTGCATCCAAACCCCGTGATACAATACGCTCTATCACACATAAACCTCCCTATATCTTCCTCAAAACAGCCACCATACCTTCCTATTATGGCATTTCCATAGCCATTCCGAGATATATTGCCATGCAACTTTCCACCGTTCCGTTTATCATCATGACACGCATTACTTTTGTCATATTGCCATTGCATGATGTATTTGTGGCAAAGCCACCATGCATAATTTTTCATACATGTCACTCTTGATTCATTGCACCATCCCGTTACACCGCCGGAGGCATTCATATAGAGTCATATCTTGTTCTAGTTTCGAGTTGTAATTCATGTGTTGTAATCAATAAAAGTGTGATGATCATTATTATTAGAGCATTGTCCCAAAGAAAAAAAAGAAAAAAGAAGAAAGGCCAAAAAAGGAAAAAAATAAAAGGCCAAAGAAAAAAAAAGAAAAAAAAGAAAAAAGAAAGAAAATAAAAAATAAAAAGGGGCAATGTTACTATCTCTTTTTCCACACTTGTGCTTCAAAGTAGCACTACGTTCTTCATATAGCGAGTCTCATTTATTGTGCTTTAAAGTAGCACCATGTTATTCATATAGTGAGTCTCATATGTTGTCACTTTCATATACTAGTGGGAATTTTTCATTATAGAACTTGACTTGTATATTCCTATGATGGGCTTCCTCAAATGCCCTAGGTCTTCGTGAGCAAGCAAGTTGGATGCACACCCGCTAGTTTCTTTTGTTAAGCTTTCATTCATTTATAGCTCTAGTGCATCCGTTGCATGGCAATCCCTACTCCTCATGTTGACATAAATTGATGGGCATCTCCATAGACCGTTGATTATCATCGTCAATATGAGACGTTCTCCCTTTTCGTCTTCTCCACACAATCCCCATCATCATATTCCATTCCAACCATAGTGCTATATCCATGGCTCACGCTCATGTATTGCGTGAAAGTTGAAAAAGTTTGAGATTATTTAAGTACGAAATAATTGCTTGGGTTGTCATCGGGGGTGTAGAATTTGGGAACATTTTTGTGTGACGAAAATGAAGCATAGCCTAACTATATGATTTTGTAGGGATGAACTTTTTTAGCCATGTTATTTTGAGAAGACATGATTGCTTTTATTAGTATGCATGAAGTATTACTATTTCTTTTGTCAATATGATCTTTTATTTTTGATCATTTGGATCTGAACATTCATGCCACAATAAAGAAAATTACATTGAGAATTATGCTAGGTAGCATTCCACATCAAAAATTCTGTTTTTATCATTTACCTACTCGAGGACGAGCAGGAATTAAGCTTGGGGATGCTTGATATGTCTCCAACGTATCTAAAATTTTCGATTGTTCCATGCTATTATATTACCCCTTTTGGATGTTTATGGGATTTATTTTACACATTTATATCATTTTTGGGACTAACCTACTAACCGGAGGCCCAGCCCATATTGCTGTTTTATTGCCTGTTTCAATATTTCGAAGAAAAGGAATATCAAACGGAGTCCAAACGGAATGAAACCTTCGGGAGCGTGATTTTTGGAACGAACATGATCCGGGAGACTTGGAGTACAAGTCAGGGAAGCATCGAGGAGGCCAGGAGATAGGAGGGCGCGCCCACCCCCCCTGGGCGCGCCCCCCTGTCTCGTGGGCCCCTCGAGGCTCCCCCGACCGACTTCTTTCGCCTATATATTCCCTTATAGCCTAAAACCATCGAAGACGATCATAGATCGGGAGTTCCGCTGCTGCAAGCCTCTGTAGCCACCAAAAACCTCTCGGGAGCCCGTTCCGGCACCCTGCCGGAGGGGGAACCCATCATCGGTGGCCATCTTCATCATCCCGATGCTCTCCATGATGAGGAGGGAGTAGTTCACCCTCGGGGCTGAGGGTATGTACTAGTATCTATGTGTTTGATCTCTCTCTCTCTCTCTCTCTCTCGTGTTCTCTCTATGGCACGATCTTGATGTATCGCGAGCTTTGCTATTATAGTTGGATCTTATGATGTTTCTCCCCCTCTACTCTCTTGTGATGAATTGAGTTTTCCTCTTGAAGTTATCTTATCGGATTGAGTCTTTAATGATTTGAGAACACTCGATGTATGTCTTGCCGTGCGTATCTATGGTGACAATGGGATATCACGTGATCCACTTGATATATGTTTTGGTGATCAACTTGCGGGTTCTGCCCATGAACCTTTGCATAGGGGTTGGCACACGTTTTCGTCTTGACTCTCCGGTACAAACTTTGGGGCACTCTTTGAAGTACTTTGTGTTGGTTGGATAGATGAAACTGAGATTGTGTGATGCATATCGTATAATCATGCCCACGGATACTTGAGGTGACAATGGAGTATCTAGGTGACATTAGGGTTTTGGTTGATTTGTGTCTTAAGGTGTTATTCTAGTATGAACTCTATGATAGATTGAACGGAAATAATAGCTTCATGTTATTTTACTACGGACTCTTGAATAGATAGAACAGAAAGGGTAACTTTGAGGTGGCTTCGTACCCTACCATAATTTCTTCATTTGTTCTCCGCTATTAGTGGCTTTGGAGTGACTCTTTGTTGCATGTTGAGGGATTGTTATATGATCTATCTATGTTATTATTGTTGAGAGAACTTGCACTAGTGAAAGCATGAACCCTAGGCCTTGTTTCCTATCATTGCAATACCGTTTACGCTCACTTTTATCATTAGTTACCTTGTTGTTTTTATATTTTCAGATTACAAATACCTACATCTACCATCCATATTGCACTTGTATCACCATCTCTTCGCCGAACTAATGCACCTATACAATTTACCATTGTATTGGGTGTGTTGGGGACACAAGAGACTCTTTGTTATTTGGTTGTAGGGTTGTTTGAGAGAGACCGTCCTCATCCTACGCCTCCTACGGAATGATAAACCTTAGGTCATCCACTTGAGGGAAATTTGCTACTGTCCTACAAACCTCTGCACTTGGAGGCCCAACAACGTCTACAAGAAGAAGGTTGTGTAGTAGACATCAAGCTCTTTTCTGGCGCCGTTGCCGGGGAGGTGAGTTCTTGAAGGTATATCTTTAGATCTTGAAATCGAATCTTTTTGTTTCTTGTTTAATCACTAGTTTCGTTTATAAAAGAAAAACTACAAAAAAATGGAGTTAAGCTTGTCTCACACGCTTCATCTTTTTAATATCTTTCGTGAGTATGATGGAAAGGAAAACTGTGCTCAAGTGCTAGAAGAAGAATGCTTTAAAATGCTTGGTACTAAATCTTTGAATGATGAGCATGATTGCAATGTTGTTAGTATGAACTCTTTGAATATCCATAATACTAATGATGATTGCACTAGTTATGATGAAAATATCTCTTATAAGCATGTCGGTTTGTGTGATTTTTCGAGGTTCGTTTGGACATTTTTATGCATTAACTGAGTTTTCAATGCATTTATGTGCATAATTCAAATTTGAACTACATGCACATGCTCCAGTGCATATAAATTGGTTGAAAAATAAAATATGTGTCCTTGGGTGCATGCTTAGGTCCCATGCAAGAAATGGTAATGAATTTCAAACACCAGGGCACTGTTGATTGCCGGCAAAACATGGAGATACCTCGTTTTTAAATTCTAGTAAATCCAAAACTCGTCTGAAATTCATGAAACTTGGCAAGCTACCATGGAGCAGCATCAACATGCCGTGGTAAAACTTTTTGTCCCATTTAGGGCAGGTTTGGGTATATGCTTCTCATGAACCAGAGCTTCTCACAACAAGCTTGATGGTTTCGGTAGGGAACGTCCCATCTTTGGGGACGAAACGATATCCATTGCCTCTTATTGCTTTCAAATTTTTTCTCGTGTCAACATAGAAAAACAGTAGTGTTGTGTCATTTTTTGTGATTTTTTGGGGTTTGTTTGGACATTTTTATGCATTAACTGAGTTTTCAATGCATTTATGTGCATAATTCAAATTTGAACTACATGCAGATGCTCCAGTGCATATAAATTGGTTAAAAAAAATCAAATCTGTGTCCTTGGGTGCATTCTTAGGTCCCATGCAAGAAATGTGAATGAATTTCAAACACCAGAGCACCGTTGATTGCCGGAAAAACATTGAGATACTTTATTTTTAAATTCTAGTAAATCCAAAACTCGTCTGAAATTCATGAAACTTGGCATGCTATCATGGAATGGCACCCGACATGTTGTGGTATTTTTTGTGTCCATTTTGAGAGAAGGCGCACTCGAATAATGACAGCCAACAAAGGCATTTTGAAAAAATAGCTGCCACTTTAATATCTCAAACATTTGTATAATTCAAACCCTCTGCCTTCTGTTAACCATTCACGTGACGCCACGTGTCTTGGTTTTAATGGCTGTAGGAGGTGCCGTGCGGACAGCTGCTTGACCTTGACTGAACGGGAGGCGTGCGAGCGCAGTCCGGTGCGTAGGCTGACCGAGAGGCGTTCAAGTTGTCCTCGAATGCGCATGCTCACTGGGAAGCGTGCGAGTTGTACGCTGCGCATGATGACTGGGAAGCGAGCCGTTTGACTTCCATGCCCGCCCGCCTTCCTCTCCGTGCATGCGCCCCCCTCAACGGCTTGGGACACCACCGTCAAACACTACCTCTCAGCGCCGCCAGCTGCCGTCCTCCCGCGCCCCGCCCATCGATCCCGGGATGACATGATGTTTGATTTACAAGTGAAGAACATTCTGTGCTGCATTGAAGACTTCAACAATGGTTTCCCGGAGGATGACAACGACAACAACTGCGCGGCACGCCACCTCCGCCGCCACCGGAAATAGTTTTTTTCTTGGGTTTAATACTTAATCTCGATCATATGAATATAAAATCACATTATGATTGAATGAAAGATATGGTTTGAGCGAACTTGCATTTTTCTAATGTACAGACTTATGAAACGATTTTCTTTTGAAAAAAAGTCAATGGTTTCGGTGGGGAACTTTTCACCTTTCTGGACGAAACGATATCCATTGCCTCTTCTCGATTTCAGTTTTTTTTCCTAGTGTCAACATAGAACAACAGGAGTGTTGTGTCAACATAGAACACCATATGCAAAGTGAGAGCGGGATTTGTGCATCTCTTCAACGCAAACGGTTCTTTTGGATGATCCGTGTGCAACCACTTACAAACAATTTGGTAAGATTTACATCTGTCATATTGGGTATGTTGCCATTTGTCAAACTGGAAAGATTGACATTTGTTGATCTAGTAACATTTCCATTTGTCAACCTCGTAACACTGCGATTTGTCAAAATATGAAGCTAAAAATCACTAGCAGTATCTAATTTTGCAACTAAAATTTAGTAATTAAGCATACATTTCATTGATAGATTAAACTGTCGTTCTTAATTTATACAAACAGTTTAATCGACAGCTGAACCGACCAAAATTTTCCCCAATTGTTGCCAACCACATACTGGAGTAGCTAGTTCAACTATATACTAGCTAATTTCAGATGAACTAAACAAAATAGTCCCGAAATACTACTACTACTACTACTACTACTACTACTACTATGGAGGGGCTTTGTACTACTTCCGGCTGCCTCTCCTCTACCAAGCACGCTCAGTAAGAGGCGGAGGAGTAGGAGCCTACTGACGAGCTGGGAAACCGCAATACGGTGCCTGCCGCTGTTGCAGCTTCAGTGACGCTCACCTCGGACGCCCTCTACCGCTCCAGATGACCCCTCTAGAGCGGTGGTTCTCCTTGTAGATATCTTGATTCCTCTCCTCTGAGGCGGCGTGTGCCACGGCCACGGCGGCAGTAAGGCTCTTTGCATGCTCGACGAGGCGCTCCTCCTCCTCCCATAGGAACTCGGTGTAGCGCGCAAGATCGCTGATGCACGTGCGGGCATCCACCTCCGCCTCCCGCCTTCGGGCGGCGGTGGCGAAGCGGGTGATGACCCCGACAGTCGACGGTGGGTTGGCAACCATAGCGGCCAATGATGGGGTGGTGGCCACGTCCACCACCTCCCGCCTTTGGGCCGCGGTGGCGGAGCGGGTGATGGCCACGGTGGCCGGCAGTGGGGTGGCGGCCATGACGGCCACCTCCCGCCTTTCGGCCATGGAGGCGGAGCGGGCGATGGCCCTGGCTTTCAACGTGGTGTGGCGGCAATGGCGGCCGGCAACATCTGCCGACGGGCAGTGGCGGCGGAGTGTATAGTGGGTGTTCCGCGCACACTCAACAGGGATCCACACGCACTACACTACGCCGGGGACTGCGCCGCCGCCGCGGTGTAGCCTCCCAGCTAGAGCTGTCCTTTGATGACGGCGGAGTGGCTGAGCGACGATGATGGACCGGTGCCATTGGCGATTGTGGGAGAAGCGGACGAGATAAGCTACAGGGAGGGAGGGGAAAATGCGACGCAGGACTCGTCGGCTGTGAGGGTTTTTATAGCAGGCCGTCAAGCATTGGGATTTTGGGGGATTTCACCGAGTCGGGCAGGAAGCTTGCGTGGTAACCTGTGAGGTTACGCGGGAACGGGCTCACATACGATTCACTGGCACCACTGTTTGGCCAAATGAACGCCCCCGCGCACTGTGCAAGCTTGTGCTGTAAGCCGTCTGCGACAGCGGGGTGACAAGACGTGCAAGAGGAGGATGAAAGGCCGGGTACACATACGGTTAATAAAAAAATGTTTGCGATTTAATTACCTACTATACCCCCATCCTGGTTTATAAGTATGATTTAATTAATAAAATATGAATGCATGTCGCCAAAGATTATATAGTTGGATTCGTATTTGAACATAGTTTCCAATTATATAATTTTTATAACATGCATTAACATTTTGTTGGTTAAATTTAAGGGCGAAGTATGGCAAAGAATATAAAGGGGACTATAGACTAGATGGAGGTGGTAGCACATGGCCGCTCTCTACGCAGCGATGCAACTGTCAGCCGACTTGTAGGCGACCATTTCCTGCATGTTCAACTGCTCTATGTGTGTGGTTGCTTGCGGTTCAGGCGGTCGCAACGCGCTCTACTCACGTCCCGCCACGCGTGCTCTGCTCTCATGTCCCTCCAGGTGCTCTGCCCTCGTCCCTCCACGCGCGCTGCCAGTGTTTGGGGCCAGCACACGATCACGCACGTTCGTGTGCATGCGGTTGCGCCGGGCGCGGCGCGACGATGTAGTTACCCGCTGCAAAAACTGCCATGCGGACGCGCATAGAAACCAGGCCGCCCGACCCCGATTTATTCCTGCGGCTATTTACCTTATATCTCCCATGTCAGATGACACAATAAGCACACCCATGACAACACATACAGAGAGGATATCCAGCGGTTCCAATGGCGCTCCCCGTGGCTCCAATGGCGCTCCCAGCGTCCGACGACGACAACAGCGGGCAGTTCACCATGCATCACATAGTGGACACCCACGTGAGGCGGAAGGCCCTCCGATGGTGTACATGAATGATCCGATCTCGGTGGAGAGCTCCATCCAAACTATGGAGCAGTTCCTTGCCGAGGACAAGTACCGAGTGGTCGGCTTCGACCTCGAGTACACCATCGGTCGTGCCGGGCACGATCAGAAGGTTGTCGTCGCCCAGTTGTGCATGTGACATGACGTCCTCATCTACCACTACCACCTTGCCACAAGGCCTTGCGAGCGTTTCTCCAGGTTTATCAACAGCTCCGACTACAATTTCGCTACGGTGGACACCACCAACGATCTAAAAGCGCTCATGGTTTCAGACTTGAAATGCTCAAACCTTGTCCACATCCAGCACCACTACAAGGTCTGGGGCAGCGAAAAAAACAAACTGAACTCCCTTGTTGACCTCGTCTCGGCCATCATCGACCCCTACTACATGAAGATGAAGAATGAGAGCAATAAGGACAAGAACTCCTGGCATGAGAGATTGGATGAACAACATGCCAAATATGCGGCCATGGACATGTACACAAGCTACGAGATGTACAGGCGAATCGTTGACATGAGGAAGTGTCTTCTTCCTGCCCCAGATGAGGGATCGAGCCACAGAGCAGTGGCGGGAGCGTCACAAGAAGTAGATGACTAGACGATCGTTTCTCCTACTTTAGAATGCATGCAATTGTTTATTGAGGTGTGTGCAAATGATCTGTATAGTCACTTATGTAATTGGACGTTTATTTCAGTTATATATATACATGTTATTCTACTGTAGATAGAGCAAATCACACGGCTTATTAGCACCAATCGTCTCTGTTATTATTTGTCTTCGCACACATTTCTGATTACGAACCAGTTTGCTACGTATCACACACATCTTTTTCAGTTGAACCGTCTCCATTGTGTTGCCTAATCACACACAGTTCATCCTAGTGAACCGTATGTTGTATATCACACACACCTTCATCTGGCTACCCGTTTCTTTTTTTCCTCCTCATCCCAAACAGTTAATTGAACTGAACTGTATGCCCTGCATCACACATACAACTAAAATCTGAACCGTGTTTGATGCATCTGTCATCGCAAATGTTTTGCACCTTTTTTGTCAGTTTTTTACACCAGCGTTTGCGATTATGGCATTGCACACAATTTCGTCAAAGGGTCTCTGATCGTAGTGTCGTGTTTGGACCATCCTGCAGTAGTGTACCATCTAGTAACATGGATGGCGCACTACTTCCACAAATAGATTCCGGGGTTGTACACTGTGTCCTAGTGTAAATGGCATCCTGAAAGGTTTCCGCTGGACATAAGTAAGAGATAGTTATCGCATGACCCAGGTAGTAAGCTTACATGGTGAACGACATAAGAATTATTGCCGAGCATGGCGAGCTATATTTAAATGGTTCGAAGCAGCATCAGCCGAAAAGAAATTAAAATGGTACGATGAAACTAGGGATGTAAGTGGCAAATAAACGACATCTGCCAGTCCTATCTATAGTTAGTTTTTGCTAGCTCCCTAGTTCATTTTCCTCAAAAAACAAAAACTCTTTTGAACTATCATACCACTAGTGGACTTTAATCGGGATTAAACGGTACACAGTTGACATCCCTAGTTGAAAGGGATTGTACCACCGCTATATTTAAGTTGCTAAGGCATTTAAGCAGTTGAAATAATCTGAGAAAGCACTTAACAGTGTGGCCTCATATAAACGATGAAGACAGTCTTGTGATGAAGTTCATAGGAAAAGTTAAGGACTCAAATGAATTAGGCATGCATTTCTTTACGATAGTACAACATGCACTGCTGACATATTGGCCAACTCAGGTATAGCCTAACAAGTAACAAACAAGCATTCGAATCAAGCAATACATCAAAGCAGATAACTGAACTATTTGTAATTCTGCAGGATTACAGGTTGAGGGCACAAGCAAAGAAAGTAGCCCACACGCATTGCATTTCACATGTACTAAAACACACTGGCTTACCATATGTTGTTGTGAAGCCTTGCTGTTGTTGCATTGTTCTTTGAAGATATTGTCAGCATCCCGTGGTTGCAAATCTAGTTGTTGTAGTTTATTCTGCACCCTCTATTTAGGTAAAATTAATTTTAATCGCATGCACTAGTTCGAATTGCTCATCAATGGTTCATCTAAACTAATGAAAGAAGGGTGTGTGCTTACACGACAATATATGTGCTTCACTCTATTTTTATGCTTGTTCGAGGTGCTAGCCCCAAAAGAATAAATTTTTTGCTTGATGGGGTAGGCAGCTCCATAATTAATAGAAGCATCAAATTAGTCATGCAACTTGGGAAGATCAAGAACGCACAAAAAAGTAATGAACAAAGGCTCAGAGCAGTGATGTAATAGCTAGCATCAGAAAATGTAGGATAAAACGAACAAAAAGCAGTGGAACCACATGCTAATTTGCTGATGTGTAATTAAGCATAGAGAACATGAAGCAGTCTGATGGAACCAATAGGTGGCATCAGAACAACACCATTATCATAAATATAGCATGCAAGAAGTAAAATAGTAGGAAGTGATATCTAGGAAGTACAGTAATACTTAGGACAAAACAAAAGCATTGTAACTATATGGGCACTGGTTTATAATTTAGCACATGTAACATGTTCACTGCCAGAAGTATGGCCCTACAGGTGCAAGTAGAATAATGCGTCTCATGAAAAATTGAATGATGCCCTGAAGAAATTCAAATGTGCGGTGCTTATGCTAAGAAAGTGAATGTAGGCGCTGATCGTTGGATAATACCTGATTCTCGGTGGCGTATGGGTATCATTGTCATACATCATAGATAAGGATCGTCAATGGTGCTCATGTCACGGTTGAGTTTGGGCTGACTGTCGCCGTTGCTGAAGCGGCTCCGGTGCTTCGGTTACGGCGTCTGTCGACATAGAAGAAAGCTCATCTGTGGTAAGTGAATAGTTCCACAATAAAGAAGAGAAAAAACGAAGGAGTACAATCGAAATAACCTAATGAGGCTGCGGCGTCAGTAAAGCAGGGCCGGTGGAGTTGAATATGGCGTCCATGGAGCGGGTCTGGTGCAGTGGACGAAGGCGTCGGCGGGCATGGTGTACAGTGCTTTCGGTGAGGCGGATCTGTTGCAGCGGACGAGGGCTTGTATGAAGGTCCAGTGATGGGGTGGACGAGGGAGTCAGTGAAGGGCCTACACTGTGGTGGACGAGGGCACCGGTTAAGCAGATTCGGTGGACCATGATGGTAGTCAAGGAGATCTAGAGCGGTGGACAATCCAGTCACTGAAGCGGCTCCGGTGAAGTGGTGAGTTGGCAGTGGGGGGTTCCAAGGTGCGGAAGGTAGACCCGGCGGGGTGTGAGGTCCACCGCTGCG
>NC_041393.1:414857126-414885834 GCF_002162155.2 Triticum dicoccoides
GGGAGGGGAAGGGGAGGGGCTCTGGGGAAGAATGTTGGGGGCAAAGAGGGGAAAACAATGGATGTTACCAAAGTAGCCCTTTTCTGTTGATGTGGCAGGGGTAAAAACAGGAATATCGTAGGGCTATACTTTCAGGCATGAGATATTTCGATGTGAGTGGGAAGTTTGAAAGCTTTTGGCGCCTAAAATGAAGTGTTCTTCTCTTGTACGGCCGACTATGATATCATGGCCGAGAATTTATTTGTTTTGCATGCAAAAAAAGTGCAAGTTTTAAAAATCAATGTCTCCAACTGGAAACTTAGATTGTCCATTCAATTCAAATATGGATCATTGAGCTAGTCCAAGAAAATACCATCACACGGTCCAATTCAAATGAAATTCCAAATGTGCTTATCCTAAATAAGATGACAAAAGCAGAAATGTGTATGCATATGAATAAAGTGGATGATTATAAAGTTTGAACATGCCCGTATATGTATATCTCTAGGTTTGATATATGAATTTGAAATCATGAAATCCTGGCTTAAAAAATGCACTTCCGTTTAAATGAATTACAAAAGCTAATGATGGAGTCGAATTCCAAAATTCCAATCTTAGGTTTGTAATTCTAGTACTTCAAGGTATATCACACATGTTCAAAAGTATCGTTATCTCATAGTCCAAACTGTGAAACAAATTGATCAACCATGAGTGCACACACTATTGACCATATATATCTCAATTACGCTAAAGTCCCTCAAATATAGACACCTCACTATTTATCTGAAGCCAACCCCCCTGTCCCCCCCCACACACAAGTCGTTCTTTCCCCCAGACATGAACACACGAGCACATTAACACCCTCCTCTATTCTAAAGTCCAGACCCCAATATAGGTCTCTATCACTTTGTCTCTCAGGCATGCACACATCTCTTCAGCTACTCTCTAGGTCTCCCGGCATCTCTCTTTCCCAAGCACACACACTATGTAGAGTGTATCTTTCCCATACACACAAAATGTTGCCCCAAACGTCTATCTCCCTAGTTATGTGGTTCTCGCACACTCACCTCACACACCACCCCCACTACAAACAAGCACACTTTGTCTTCTTGTGCACCACTCTCCTCTTTCTAACTCTTCCATATGCGGACTCGCCCCAGCTCCTTCCCTGTATACATATATGTTGTGACCCTTTCCATAGCTCCCTAATTAATGTATCATTGTTCTCAATCTCGCACATTGTTCTCTACACCATCTATTCAAGATCTCTCATGAAGTCCCTATCACACACACGATGACTCGCTTCCCTTGCATCTCCGTACATAGATGTCGGGGGTTGGGTGCGACATATGCCAAGGGATGGCTTATCATGGTGGGGGCGAGTAGAACGTCGCCGGTGCCTGGAAACGGGATGAGGCAAAGACATGCACGCTGGTGGATCTTACCCAGCTTCAGGGCTCTCAGAGGAGATAGCACCCCTACTGCTGCTCTGCGGGGTCTCCGCATGATCACTAAGGCAAAGTGAGTACAAGGTTGCTCCTTGAGCTGTATTCTAGAGGTAGGAGAAGGCAAGGCTAGCTCCCTCCTTCCTATTGGTCTGGTCTAGTGCTAAGGGATTCGAACCCTTTGCATGGGTGTCCTGGGGGGTTTATATAGGCCTACCCCCCAGGGGTACAATGGTAAAACCGGTTGGGCGCGGGTCCCAGCCGTCTGCCTCTCAGGCCGCCGTCTTCTCCGCCGACTGCTGGGGCTCGCCGACTGGCCCGGTACGGGGCTGACAGCCCTTGTCCTCCGCGGGTGGGTCTTGCCGGCTGCGGATCACTGTAGCCGTGCTTCTAATGACGCTGGCTTGGTCGTGGGGTCAGGGCAACAGTGCCGCCGCCTTGCGGGCAATCACTGTTGCCATTCCCTGTCTTGTCTGGTTAATGGCGTGCGGGGCACGTGGGAGGGGCTAGCCGACTCCCGGGGGCCGACTCCCAATGGGTCCGTCTTGTGGCGCTCTCGCCGTCTTTTGTACTCCTGCTGATGGGTGGGACCCGCCGTCTCTGGGTCGTATAGACAGGCCGTCGTGGGCACAGGGTTCCGCCCACGGGGGCTGATGTCAGGACTGGCTTGGCAATAGTGTCGCGCCGGATGGAGATCTCCGTCCGTATGGCGCACTTTGTCCATGCCTGTCCTTGATAAACGGGGTGGGGACAGGCCGCGCGGTGGCCGTTTCCTCGTTCCGTCCATTATTGTGAAGGCAGGAGGTGGTTGGGGTCGCGGGCCGACTCCCCATAGCCGGCTTCCCCGGAAGTCGGCGGTTGGGAGTTGGCTCATCTTGAAGTCGTCTCTGGGACTCGGCCTTGAGGGGCAGTCGGCAGCGCTTCCACCGACTCTTGGAAAGAGGCTCATCGTTTTGGGGTTTGAGGGGCGCAGTCTGCCCCAATGTCTTGAAAGGTTCAGGGGCTCAGGTTAGCCTACCCGTGGCCCATTACTCCGATAGTAGTCCCCGAAGCTGGTGAGGCTCTGAGGGTGATATGTCGAGGGGCCTCAACAGTTTCTTCCCTCTGGTGGTGGAAACTGGGCCTTGCTCACCGTCTTTCTTTAGGCCGACTAGCTGGAGCCGGACTCGCAGAAGGCCGTCTCGCCCCTTAAAGAGTCCGAGAGTCGCGGCGAGATCCAGGCAGCGTGCCTGATACGCTTTCCCGCAGTCGCCCGTTGCGGACCCGTCGCGCGGTGCCATGTGGCAAGGACGGTCTGCCCACCCACGCGCGCGACGGGACAGGCCGTCAGGCGGGGCCCGCCACCACCACGCCTCGGCACGCGAACGGATCCATTGCGGCCGTGCGGATGGTTGGGGTTCCCACGTTGTTACTGCGCGCAGTAACTTCGCGGGGTAAATCGTGGGGGCGTGGGGTCCCGCGCACAGTTAATCCCACGCCCGCCCCATCGGCTTCTCATCCCACGGGGCTATAAGTAGGCGGGGGGAGGGGGCGGCGAAACACGCGCGCCCATCTTCCCTGTTTCCCCCCGCTTCCTCTCGCTTCTTCTTCCTCTTGCCGCCGCCGCACCGAACCACACCGCGCCCGCAGCGATGAGCTCCTCCTCCACCGTCGCTCCTCCTGCCGTGCGCTCCGCCGTGTGGGATGGCTCCGAGGTGGACGACGACCACATCGAGCTCCTCCGCAAGACGCGTCGGCTCCCCAGTGTGAACCTAGTGCGGGCCCGTGCCGCGCCGGCGTGGGAGATATCGCCAGCACCGGAGGAGGGCGAGCGGGTCATATTCCACTCGCACTTCATGTGCGGCCTAGGGCTGCCGGCGAGCGGCTTCTTCCGCTCATTCTTGGAGTTCCACGGGCACCAACCGCACCACCTTACTCCGAACATGGTGGTGCTGCTGGCCGCCTTCGCCACCCTGTGCGAGGGCTTCCTCGGCGTTCTCCCCACCATCGAGCTGTGGGGGGAGTTCTTCCAATCCAAGCTCGGCACGCACGTCGCCGGCGTGCCAGCCCAGTGGGACGCCTTCATCGCGATGCGGAGATCAACGGCCGACAACCCGTTCCCCTCCATTCCACTGATCAAGTCGGTGAAGATGTGGCAACAGTCCTATTTTTACGTGAAGAATGTCGCCCCAGAAGGCGACTGGGTCAATCTGCTGCCCTACGAAGCCGGCGCGCCAGCTGGGAGGCTCCCCAGCTGGTCCCACCGGGCCAGGACGCTGACTCCCGCAGGTGCCGCCGTCGTCACGCGACTCCGAGTGCTGATGCAGCCGGAGGGCTTGGTCGGGGCCGACTTGCTGGCCGCCTTCGTGGCGCGCTGAGTCCTCCCTCTCCAAGGCTGACCTCATCTGATCAGTCAGATGAGCGACCACCGGGACCCGAGTCGGATGTGCACCAAGGACATGCCCCACGCGGAGGTGGCGAACATGGTGAACTACATCGCGAACTGCAATCTTGCGGCGGATTGGCAGTTCGGCAAAGAGCCGTACTCGCGCGCCAACCCCTCGCCTGTGGTAAGTCGTCTTTCTTGTTTTTCAGTTTTCTTTTGCAGCAGAATCCGACTTCTGATCTTTTTGGTTTTTTCGAGTCAGAATCCCCTCATGCAGCCCGCAGCCGGCGCCACGGGGCCGCCCCGCCAGTTCATCCCCGACCGAGCGGAGAGCGACATCGACGACCCTGACTTGGGGCGGCGACGATGGAGACCGACGCTGAGGGAGGAGGAGGAGGAGCAAGCGGGTTCAGGCCCTCGGCCACCTTTGCCGACTGGCCTGACGATGACGCCGAGGGGGAAGTCGCCCCGTGTCACCAGCTGAAGGTCGGCCAGCCGGGTTCGAGTTCCTCCACCAGCTCGGACGGTCAAGGCGGCACGAAGAAGTGTCGAGCCGGGCCGAGCTTGCTTGGCGGCCGGTTAAAGAAGTTCAAGGGGGCGGCCGCCGCGACCAAGCGGGAAGAGGCGGTCGCAAAGGCCAACCGCTTCCGCAAGGAAGTGAAGAAGCTGCCACTGGTCTCTGCGTAAGTGCTTCTGCCTTTGTCTTGTTTTCCTTTGGTGAATTTTGTCCAAATCTTTTACATGTCTTCCATGCTTCAGGGCTCCCTTACTTTTGAGAGGGTCGCCGCCCCCTCCATCATGGGGTCGGCAGAGACGTCCGCCAATACTCGGCGGATCGACCCCGCCGAGCGGAACGCGCAGGAGAAGCGCGACGAGGAGGAAGCCGACCACCTGGAGAAGGCGGAGGCCGAGAAGGCGGCGGCCTCCGCCCAGAAGATGCTGGAAGAGGCCGAAGCCGCCGTCGCGGCACAGCAGCGAGCCGAGGAGGCCGCGCGCCTCCAGTCGGCATTGATCGTCATCCTGCTGAGCTCCGTGCCGCCGCCCCCGGAGTTCATGGGGCAGACTAGGGAAGCCGGTGGCGAGAACCCTGTCATGGATAGGGAAAGCGGCGAGGCCTCCATGTTGGACATGGCCTTCGCCGCCATCTGGGAGCGCGCAGGGTAAGCAGCCGGCGGACCCGCCGGTGTCGCCGACCGAAGACGAGGCCGTGGGGAAGCTGCTCCTTCAAGTCGCCTCGCCTGCGCGCCGCCGTCTTGAGAAGGCGACTTCAGCGACACGCCCTTTGGAGACCGGTGCCGCCAGCTCGGCCATCCCAGACGCCGAGGCGACGAGTGCCGCGCTTGTTGGGTGGGTGCAAGGAGGCGGCACAGGCCCGCTGAACCATGCGCTCCTGGACGTCCAGGCGAAGCTGCGAGCCGAGGGCGACGCCATCCAGAACTGCACCAAGGCGCATCTGGCGTCGCGAGCAGCCGTCCGGGTACGCTTTTTCTTTTGACTCTGTTTTTTAATTGTTCTCTGTGGGGGCGCGCCAACGCACCCACTGGGTGTAGTCCCCGAGTTTCGAGCCGGCTGCTGAGCAGGCGGCTCGGAACTCCATCTGGCGAGTTCCAAATATTTATCTTTGTTTAAAACGCTTATCACAGGAGTATCACAACCTCCGCGTCACTGCCTTAAACCGCAACGTGGAAGAGCTGGGCAAGCGGATTGCCGACTTGTCGGAGAGCCGGAGTGAGTCCTTCTTCTTTTTCGCGGGGGCGCGCTGGCGCACCCGCGGGCTGTAGTCCCCGAGATTCGGGCCGACTGCTGAGCAGTCGGGCCGGATCTTCCCGGCGACCTTCTTTGTTGATGACTTAACGTCTTTTCCTTTTTCATTCTTCAGAGGCCAACGCCGCTCTTCAGGAACAGCTGGGAGAAGCCAACACTGCCTTGCATGCCAAGGGGGAGGAGTGCAACAAGCTCGCCGCGGAGCGCGACCTGCTGGCTGCGCAGCTGGCGGAGCAGAAGGAGCTGCTTAAGAAGGCGCAGGACAAGGCGGAGAAAAAAGAGACTGCTCTCCTAGCCGAGTTCGAAAGCGAGCGCTCCTCCTAGACCGACAAGGAGGCACTGCTGACCTCTGGCTTTCATGAGATCAAAGAAATCATCGACGGTGAGTTTCTTTACTTTCTTTCTTTGAGCCGCTGACTATAAGTCAGGCCAACTCCTGATTATTTGTCTTGCTTCTTTTTCGTCTTGGTAGACTTCTTCCCTGGCCACTCGCAGACGGCCATTCAGGCTATCGAGGCTGATCGCGAGGCGCGGAGGGCAAACGGTGTGGAGATTGCCGCCAACGCCCCCCGGACCCTTGACGAGCAGCTTCTGAGCATCGAGGCTCGTCTGCGGCCATCCCATCGAATGTTGCGCCAGCTTTAACGTGTCGGCGCCCAGGCGATTGTCGCCCTATGGCCAGACATGCTGGTTCTGCGCACTCCCAGTCGGACTGCCGACTGGCTGGAGGTCGCGGCTGGCCGTCTTGAGGCCTGGAAGGGTTCCTCGGCCTGGGCTGGAGCACGGCGGGCCTTGGAATTCGTCAAGGCGTGGTATCCGGGGCTAGACCTGGACCGGCTGGCCACATTCCGGTCAGAGGCCCAGGCGGAGCTGGTAGCCGTGGAAGACGCCCTCGTCGAGCGTGCGGCGGCGATTGCCGACTACACCGACACCAGCGTCTTCGTCCCTGAGCGGGCTGCGGATGGTGGAGAGGTGCCGCCGGAGTGGTTCGGGATGAACCCGGACTACGACGAGGACTCGGCGGAGGTGATTGGCTCCAGCGCCGAGGAGGAAGGCGAGGCGGAGGATGGAGGCGAGACGGAGGTGCCAGAAGACGGAGCGGGCGACCAGCCTCAGCTCGACCGTGCCTCCAGCAACGAGCCACGCCCGACCAGGCCGACAGCCACCAGAGACGATCAAGCCGAGACTGCCCAGTCGGCCGCCCCGGCGCCTGACACCGCCGTCTCGTCCGACCCTCTGAAGCCGTCTTCCGCTTCCTAGACTGCCGTCTTGCCTTTATTTTATCTGCTTTAAATAGTCTTTGAAGAACTTGTTAATTCTCACAATTCCACCCGCGGGGTGTATTTTGAACTTCTGCTTGAAGATTCAGCCAAGGGCCTATGTTATGTAAATATTTATCCGAATTCTATCTTTCCTTGCTCATTGCTCCTTTGGCTTTTTCCTTTGCCGCCTTCCCTTAGTCGCCGCCTTGCCAGTCGGACAACCGCTCTGCGGACTGCCGCTGGATCAAATGCTTGGCTACTTTGGGGAAGGCGAGTACTTGGCCATTCTTTAGAGTCTTTTTAACAAGTTAGATAGAAAGCGGCAAGCCGACTACTCAAGAGTCGGCTTTGCGAAGAGAGGCTGGGAGCCGGCTTAGGCTATGTTAATGCTTTGAGTGCTTAGACATTTTTCGTGTGGGAGCCCATTCTTCCTTACTCCTGCCCGCCAAACAGTCGCTCTGCGAGCTGTGGCTTCTGACAGGAGACGGCTTAGGCAGCACACACTATTTGTCTGACTGTAGGAAGCATTTCGTAGCGCAAGGCGGCGAGTCCCCAGGCCGACTAGTCGAACCCGGTGCCAAGCGGCATAATAAAGAGTAGCATACTCGAAGGCATAATTCTTATCATACAGATAACAAAAAAGGGCAGTCCCCGAGCTCGTCTCGGGGGGCCCGAAGTCTCGGTACTTTAATACAAAGGGTAGCGTGGTACATACTGCATTAACTGTAACATCTTCAGAGAAGATTTGCATTCCATGGCTGTTCCGACTCTTTGCCGGAGTCGTCTCTCTTGCGTGCTCGGGGCTTCTGAGCATCGATCAGGTAGTAGGAGTCGTTGCCCATCACTTTGCTGATAATGAAGGGGCCTTCCCAAGGCGCCGACAGCTTGTGCTGGCCGGTTGTTCGCTGGATCAGTCGAAGCACAAGGTCGCCCTCTTGGAAAGTTCTTGGCCTGACCTTCCTGTTGTAGTATCGACGCAGGCTCTGCTGGTAGATGCTGGACCGGCTGAGTGCCAACAGCCGGCCTTCTTCCAGCAGATCGACGCCATCTTGACGTGCCTCTTCCGCTTCCTCCTTGGTGTACATGGTGACTCGCGGGGAGTCAAACTCTATGTCCGTTGGGATGACGGCTTCAGCACCGTAGATGAGGAAGAAAGGCTTGAAGCTGGTTGACTTGTTTGGAGTCCTGCGCAGGCTCCAGAGGACGACTGGCAGCTCCTCAAGCCAACAGCCGGCCAAACGCTCTAGTGGTTCGACCAGTCAAGGCTTGATGCCAGACAGGATGAGGCCGTTTGCTCGCTCTACCTGGCCGTTTGACTGCGGATGGGCAACTTATGCTAAGTCCAGTCGGATGCCCTGCGTTGCGCAGAAACGGGCCAAGGCGCCTTTGGCAAAATTCGTGCCATTGTCGGTGATGATGCTGTGTGGTATGCCGTATCGAATCGTGATGTCGGAGATGAAGGTCACTGCAGTCGGACCATTCAATTTCTTGATGGGCTTTACTTCTATCCACTTGGTGAACTTGTCCACCGCGACAAGTAGATGAGTTAGGCGGCCTCGTGCCGTCTTGAATGGTCCCACCATGTCCAGGCCCCAAACCGCAAAGGGCCAGGCGATGGGGATAGTCTTGAGTGCGGAAGCCGGCTGATGCGGCTTGGAGCAGAACTTCTGGCACCCCTTGCATTTTTGGACTAATTCCTTGGCCTCTTCTAGGGCAGTTGGCCAGAAAAAACCGTGTCGAAAGGCTTTAGCGACGAGTGCTCTTGAGGCCGCATGGTGGCCGCACTCACCTTGATGGATGTCTTTGAGAATTGCTTGGCCTTTCTCTGGATTGATGCAACGCTGGTAGACACCGGTGACACTGCGCCTGACCAGCTCTCTGTTGACTATGGTGTAGGCTGCCGCTCGGCGTTGTACTTGCCGGGCCAAGGTTTCATCGGTTGGCAGCTCTTTGCTTATTAGGAACTTGAGAATGGGCTAGGCCCATGAGGGTGCTGCTATTTCTTCAATTGCCCCCACTACGACTTGGACGAGGGCGGCTGGGCTGGGAGGCGGCGGGCTGGAGTCCGCGGCCGCTTGCTGGATTGACGAAGTCCCCGGGCCGACTGGCGCAGTCCCCGGGCCGACTGGTGCAGTGCCCGAGCCGAGCTCTGCAGTCTTTGGACTGGTCGCCGCAGTCCCCGGGCCGGGTTCTGAAGTCCCCGGGCCGGCTTCGACTGCGGTGTTCTTGGAGCTATTCGTAAGAATTCTTGTGCCGTCTGCTGGGGCTCTTGAGTGGGATCCGACTTCTTCGGGGGGAGCCGGCATGAAGATGGAGTCTGATTCTGGTGAAGGCTTGATAGACGGCTTGAGGAGGTGCTGAAGGGCGACGCCGGATGGTATTGCTTGGCGGGTGGAGCCGATTCGTGCCAGGGTGTCTGCTTGGTCATAGTCATTTCTTTGCACATGAAGGAACTCGCACCCCTCGAAATATCCGCTGAGTTGCTGTACCAGGAAGCGGTAGCTCACCATGTTTGCGTCTTTGGCATCCCAGTCGCCAGATGACTGCTGGACCACCAAATCGGAGTCGCCATAACACAGGATCCGGCGAATGCCGAGTTCTTTGGCAAGCCAGAGCCCGTGAATGAGCGCCTCGTATTCGGCAACGTTGTTGGAGGCGGCAAAATGGATCTGCAGCACATATTTGAGCTTGTCGCCTTTAGGGGAAGTGAGGACGACGCCGACTCCCAAACCGGTGCGCATCTTGGAGCCATCGAAATGTATCCGCCAATGAGTGGAGTCGAGCGCTGGCGGCGGGTACTGGGTCTCGGCCCAGTCGACGAGGAAGTCGGCCAGTGCTTGCGACTTGATGGCGGTGCGGGGCTGGTAGTAGATGGTGTAGGGGCCAAATCTATGGCCCATTTGGCCACTCGGCCCGAAGCATCTCGGCTTCCAATTATCTCGGCCAGTGCAGCTGTGTAGACCACAGTGATTGGGTGCTCTTGAAAGTAAGGCTTCAATTTTTTGGCGGCAAAGTGCACGCCGTAGCACATCTTCTGGTAGTGGGGGTAGTTCTGCTTGGAGGTCGACAGTACTTCACTCAGGTAATATACCGGTCTCTGGACAGGTAGCGCCTTGCCTTCCTCCTTGCTCTCAACTATGATGACTGTGCTGACTACCCGGCTGGTGGCGGCAATGTATAGGAGCATGGGCTCTTTAGGAGTCGGAGCCGCCAGCACAGGGGGAGTAGTCAACATCTTCTTCAACTGGAGAAATGCTTCATCTGCCTTGTGGTTCCACTCGAAAAAGGTGGTCTTATTCATCAGTTGGTATAAGGGGAGAGCTTTCTCGCCCAGCCGACTGATGGACGCCAGGCAGCCAGTGAATTTTTGCACATCTAGCAGTCGGCTGGGTACCTCCATCCTCTCGATGGCCTTGATTTTTACAGGGTTGCACTCTATGCCGCGTTCAGAGACCAGGAAGCCAAGGAGTTGGCCGGCTGGTACTCCGAAGACGTACTTCTCAGGGTTGAGCTTAATCTGGAATCGGCGTAGGTTCTCAAAGGTTTCCTTGAGGTCTTCCAACAGTGTTCCACGCTTTTCCGTCTTCACCACCACATCGTCCACGTAGACGTGGGCGTTTCTGCCGAGCTGCTTGAGGAGGCACTTTTGCATGCAACGCTGAAAGATGGCGCTGGCATTCCTCAAGCCGAACGTCATGGTCAGGTAGCAGAAGGCTCCAAACGGCGTGATGAAGGCAGTCTTCAGTCTATCAGCCGGGTTCAGTTTGATCTGGTGATATCCTGAATATGCATCTAAGAAGCTCAACAACTCGCATCCGGCTGTGGAGTCTATCACCTGGTCAATTCTCGGCAGAGAAAATGGGTCCTTGGGGCAAGCTTTGTTGAGGCTTGTGTAGTCAATACACATCCGCCACTGCTTGTTCTTCTTCAGCACGGACCGGGTTTGCTAACCATTCTGGAAAGAATACTTCCATAATGAAGCCGGCTGCTAGGAGCCGGGCTATTTCTTCTCCAACAACTCTTCTCTTCTCTTCTGACAGGCGGCGCAAGGGCTGCTTGGCGGGCTTCACACCAGGTCGGACATGTAACTTGTGCTCGGCGAATTCTGTCGGTACACCTGGCATGTCTTTAGGGGACCATGCGAAGATGTCTCGATTCTCACGGAGGAAATCGACGAGCTCGCCTTCCTATTTGCTGTCAAGGTTTGTACCCATGACAGCGTACCTCTCTGGGTGCTCCGGGTCCAAAGGTATCTTCTTCATTTCTTTAGCCGGCTTAAACGAACCCTCAGCTTCCGACTCCTTGGGGTCGGGCGACATCTCAGGCTGCTTGCCGGCCATCGCCACAACCTGATCAAGAAGCCGCTTCTCAGCTGCGATCACCAGGGACTCGGCTAGCTGACTGCTTTCAGCCGCGCAAGTGGATGACTTTCTGAAGTCGCCGGCTATGGTCAGGATCCCCTTTGAACTCGGCATCTTCATCTTGAGGTACGCGTAGTGGGGGACCGCCATGAACTTGGCCAAAGCAGGTCGGCCAAGCAACGCATGGTACGGGCTTTCGAGGTCCACCACTTCAAACCAAACTGGCTCTCGGCCGAAATGATCTTTGTCTCCAAAGAGGACGTCTATCAGGATCTTGCCGATTGGTGACCAGGAAAGGCCAGGTACAATGCCGTGAAACACAGTCCGGCTGCTCTGAAGCTGTCTTTGCTTGATTCCTAACTTCTCCATGGTATCCTTGTACAGGAGGTTGATGCTACTGCCTCTGTCTATCAGCACTCGCGAGAAGCGAGAGGCCCGCCTATCGGTGGCCAAGGTGGCACCCAAAACCAGGGTGTAGGAGCCCGGATTCGGCATCACCTCTGGGTGATCAGCTCTGTTCCAACTGATAGGCTTCTTGGACCAATGCATAAACTCTGGAGTATCTGATGCTACCGCATTCACCTCTTGCTGCTGCAGCCGCCTGCTGCGTCGATCGTCAGCCATGCTGGTGAACACCACATAGGCTCCGTGCTCTTCTGGGTACTCGTCTTGTACTGCACAGACTGGCCTGACAGCCGGCTGCTGGGGCGGCGGTCGAGGCGGCAGCCCAGCAGGCGGGGGAGGCAGGAGGCCTTCTCCCTTGGCAATCCTGGTGAGCCAGTGGCACTTCCGGGTGGTGTGATTTGACGGCTTCGTGCCGCTGTGGAACTTGCAGGGACCATCTAGAGTTTGCTCGTAGGAGAAGGCCGACAACCAGTTGGACTTGCCGCCTTTCTGCCGCTTGGTCGGAGGCCGCGCCTCCGGCTGTTGGTCTTCGACCATCGCAACTTGCCGGCTACTGGAAGCCGGCTGGGGGGCCTTGCACTTGTGGTCATTCTGTTCCTGTCGCCGACTGGCGTCTCCAGCCGGAGTTCTGGGAGCCTGAGGGGCCGCTTTGCCAGTCGCACTAACTTGAATCTCCGCCTTCATGGAGGAGTATGCTGTGGCGTACTTGTCTGATATGATCAGCAGCTCGTTAAGGGTCTCCGGATCGTTGTAGAGGAGCTTGTGCTTGAGGAGGGTGCCTTCTCTGCACCCGGCGGTGAAGTATTCGATAGCCTGCACCTTGTGCACGCCCTCGCAGGAGTTCCGGAGCTCGGCCCAGCGCGTGAGGTAGTCGCGAGTTCACTCGTCGGGGCCTTGCACGCACAAGGAAAGCTAGCGAGGCTTGGGAGGTCGCTTGTACGTGCTCGTGAAGTTGCGGACGAAGGCTTCAGTGAAGTCGACCCAGCTGTTGATGCTGCGGGGCTTCAGGCTGTTCAACCATGTCCGGGTCGTGCCCTGGAGCATGAGTGGAACATACTTCACGGCAACACGCTTGTTGCCGTTCGCTATGTTGACGGCCATGGAATAGTCAACCAGCCAGTCTTCCGGCTTTACCAAGCTGGTGTACTTGGGAGTATCTCGGGGGAGCGTGAACCCTTTGGGAAAGGGCTCGTCTCGGATGCGGGGTCCGAAAAAGGGCGGACCCAACTCGTCTTCTTCTTCCAGTGCCAGGGATTGATGGAGTCGGTCAATCCGGTGGCGGGCGTCATTCTCTCCGACTCCCTCTCGGCGGCCAAGGCGGTCGCCGAGAGTCGGATGCTCAATGGGTGGCGGGGAGACTCACCTTTCTCTTCGAGGTGGCGGAGGCAGATAGTCGCCCCGCCGTTCCACTGCTCTTGGGCGGCCGTCTTGGTCGCGCTCGATGGGGATGCGAGTCCGACTGTGGCTAACAGCCGGATCCTTGTCTTTTCTTCCACGGACAACGCCAGTCGGTGTCCGAGATGTCGCGTCTTGATCTCGGCGGGGAGGCAGGTCGTCATTTTGTCGCCGCAGCGCCTCTGTGCGGCAGCCGGCTTCATTCTGCGCGGCAGCCATGTCGACGAGCCGCTGGACTTGCTCCGTCATCAGGCGGCGCTCTTCACCTTCGAAGTTGTCTATCTCGCCCGCCGCCGCCTGGGCGGCGCAGATGTTCTTCGCAGGCGTGGCGTACACGGGGCGATTGGCCCCGAACAGGTTGGCGATGGCCACGCCGCGCTGCTGGACCGCGCCTAGGCGGCTAGGCCCAGTCGGGGCCGGCGAGCCGCCCGCAGCGCGATCCATCTCACGCTGGTAGGCTTCTGACAAGCATCTCATGCTTGCCAGCTTCTTCGTGCCTTCGACGATCTATAGGCGGCTCACCTCCAGTGTTTCGGCGCCTGCGTCTTCCGGAATAGGAATGGTCAGGTCTCGTAGAGCCGCGTCGAGTGGGTCATGAGCTCCTTCGCCGGAATGCTCGCCATGACCGATGATGAGCACCTCTGTGACGGCGCTTCCGTCGCTCTCCTTGTGAGGGAGCGGCTCATCGTAGACCACCACGTTGGTGGGGAACGGTCGAGCGACGCGGCGTCGGAGTCGACCAGCATCGGGTCGGTGGAGCCTACGGACTCCAAGTCCACGGCAGGCTCGCCGGTGACGTGGAGTTGGTCGAGGAGGCCCGCGAGGAGGCTCTCGGGGCCGCCCGTGTCTGCGTCAGATGCAGGCTCGTCGGAGAGGCGAACCTCGCCGACAAGTTCGGTGAGGCAGCTGGCTGCGCAGGCGACCTCAGCGCCGCGCAGCGCGTCGACGCAGACTCCGTCTGGCGTGCCTGGCTGGCTGCGCTCGCCAGGGAGGAAAAGGGTTCCCATCCAGAACAGGTCTCTGGACGACGGTGCACCATGCCCCACGGTGGGCGCCAAATGTCGGGGGTTGGGTGCGACATATGCCAAGGGATGGCTGATCACGGTGGGGGCGAGTAGAACGTCGCCGGCGCCTGGAAACGGGATGAGGCGAAGACATGCACGCCGGCGGATCTTACCCAGCTTCAGGGCTCTCCGAGGAGATAACACCCCTACTGCTGCTCTGCGGGGTCTCCGCATGATCACTAAGGGAAAGTGAGTACAAGGTTGCTCCTTGAGCTGTATTCTGGAGGTAGGAGAAGGCAAGGCTAGCTCCCTCCTTCCTATCGGTCTGGTCTAGTGCTAAGGGATTCGAACCCTTTGCATGGGTGTCCTGGGGGGTTTATATAGGCCTACCCCCAGGGGTACAATGGTAAAACCGGCTGGCCGCGGGTCCCAGCCGTCTGCGTCTCAGGCCGTCGTCTTCTCCGCCGATTGCTGGGGCCCGCCGACTGGCCCGGTACGGGGCTGACAGCCCTTGTCCTCCGCGGGCAGGTCTTGCCGGCTGCGGATCACTGTAGCCGTGCTTCTAATGACGCTGGCTTGGTCGTGGGGTCAGGGCAACAGTGCCGCCGCCTGGCGGGAAATCACTGTTGCCATTCCCCGTCTTGTCTGGTTAATGGCGTGCGGGGCCCGTGGGAGGGGCTAGCCGACTCCCGGGGGCCGACTCCCAATGGGTCCGTCTTGTGGCGCTCTCGCCGTCTTCTGTACTCCTGCTGACGGGTGGGACCTGCCATCTCTGGGTCGTACAGACAGGCCGTCGTGGGCACAGGGTTCCGCCCACGGGGGCTGATGTTAGGACTGGCATGGCAACAGTGCCGCGCCGGATGGAAATCTCCATCTGTATGGCGCACTTTGGCCATGCTTGTCCTCGATAAACGGGGTGGGGACAGGCCGCGCGGTGGCCGTTTCCTCGTTCCATCCATTATTGCGAAGGCAGGAGGTGGTTGGGGGCGCGGGCCGACTCCCCATAGCCGGCTTCCCCGGAAGTCGGCGGTTGGGAGTCGGCTCATCTTGAAGTCGTCTCTAGGACTCGGCCTTGAGGGGCAGTCGGCAGCGCTTCCGCCGACTCTCGGAAAGCGGCTCATCATTTTGGTGTTTGAGGGGCGCAGTCTGCCCCGATGTCTTGAAAGGTTCAGGGGCTCGGGTTAGCCTACCCGTGGCCCATTACTCCGACAATAGACCACTTTCGAACAACATCAACATTGTCTCCTTATCTATACGCCACATCTGCACACAAACAACCCCTCTCTCCCCCTCTCTTCCTCTCTCTGTCGCTAGCTCTTTCTTTTGCTCTCACACCCCTCTCCCACACATACTCTATGTCTCTTCCAAATAGTCTGCTCCCCGCCCGCACCCATGCTATCCCGCTACTACACATGCCTTTGTCTCTCTTTGACACACATGTCATACCATTCCCCCTTCCCTATACTTGGTTTACATCATTAGTGGTCTCCCTACTCCACATACACACACTCCCTCTCACACACAAACACGCGCACAAACACACACAGGCACGCACAGACACCCATCTATCTGGATCCTTCTTTTAAGACACACACCCTTGCATATTCTCTCCAGCTCTAGGTACGTATATATCCCCCCTCTAGCTCAGATGCACACCAGAATTATCCATCTCTCTAACTCACACATCTCTCCCCATGTCCGCATGTGTATCTCACACACTCACTCTCTGATTATGTCTATGTGTCTCCATGTTACACAACACAAAGCCCCATGTACATGTCTCTCTCTATCCTCCACACACAGAGACACAAAGAATCTCTTATCATTGCCTCAATCTCTACACATATCACACATGCACACTGTCTCTCTCTCGCACACACGCTCAACAAAGGTTTTCCCGTGAATAACTTACCGTCTATTCATCAGCAGTCGTGGCCGTATGGCGAACACGAGACGTGAAAAATAATAAATCTACACATGCGTAGACCACCTAGTATGACTAGTAGGACAAGAGCAAGCCGAAAGCACACTGCCATCACCCCCTCCTTATCGGCGACGGGAAAACCTTTGTTTTACACAGTCGAGAAGTCATTGTGCTAAGGCCCCACATGTTGAGCCGTTGAATACAATGAAGATCCAAGTTTACGGAAACAAGTATCGATAATACATTTGTATCTCCATACTTATATTTCTTCTCTTATAAAAAAACCGAGTTGGTGATGATGGTACGCGTGCCATCTTGCAATATAGACTGTCTGATCTATATCTGACGGATAAAAATTAAACTAAAAGATACCCGCACCTCTCTCCACATTTGCACACAAGGACTTCCCTCGTTCATCCTTATCTCCAACAACCTCATTGTTGAGCAATTAAAAAGGAAGCCTCTGGAACAAACTGGCATGGTGGTCGCTGCCGGCGTCGTCCATCCCCATGCCTCTACTCAGTCCGACCACCAATCACCACCACGCCCCACTCCTCTTCACCTTATCTCCTCTTTCTCGAGATATCATTAGTTTTTACACACGGGATTACTCCTGCATTGGTCAATCACAACAGGTGTTTTATAAAAAATGCATCTTGATGTTCCGTGCAATGCACAGACATCTTGCTAGTAGTGCTACAGAAGACTTAGTTGGTGATGATGGTGTGTCTTCCATCCGTCATTTCTGACCATTAGATCTACATCTAACGACTGTGAGGTAAGTTGTTGCCTTTTCTCACCAACATCCTGCTTCTCTACCAATTTGCAGAAAACCCATAATTAGTATCTTAAAACCAACCACATCCCTCCCAAACCTCACCAAAACGGCCCAAGGAATATATTCCGATTGAAACATAATACATCTCCAGTGATATATGTATATCAAAATTAGAGTGTTTTCTGTCAAGTTTGTGAATAAATATTATTCTAATTATGATCTGTTGTAACACACGTGAACATTGCTAGTATTTCAAACCATGCAAAAAAATGCTAGTACTTCCATAGTTTCGAGTTTTCCATCAAGATATTAGTAACTCATGGTTGATATTTACTTTCAATCATGTACACATAGGCACTATGTAACTAGTCTTGCTTATTGGCTTCCAAAGCTTAACTTTCACTCCTACTTACAGTATGTAGAGTATTTAACCAAAAACTACCACTTTCAACCAGCCCTAGGAAGAAACTATTGTACAAAAAATAGCAAAAACATACCCAAAATTTCTTAATCCACGCCAAAAAACTACTACCTAGTGCCGATTAGGCTCATTTAAACCTGTTGATGACAGGGTTGGCCCACACATCCGTGCTGACGAGGCAGCTTAAACCAACACATTTTGTTTAACCATTAACACGAGGGACCCACATCTGACCTTCTATCTTGTTATTCCTCCTCAAATCATTATTATTCCTGAACATTACTTCAAACAGTACTGAAGCATGTTCATCGGTGGCGCCGGTGATGAGCGAGTTGGTCGTCGCTCCACCGGACGGGCCAGACGCCGCGCTGGCCTCCGCACGGGTTGACTGGCTAGTCCGAGCGTGACTCATGCGCGAGCAAGCCGCTACGCTGGCCTTAGTTTGAGCCAGATGGCTGGCCTTAGCGCGGCGTGCGCGAGCAAGCCGCCACACCGCTGTGCCAACCTAGCTAGCAAACCTTGTAGACAAGCAGCTAGATGCATCCAGCAGGGTGTGTGCTATCTTGGCTAGCTAACGGCCGTGAGCGTCGGACGGAGCTGGCATCTGGGCTGCCGCAAGATGGGCTCCGCACCGCCGATGGTTTTGACCTCGCCTTCTACCGGTGGCGGTAGCTGCGTCCCATGGCCGAGGATGACTAGGTGGACGGGCCGGAGGTAGGAGGTCACTCGGGGATTTTTGTCCAGACTGACATGTAGGTCCCACAAGTCATAACGCCTAACTTGTCGGTCAAATAGAAGGCGTTGACTTAAGGGGCGACATGGGTTGAAACGTGCCTATAACGACACTTTGTATAGTAGTCATTTCTTAGTAGGGCTGGTTGGTAAGGGCATGTACATGAAGGATATATGCCCTAGAGGCAATAATAAAGTTATTATTTATTTCCTCATATCATGATAAATGTTTATTATTCATGCTATAATTGTATTAACCGGAAACATGATACATGTGTGAATATATAGACAAACTTAATGTCACTAGTATGACTCTACTTGACTAGCTCATTAATCAAAGATGGTTATGTTTCCTAACCATAGACATGTGTTGTCATCTGATTAATGGGATCACATCATTAGGAGAATGATGTGATAGACTTAACCCATTCCGTTAGCTTAGCACTTGATCGTTTAGTATGTTGCTATTGCTTTCTTCATGACTTATACAAAGTTCCTATAACTATGAGATTATGCAACTCCCGTTTACTGGAGGAACACTTTGTGTGCTACCAAACATCACAACGTAACTGGGTACTTATAAAGGAGCTCTATAGGTGTCTCCAAAGGTACACGTTGAGTTGGCGTATTTCGAGATTAGGTTTTGTCACTCCGATTGTCGGAGAGGTATCTCTGGGCCTCTCGGTAGTGCACATCACTATAAGCCTTGCAAGCAATGTGGCCAATGAGTTGGTTACGGAATGATGCATTACGTAATGAGTAAAGAGACTTGTCGGTAACGAGATTGAACTAGGTATTGGATACCGACGATCGAATCTCGGGCAAGTAACATACCGATGACAAAGGGAACAACGTATGTTGTTATGCGGTTTGACCGATAAAGATCTTCGTAGAATATGTAGGAGCCAATATGAGCATCCAGGTTCCTTTATTGGTTATTGACCAGAAACAGTTCTAGGTCATGTCTACATAGTTCTCGAACCCGTAAGGTCCGCACGCTTAACATAACGATGACAGTTTTATTATGAGTTTATAAGTTTTGATGTACTGAAGGTTGTTTGGAGTCCCGGATGTGATCACGGACATGACGATGAGTCTCAAAATGGTCGAGACATAAAGATTGATATATTTGACGACTATATTCGGACACCGGAAGTGTTCCGGTGATTTCGGAGAAAACTGGAGTGCCGGAGGGGTTACCGAAACCCCCTGGGGAAGTATTGGGCCTTAGTGGGCCTGAGGGGAGAGAGAGGGCAGCAGCCCAGGAGGTGGCGCGCCCCCTCCTGAGGAGTCCGAATTGGACTAGGGGAGGGTGGCGCGGCCCCTCTTTCCCTCTCCCTATCCCTCTCTTTCCTTCCCTCTTCCCTCTTCCTAGTTGGACTAGGAAAGGGGAGTCCTAGTCCTACTAGGAGGAGGACTCCCCCCCCTTGGCGTGCCCCTAGGGCCGGACGGCCACCCCCCTTGCTCCTTTATATACGGGGGCAGGGGGCACCTCTAGACATACAAGTTGATCTTCGTGATCGTTCCTTAGCCGTGTGCGGTGGCCCCTCCACCATATTCCACCTCGGTCATATCGTTGCAGTGCTTAGGTGAAGCCCTGCGTCGGTAGAACATCATCATCGTCACCATGCCGTCGTGCTTATGGAACTCATCCCCGACACCCTGCTGGATCGGAGTCCGGGGATCGTCATCGAGCTGAACGTGTGCTGAACTCGGAGGTGCCGTACGTTCGGTACTTGGATCGGTCGAATCGTGAAGACGTACGACTACATCAACCGCGTTGTTCTAACGCTTCCGCTTTCGGTCGACGAGGGTACGTGGATAACACTCTCCCCTCTCGTTGCTATGCATCACCATGATCCTTGCATGTGCGTAGGAATTTTTTTTGAAATTACTACGTTCCCCAACAGTACAATGGTTGATAAGGTAGTCTTATCTTAAGTCTGCCACATATGCAAGTGGTAGTAGTTTCATGGCATTATTAGTGTTTTCTTGTATGGAACAATGTATCAGCGACAAAAGGTGAGTCTAGGTTGCGTTGTACTCCAACGAGTACTACTACTGGTTGCAGGAGTGTACAGCTCGTTTTGTGGGTTTGATCCCGGCCGTACACACGGTGGCCTTTTTTTAAATAGTACACTGGTAGTTTGACTTTTGAAGTCGGACGGACGTGCCGCACCAGAATCTGGGTGCACTGGATAGCCCAGCCACATGAACCGGTTTTCCCTCCCATCATCTCGTGGCTCGCGTACTAGAGTAGTACTCCTATATATGAATTCACACCATGCAAAGTTTCTCGCCTGCGTTCTCGCCCTAGCCGCACCTCGCTTGCAGCTTCCTCATTAGCTAGCATATTTAAACTAGCGCCTCCCAATTAAGCCTGAGGAGCCGGAAAAGCCTGGCGTGGCATTGGGAACTATGCAATATGGCTCTGTACGTAAAGTGCTAGTAGTCTACTACTCTGGCGTTGCACACATGGACTTCACTCCATTATCGACTCTATAAAATAAATTCCTCTTGACACGATTTTTTTTGTTTTGAAACGGAAGCAAAAGCTTTGCCTCATCTCATTCATAAAGAAGGAACCACTAACAAAGTTCGACGAGATCCATTACACCTCCACTCCACATATGGAAGCAAAAAGCCTAGTCTTGATGTATCAAATAACTCAAATGTTCTGCCCCTGCAGTAACCGTCGCTGATAAACAGGCTGCTAGTGTGTGTGAGAGAGGAGCGGCTGAGTAGGCCAGCTACGCACTTGAATAGAGCATCGACAGTACCCACTACGCAGGTGTACTTTCCCTGCAATGATAGTACAACGATGGTTCTGGAGAATAGTAGTACCCTCCACTTCCAACTATAGCTCCTTGGCCCTGAGATTCAAGAGTTCAAAACTGGCGCACTATACTAGAAGTACAGTACTCCCTCCATTCACTTTTATAAGTCATTTCAGACAACTCAAAATCTGTTGTTTTGTACATTGTCTGAAGTGAATAGAGGGAGCACATCGCACTACTAGTTGAGAAAGTAGTACTAGTACTGCTACAGTATGAGTACATAGTAAATAATAGCCTCACCGTTGCGGGGCATGAGGCGCTACCACTATGCATGCCCGCATAATTTCCTTAGCGAAGGGATGAGGCCTTGTGGTTACTATGCGCCGGGTGCCTTGGCCAATGTTTCATCTTGTTGGACAGGATGAGCGTGGAGGCATAGGGATACTATAGATAGGAAGTCTTAGGGATCCATTATACCCCATCTCAGTCAGAGAGAACTATTCAACTAGTCTTCACAGTGAAGTGACAATACACGCTATAGCAGATGGGACATTTAATTAATAAGCTGAACCAGCGTGTTGGTGTTATTATATCAGCCTTACCTAGTACTGCCATCATGTTTGCCAGTGGAGCATGCTTCTGCAAATACACCTACGCACGTCTCTCCTCCATTAACTGACATATGGGCCCTCTTGAGGTAGACCCACATGTCATCGGTGTAACTATTTACACTTCGAAGGACGGTATATCCTGGTAGTAGTACTAGTAGAATTGAAATTTAATGCACTTTCTTCACCACCTTTCAATCTTCTTCCTCCTCTCTTCCCCATCGTCGGCCGCACACCATTTCCCCCGCTCGCTGCTCGCCCGCCCACGCCGTCTTCCTTGGTAGCTCACGCGAACCATATCCACCCGCTCACTGCTCGTCCACACACGCCATCTTCTTCGCTTACCCGCCCGAATCCCCCGTTGGCTCGCGGGCACCGAAAACCCCAATCACTCAGCGCCTAAAAAACCCTATGGCAGAACAGACTGACATGCAGAGCCGCAATTGGAATTCCCTCCCTGATGTTCTCTTCGAGCAGATCTATAATCATATGGACCTGCTCAGCACTGTTCGTCTAGCCGCATGCTCGTTTTCTTTGTACCGTCTACTCGTCTGCAACCGGCCGTCCCTTTTCAATACACCCTGCTTGCTGATGCCCGATCCTCGCAGGTGGCCCAGACACCGACTTGACGATCCTACGAAGGTTGCCGTGGTGCCCCTCCACAGGCTACCACTACCCGCCCACCTGTCCTTCATGCGCGGCCACTACTGGGCGGGCATGAAGGCCAATTGGATCATCCTCATCCACCAGTCCGGTAGTCCGTGGCGTCTCGTGGATATCTACACCCAGCGAGAGGTCACCTTCCATCGTTGGATACCGCCACCATCGAGCCTCGTGGCCCGCCGGACACTCCTGCCAACTACGCATGAGACGCGTCGAGCTTTTGGCTCGACCTCTGTTTGCTGAAGGTCGTAATTTGCAAAGTGCCCGCACTGTCGGCGTTCTGGGAACGGGGGTCCCCAGACTTGCCTGCCTGCAGCGTGGCTCAAACAGTGGCCCAGTACGGCCCGTCTACATCAACCCAAGCTCAAGACCCTCGCGAGGGGCCAAGCCTCGCGGGGCGGACGACGCAAGGCTTCCTCAGGGACGGCCTCACCAGGCAAGCTCACGAGGAGGCGGAGAGATCAAGGCAAGGGTACCTCGCGAGGTGCTCATGACGCAAGCCATGACGATCGAGACCAGGTGTGCGCCAGGCGGGCGCCAGCCTGTGTAGTGTCCTCGTTTCCTCTTTGGCGCAAAGGGGGCAAGTGCAGGCGCGGAGTACCGAGGCATCAAGCAAAGGTTACCATATCAGTGCAACGAGACCAAGACCAGCAGAGCGGCAGGGCGGAGGTCACCGTGGATCCCAAGACGGCGCCATTGCCAGCGCCTTTGGCAGTCAAAGACCAACTTTCGTTAGGATAACTTGTACTAGCTGTTCCCCTTCAAAATGGCCGTTGTTGGCTCCCTTCCCGCTCAATATTTGGGAAGAGGACCAGGGCCCCTATAAATAGAGCTAGCCACCACAGTAGAGAGCAGATCATCTAGGACCGATCGAACCCACCCAAGTAGAACACCGCGCCAGCTCAAGAACACCCCTCGCGAGGCTGTTCTTCCTCTGTACTGTTCATCATCAGCCCCAGAGGCAACCCACCACACCACAAACTAGAGTAGGGTATTACACCACAACGGTGGCCTGAACTAGTATAAACCTCGTGTCCCTCATGTTGTTCATCATGCGGCTTAGATTCGCGATGAGGCTTTGGGGCGTGGATCAGTAGGGAGAAGATCTTCGTGCGCACCCCAGAGTTCGAACCTTAAGGGTTTTGCCGGAATCCGATATCCGACATTTGGCGCGCTAGGTAGGGGTGCACCGGAGCTCTCCCATCCATCGACCCGCTCTCCACCAACACCGTGCTTCGCGCTCATGGCAGACGGTGCGCCGCCCGCTCCGATTGTTGATGCTAGCGCTAGGCCAGGGGGCTCCGAGCCTTGGCCCCCGCCTTGCGATAGGTGTAGTGGCCGCAAAATTTCAAGCCAGAGATGTCGCTGCGCTACGACGGTGCGACGGATCCGCTAGCTTTCCTGCAGGCATATGAGGAGGCCGTCCTCAAGGCCGGGGGCAACGACAGGGTCATGGCTAACTGGTTTCTCATGGCCCTCACCGGCATTCCGCGCATGTGGCTGCTCCACCTCCCAACGGCTTTTGTGGCCTCCTGGGAGGAGCTGCGCGACCTCTTCCTCGCCCATTACGCTGCGCCGGCGCCCCCGATTGTGGCAGCTCTCTTGGGCGGCTCGCAGGCGCCACCTTCGGGCTGCCACGTCAAGCCATTAGTCCGCTAGATCAGCGCCACCCTCACACAGCACGGAGCTCCTCCGGGTTGGGCGGCACTCAAGACCGACTTGACCTCCAGCTCGGACGATCACCCCACCAACACCGCCTTCTTGGGTGCACTCCCGATGCTTTGCACGCCCACCATCTGCCAGGTGGCCATCACCAGGACCCTCATCGACGGTGGTGCAGGCCTCAACATGCTCTCGGTGGAGGCCTTCAGCCTCCTCCACGTGCCACTGGAACAACTCCGACCCAGCAAGCCCTTCTCGGGCGTCGGAGGTAGTTCCACTGGCTCCCTGGGGTAGATCCGCCTTCCAGTGACCTTTGGCACCCACGACAACTTCCGCACGGAGCTGGTCGACTTCCACATCGCCCACATCGGCCTTCCCGTACAACGCTATCCTCGGCTACCCTACCTTGGCCCAATTTATGGCAGCGACTCACCCGGTCTACAACCTCATGAAGATGCCCAAGAGCTGCGGCGTCCTCACCATAGCCGGAGATACAAAAGATGCTCTGCAGGCGCTCAAGCTCGCCTTCAAGATAGCCGCAGTGGTGCAGCCCACCAGCACCGACACCCCCAAGGCCAATGGGGCTGCGCCAACCAAGAAGAAGCAGTTGTTCACCCAGGACAGGGCAGAGACTAAGCAGGTACCAGTTGACGAGGATGGATCCTCCGGCGCCACCTTCACCATAGGCGCCAATCTCGACCCCGACCAGGAGGAGGCTGTGGTGAAATTCCTGCGCGTGAACAAGGAGGTGTTCGCGTGGGAACCCAAGCAGCTAGCGGGTGTACCAAGGGAGGTGATCGAGCATCACCTGAATGTGTGCCCCAATGTGCGCCCCGTGAAGCAGAAAGCAAGGCGGCAGTCCACCGAGAAGCAGGCCTTCATCATCCAAGAAACCCACAAGCTGGAAGCTGCAGGTGTCATTCACGAGGTTCGCTACCCTGAATAGCTGGCAAGCCCTGTTGTTGTGCCGAAGAAGGGAGGAAAGGAGCGCATGTGCGTCGACTTCACCAACCTCAACAAGGCCTGCCCTCAAGACCCGTTCCCGCTCCCCCACATCGACCAGATCGTCGACTCCACCGCTGAGTGCGATCTGTTGTGCTTCCTGGATGCCTTTTCGGGCTATCACCAAATCAAATTGGTGATAGAAGACATGGAGAAGATGACCTTCCTGACCCCGTGCGGGGTGTACTGCTACACCTGCATGCCATTCGGGTTGCACAATGCGGGCGCAACCTTTCAGCGACTGATGCATATCGCCTTGGGCCGGCAGCTCGGGAGAAACACCGAGGCCTACGTCGACGACATTGTGGTGAAGTCTCGGGAGGCGAAGACCCTGATACAGGACCTGGAAGAAACCTTCATGAGCCTTCGTGAAGTGGACCTTCGGCTCAACCAGGAGAAGTGCGTGTTTGGTGTTCCCTCTGGCAAGCTTCTGGGCTTCCTCGTGTCCCACAGAGGGATCGAGGCCAACCCAGAGAAGGTCAAGGCAATCGAAGACATGGGTCCGCCGCAAACCCTCAGGGAAATGCAGAAGCTCGCCGGACGCGTAACTGCGTGAGGGCGCTTCATCTCCAAGCTGGGGGAGTGTGCCCTGCCCTTCTTCAAGCTGATGAAGAAGAAGGGCCCATTCGAATGGACACAGGAGGCTGATGAAGCATTCCAAGATCTCAAGAAGTACCTGACCAGCCCTCCGGTGATGGTGGCTCCATGCCCTCAGGAGCCCCTGGTGCTCTACCTCGCCACCACACCCTACTCCGCCAGCTCAGCTCTGGTGGCGGTTCGGGAGGAGCGTCCGGTCAAGGCCGCATTGGCCGCAACCCCGACCGCGGCAGCTCAAGGCCAGGAAGGCCTCATGTCAGGACCCCGACTCAATGTCACATCGATCTAGCTGGTAACACCTTATATCACTTTGCGGCCTCACGCACGGTATCCCCACGGGTGTCGTCTTACCTTTTCCCGGGACCGTTTGCGCCTTTTGGCTCACGTATATGATAGTGTCGCTAGCATCCATATGATAAAGAGCCCGGGCTGACATGACTAGTCGTAAACCCAAAGTGGCACAGACTTACAGGGACAGGCATCCATGACCCAGCTTCAAACGTGTCGGTCATCAGCAAGTGGGTCCGGGCTGTAGCACTGGGCTAGCAGGACTCCGGTAAACCGGGCTGTAGCGGGCTAACAGGACTCCGGTACTCAAAGCGTGACATTTCCCCGAAGGGACAGACACAGGAACGAAGAAGGACACATGCCGGCCAGCCTAAGTGTTCCAGAGCAGTAGCAAGCTACCATGGCTCAGCGGTAACACTAGGAGACATTTCCCGGTAAGAGAGGCTACCAAAGATAAACAACTAGATAGTCAGATCCCACACATACCAAGCATTTCAATCATACACACAATATGCTCGATATGTGCAAATACAACGAAGCATCACAACATGACTCTACGACACAAGTACTTTATTTAAGGCTCAGGGAGCCATACATAACATACACAAAGGTACGGGTCTCACGACCCAACATACAAGTCATACAGTCATACAAACCAGCAGCGGAAGTAACTTGTCTGAGTACAGACAGCTAATAAAATAAAAGAGGCTTGGAAAGCCTAGCTATACTACGTGGTCCTTCACAAGCTCAGGGTCACCACCTGGGTCTTTAGCCTACTCGTTGATGTCAACGTCTACATAGAACCCATCAGAAGGGGTTGCAGCGTCTTCTGTAAAAATGTAGATTATAGCAACATGAGTACAAAGGTACTCAGCAAGACTTACATCAGATCCTACATACATGCATAGTATCAAGAAGGGTTGGTGGAGTTATTGCAGCAAGCCAGCTTTGACTCTTGGCTAGGCTATCCTACGATACTCCAACTTGAAATGGTTTTGCGCACACGAGTCCACTACTCACCAATTCAATACACTACCGAGGATCCACCTCCGTCTTCCTACGGAAGAGCCATCCTCGGCACTCACACTTATCTTGAGGCTTTTAGTAGTTTCCATTTACTTGTCTATGAACTGTATAGGCAACCAAGTAGTCCTTTACCGCGGACGCGGCTATTCGAATAGATCATGTTAACCCTGCAGGGGTGTACTCCTTCATACACGCTCTCACCACTTACCGTCGTTTACACGACATGTACTCGGCAACCTTCAAGCGGAAGCCCAACGTGGGTGTCGGCCACGACCTACCTAATCACCTAAGCCTCTAGTCCAGGTTTATCGCCTATCCAGGTTCCATCCGCAGGGAGTCCGGCCGAGGTTTCCCATACGGCCCCGAACGATGTGAACAGGGTTCCCGAGATACCTAACGGGTATTCGGTACACCGTGCCACGTACCTACCGCATCACAGCCCACCCCTACGGTCAGCGCTGTCCGCGGCCTCCAGTAGGCTACAAACACCAGAAACTACTTGCAACTCCTGGACGGAGAACTAGGGTGAATAAGAAGCCGAGAGGGTCCATTGGTTTCGGGCCCAATGCATGGTAGTAGCTGATTCTTAAATCACACATACAGATCTCAGTGCTTAAGGTCGGCTTCAATGAAACAACCCACCATGTACTCCTACATGGCCTCTCATCGATACCTTTACCAAATCGTGTTCACCACACCACTCTCATTACCGACATAAACATTTCACTCTAGCCCATCACCCAGATGAACCAGACCTGACACGACTCTAAGCATAGCAGGCATAGCATGGTAGGAACAACACATACATATGGCTCAATCAACTCCTACACATGCTAGTGGGTTTCATCTAGTTACTGTGGCAATGAAAGGTCATGCAGAGGAAATGGGTTCAACTACCGTAGCACACAGCAGTTTGAAACGCGTTGTCTTAATGCAGTAAAGGAGAGCAGGAGCGAGAACATGGGATTGTATCGATATGATCAAATGGTTGGTTGCTTGCCTGATGGTTCGATGCACTGATATGGTTCTTCGTTAGGGTAATCACGGTACTCCTCGGGGACAGAACCTGTCGCAAAGGACATCGATACACAAGCATCACCAAACAATGTGCAACAATATGATGCATGCATGAAACATGGCAATATGAGTGTGTTGGGCTAATGCAACTAGAACCAGAAGGGTTTGAACAAATTTGAATCAAAGATTCAAATTTCAAATTCAAACATGGCCTTTTAAAAGTGCTTTTCCTTGTTCTGCTTAAAACATCAATTTAACTTGTTTGATCATGCATGAAAATAGTACATATGGGTAGATTGGATTTTTCTGATCATTTTTCATATATAATTTGTCCAATTTGGAGTTACAGAATAAAAGTTATGAATTTTTGAAGTTTAAATAATATTCTGGAATTTCCTGATTTAAATTAAATCCAGAAATATAATTATTGCGCCAGCATGACGTCAGCATGACGTCAGTGGTCAACTGCGGCTGGCTGAGGTCAAACCTGACGTGTGGGGCCCACACGTCAGTGACAGGGGGGTTAAACAGGATTAAATTAATCCTAATTAGGGATTAGTGGCGCTGGGGCCCACTGTCAGTGTCAGGGGGGGTTGACTAACAGTAGTTTAGCGCTAATCTAACCACCTGGCCGACAGGGCCCACGCGTCAGTGACCCTGGGAGGTCAAACCCCAGGTCGGACAAGTCAAACCCCACCGGCGACTTGACGCCGGCGAGGTCCGAGACGGCGGCGAAAGTGCTTTTTGCCATTCCGGCAACCAAATGGACGGCGGAAGGCATCTACGTGTTGCTGAGGTTGAGCCGCGTCTATTGGTGGTGGTGGTTGGGCTCGGGGTGGCCGGAGTTGACGGCGGCGAGCTCGGCTGCGGCTGTCGGAGTTCGGGTGCGGTCGGAATCGACGTTGCAGGGCGTTAGAAGAGGTGTTGGTGCGTGCTACGTGCTCCTGGTGAGGTGTGGAGCACGATGGTGTGCTTGGTTGGGCGCTACGGCGACCGTGGCCACGACGGCGACATCGCCGGCGGCGTGGAGCTCTCGGCCAAGGTGGGGCTAGGGCTTAGAGGTCGAAAGGGACAAGGGGAGAAGGGGGAAACGATCCGGGGGCTCACCGCGGTTGCAGTGGGCGTCGAAGCGGGCTCGGGGACGCGCCGGAGACGACGAATTCGACGGCGACGATGATCGGAGCCCGAAGAGGGGAACGGCGACGTGGCGGCGATGCAGGGCTTCCGGGGAGC
>NC_041393.1:414887408-414913843 GCF_002162155.2 Triticum dicoccoides
ACCAGTTAAGGGGTGTTCGACACCGTCGTCCATAGAGAACTTCAAAAGGGGCTTTACCCAAGCTAGATTGATAGCTGTTGTTGTAAGCGAATTCGGCAAATGGAAGGCACTTCTCCCAGTCCATTCCGAACGAGATAACGGAGGCTCGAAGCATGTCTTCTAGAATTTGGTTGACGCGTTCCACTTGACCGCTCGACTGAGGGTGGAAAGCGGTGCTAAAGGAGAGACGGGTTCCCATAGCATTTTGGAAACTTTCCCAAAATCGAGAGGTGAAAAGACTTCCTCGATCCGAGTTAATTTCCAAAGGGACACCATGAAGGGACACTATTCGGGAGATGTATAAGTCTGCCAGTTGACTAGCGGTTATACTCTCTCGAACAGGTAGGAAATGGGCTACTTTGGAAAGACGATCGACCACGACGAAAATAGCATTATTCCCTCTCTTGGTCCTGGGAAAACCGGTAATGAAATCCATACCAATTTTATACCATTTCCATTCAGGAATAGCTAAGGGTTGAAGGGTGCCAGCAGGCCGTTGATGCTCTGCTTTTACACGACGACAGACGTCGCAATTTGCAATATACTGAGCAATTTCTCTCTTCATCCTAGTCCACCAGAACCTCTGGCGTAAGTCCTGATACATTTTAGTACTACCGGGATGAATGGTGAGAGGAGATTCATGAGCTTCCTTAAGGATCAATCGCCTCAGGTTTCGCACATTGGGAACCACTAGTCGATTCCCGAAGTATACGACCCCTTGATTATTAATGGAGAAGAAATTCGCAATTCCTTTCTGGATGTTTCTCTTGATGCGGGAGATTCCCGGATCTACCTTCTGTGCTTTGATAATTTGATCCGTAAGGGTAGGTTTTGCCACCAAGGTGGAGATAAAACCTTGAGGAACAATGTGAAGGTTAAGCTTCCGAAATTCCTCATGGAGAAGCGGTTGACTTTGTTGTAACATCAGATTGTTGCAATAAGATTTACGACTTAGCGCATCAGCCATGACGTTGGCTTTCCCTGGGGTGTAGGTTATTCCTAAGTCGAAGTCGGTGATCAATTCAACCCAACGTCTCTGCCTGAGATTCAAATCCGGTTGGGTAAAAATATACTTCAGACTTTGGTGATCAGTGAATATTTCGCAACGATTACCGAGGAGGTAATGTCGCCAGGTCTTAAGTGCATAGACTACGGCTGCAAGCTCTAGATCATGGGTAGGATAATTCTCCTCATGTGGGTGCAATTGCCGTGAAGCGTAGGCAATTACGTGTCGATCTTGCATGAGAATGCAACCTAGTCCTTGTCGCGAGGCGTCGCAGTAGATAACAAAGTCCTTGGAGAAGTCTGGCGGTACCAGTACGGGAGCAGAAGTCAGGCGTCTTTTCAGTTCCTGAAAGCTGTGCTCACATTGTGGAGTCCATTCGAACTTCTTATCTTTCTTGAGGAGTTCGGTTAGAGGTTTGGCAACTTTGGAGAAGTTCTCGACAAAGCGACGACAATAGCTCGCTAAGCCTAGAAAACTCCAAACTTGCTTGACCGATTCAGGTGGAGTCCAGTTAAGGACGGCTTGAACTCGCTCAGGGTTAACAGCAATACCTTTACCAGAAATTACATGACCCAGATAGGTCACTTCTGACAACCAGAATTCACATTTAGAAAATTTGGCATAAAGGCGATGCTCTCGAAGTTTCTGCAACACTAGCCTGAGATGTTCGGCATGTTCTTCCTCGTTCTTGGAGTAGATGAGTATATCATCGAGGTAAACCACGACGAATTTATCCAAATACTCCATGAAGATTGAGTTCATTAACCGAGAAAAGGTGGCTGGAGCGTTGGTTAAACCGAAGGACATGACGGTGTACTCGTATTGGCCGTAACGAGTAACAAAGGCCGTTTTAGGAATGTCCCCGTTTCTGATTTTGATTTGATGGTAGCCCAACCTCAAATCCATCTTGGAGAAGACTGAGGATCCAGCGAGCTGATCGTACAGGTCGTTGATCCTGGGAAGCGGATATTTGTTCTTGATTGTGACCAAATTGACAGGTCGGTAATCTACAACCATCCGGTCCGTACCATACTTCTTCTTGACGAATAGGACGGGGCAAGCCCACGGAGATGAGCTAGGTCGGATGAAACCCTTTTTCAAGGACTCATCGAGTTGTTTCTTAAGCTCGGCTAGTTCTAGGGGTGCCATCTTATAGGGTCTTCTAGCAATCGGAACGGTTCCTGGAATGAGGTCTATTACGAACTCAACATCCCTGTCAGGTGGAACACCTGGCAATTCCTCTGGAAAGACATCCGGGAAGTCACGGACTACCGGAACGTCCTCAAGGTCTGGCAAAGGGCTGGCGTTAAGAGAATATAATTGTCGCTTGGCTATTCGGGTCAAGACATTGACTATCTTCCCCGAAGGATGGGTGAGTTGAACAGTCCTAGAGAAGCAATCAATTTGGGCATGATGAGCTGACATCCAGTCCATACCCAGAATGATATTAATATCTGAAGATTTAAGGGCTATCAAAGATGCAAGGAAAACAAGTCTGTCGACTTGGATTTCGTTTCCATGGCTTACTCTAGAAGTTTGCCATTTGGATCCCGGAGTTTGGATTACCATAGAGGTTGGCATATCACCGAATGCGATGTTATGCAAGCGAGCATAATTTTCAGATATAAAAGAATGAGAGGCTCCTGTATCGAAAAGAACAGATGCCGGGTGGCAATTTACAAGAAGCGTACCGAGAGCGACGTTGGGATCCTCTTGAGCTTCTTCGGCAGAGATACAGTTGACATGGCCACGTGAAGCGGTGACCGGTTTAGCATGAAACACCTTCCCTGTCGGCTTGCCACGGCCAACAGCTTTAGCAGATTGATTGGGGTTGGTCTGGGGGCATTCACGCATATAGTGACCAGATTCCCCACACTTGAAACAAGTCACGGAACTGGTACGTGGAGGAGCATTATTGGTTGGACCCCCATAGGGCTTGGCTGGAGCAGACTGTTGAACAGGGCGAGGCGCCTGGAAAGATGGCCTCGGTGTGAACCTGGGTGGCAGGGCGGTGTTGGGTACCCACACGCGGCGCTTCTGAGGACCAGCACCGGATGAGGAACCCATATCACGTCCATGCTTGCGTGTTGCGTCATAGTCAGTCTGACCAGTTTCAGCACTGATGGCTTTGTTGACAAGTTTCGAAAAAGATGTGCACTCATGCAGACGGAGGTCGCGGCGAAGCTCAGGACTAAGGCCCTTACGGAACCTTGCTTGCTTCTTGGCGTCAGTAGACACTTCCTCAGTTGCATATCGTGCGAGATTACCAAACTCCCTGCTATAGGCATCCACAGAAAGTCGGCCTTGGGTGAAACTGCAAAATTCTTCACGTTTACGGTCCATGAGACCCTCCGGAATGTGATGTTCACGGAAAGCCTCGCTGAACTTAGCCCAAGTAGTGACATGGCCCGCTGGGCGCATAGCTCCATAATTCTCCCACCATAGACTGGCGGGGCCTTCAAGATGATATGCAGCAAAGGTGACCTTGTCAACCTCAGCTACTAGCGCGGAACGCAGCTTGTGAGAGATACTGCGAAGCCAATCATCAGCGTCGAGAGGCTCGACGGAGTGGTGGAACGTGGGTGGATGCAATTTGATAAAATCACTGAGTGACACCACGTTAGCCCTCTGATGGTGTGCTGTATTCTGTTCAATACGCTCCAACAAACGGTTTGTCTCCCGCTTGTTTCTCTCAGCTTCCATCATAACCTCGGCTAGTGAAGGAGGATGAGGCAGATTTTCATTCCTGGCTTCACTGCCTTCGGCCTGCTCTTGAGAAGCAGGGTTAGCGCGCGTGTTGACCATCATCTCATCGGAGACATTCCAAGCTCCTATACATTATTTTTCTACATCTCCGGAAAGAGTACAACTAGGTCATATCCCACGAGTCACGCAGGACGATAGACGACACAGCTAGTGCAAACTAGTGATACTACCACTAACTCAGACCGATCCGTAGTAGTCCTCGTAAAAGTCACCTCCATAGCCTGGAAGTTCAACATGATCATCCGGAAACAGACGGTCTCGCGGAGCTTGTGGACCATAGGGGCTAGGATGAGGTCGTGGACCGACAAACGGTGGCCTGCGGGGACCGCGAGGTGGGGTGATGCCTCCTACATCACGCCAAACCATCACGTCTGGCAGAGCAGATCTCACAGGATAGAGATCGCGCATATCTGAACATCCAGCTTGCACCGCCGGTGCGAACCGAGTCAAAGTAGCCCAGTGATCAGCACGGGTGTTGAAGAGCTCTAACCTTAAGGCCCGATTTTCACGGTCCTTATCCTCGAGCATCTCAGCAGTGGTGCGAGTCCGTGAATCCTCCTGAGTGGGGTCAGCATAGATAGCCTGGAGATACCCTTGTGCTCCCGGAAGTGATCCTGGCATATACCGAAAATCAGAGTCCCGAAATATACCAGATCTGACTCGCATAATGGTCATCATAGAGTAGGCGGCGTCCTGCACAGCCATCTCAATAGTAACCCCGAGTCCATAGGAGCAGTGAAGAGGCTCGGTGGATCCAGGATAAGATGGAAATATCCTGACAGTGCAGAGATACTGGCTTTGATTAAAGTCTCGGAATTGCTCTTCGACCGTGTACTCAGGATACCAGCGGTATCCAGCCTCAGTCATTACCCTGACCAACTTAGCAGTATGGCCGGGTACATCTAGGCATCGAGTCAGGCGAACCACTTGATTAAGGTCGCGAGTGGCCATCTGAAAGCACAATCATAATGCAAAGGCATTAGAATTTCTAGCAAAATTTCGGCAGCATGACAGCTGTAAATGCTCAAGAAGGATTTTGAGACATTTGACAAAGGATTTCATACACACTCAACATCATCATATCAAGTTCTGGATCCATTCTAACAACATAATGTGGTAGTAGAACTGAACTAGGCTTGTATCCATCAAACTTATAAGGTACTACTGATTAGTAACTCGTGATCCTGATAGAGAGAACAGATCCTAATTCCTTAACCCCCGGTGGAAGAATGGACTGACTCAGATCAGAAGTCATAAGGTATAAGGAGTAAAAAGAGCCTTACGTTCCATCCCACAAACAATTCCCCTACATATAACTAAAGAATTTCTAGACTCAACATCGACCAGTTTGGCTTGCAGAACCTACAGGCAGTCCGGCTCTGATGCCAACGCTGTCAGGACCCCGACTCGATGTCACATCGATCTAGCTGGTAACACCTCATATCACTTTGCGGCCTCACGCACGGTATCCCCACGGGTGTCGTCTTACCTTTTCCCGGGACCGTTTGCGCCTTTTGGCTCACGTATATGATAGTGTCGCTAGCATCCATATGATAAAGAGCCCGGGCTGACATGACTAGTCGTAAACCCAAAGTGGCACAGACTTACAGGGACAGGCATCCATGACCCAGCTTCGAACGTGTCGGTCATCAGCAAGTGGGTCCGGGCTGTAGCACTGGGCTAGCAGGACTCCGGTAAACCGGGCTGTAGCGGGCTAACAGGACTCCGGTACTCAAAGCGTGACATTTCCCCGAAGGGACAGACATAGGAACGAAGAAGGACACATGCCGGCCAGCCTAAGTGTTCCAGAGCAGTAGCAAGCTACCATGGCTCAGCGGTAACACTAGGAGACATTTCCCGGTAAGAGAGGCTACCAAAGATAAACAACTAGATAGTCAGATCCCACACATACCAAGCATTTCAATCATACACACAATATGCTCGATATGTGCAAATACAACGAAGCATCACAACATGACTCTATGACACAAGTATTTTATTTAAGGCTCAGTGAGCCATACATAACATACACAAAGGTACGGGTCTCACGACCCCACATACAAGTCATACAGTCATACAAACCAGCAGCGGAAGTAACTTGTCTGAGTACAGACAACTAGTAAAATAAAAGAGGCTTGGAAAGCCTCGCTATACTACGTGGTCCTTCACAAGCTCAGGGTCACCACCTGGGTCTTTAGCCTACTCGTTGATGTCAACGTCTACATAGAACCCATCAGAAGGGGTTGCAGCGTCTTCTGTAAAAATGTAGATTATAGCAACATGAGTACAAAGGTACTCAGCAAGACTTACATCAGATCCTACATACATGCATAGTATCAAGAAGGGTTGGTGGAGTTATTGCAGCAAGCCAGCTTTGACTCTTGGCTAAGCTATCCTACGATACTCCAACTTAAAATGGTTTTGCGCACACGAGTCCACTACTCACCACTTCAATACACTACCGAGGGTCCACCTCCGTCTTCCTATGGAAGAGCCATCCTCGGCACTCACACTTATCTTGAGGCTTTTAACAGTTTCCATTTACTTGTCTATGAACTGTATAGGCAACCAAGTAGTCCTTTATCGCGGACGCGGCTATTCGAATAGATCATGTTAACCCTGCAGGGGGTACTTCTTCATACACGCTCTCACCACTTACCGTCGTTTACACGACATGTACTCGGCAACCTTCAAGCGGAAGCCCAACGTGGGTGTCGGCCACGACCTACCTAATCACCTAAGCCTCCAGTCCAGGTTTATCGCCTATCCAGGTTCCATCCGCAGGGAGTCCGGCCGAGGTTTCCCATACGGCCCCGAACGATGTGAACAGGGTTCCCGAGATACCTAATGGGTATTTGGTACACCGTGCCACGTACCTACCGCATCACAGCCCACCCCTACGGTCAGCGCTGTCCACGGCCTCCAGTAGGCTACAAACACCAGAAACTACTTGCAACTCCTGGACGGAGAACTAGGGTGAATAAGAAGCCGAGAGGGTCCATTGGTTTCGGGCCCAGTGCATGGTAGTAGCTGATTCTTAAATCACACATACAGATCTCAGTGCTTAAGGTCGGCTTCAATGAAACAACCCACCATGTACTCCTACATGGCCTCTCATCGATACCTTTACCAAATCGTGTTCACCACACCACTCTCATTACCGACATAAACATTTCACTCTAGCCCATCACCCAGATGAACCAGACCTGACACGACTCTAAGCATAGCAGGCATAGCAAGGTAGGAACAACACATACATATGGCTCAATCAACTCCTACACATGCTAGTGGGTTTCATCTAGTTACTGTGGCAATGACAGGTCATGCAGAGGAAATGGGTTCAACTACCGTAGCACACAGCAGTTTGAAACGCGTTGTCTTAATGCAGTAAAAGAGAGCAGGAGCGAGAACATGGGATTGTATCGATATGATCAAATGGTTGGTTGCTTGCCTGATGGTTTGATGCACTGATATGGTTCTTCGTTAGGGTAATCACGGTACTCCTCGGGGACAGAACCTGTCGCAAAGGACATCGATACACAAGCATCACCAAACAATGTGCAACAATATGATGCATGCATGAAACATGGCAATATGAGTGTGTTGGGCTAATGCAACTAGAACCAGAAGGGTTTGAACAAATTTGAATCAAAGATTCAAATTTCAAATTCAAACATGGCCTTTTAAAAGTGCTTTTCCTTGTTCTGCTTAAAACATCAATTTAACTTGTTTGATCATGCATGAAAATAGTACAGATGGGTAGATTGGATTTTTCTGATCATTTTTCATATATAATTTGTCCAATTTGGAGTTACAGAATAAAAGTTATGAATTTTTGAAGTTTAAATAATATTCTGGAATTTCCTGATTTAAATTAAATCCAGAAATATAATTATTGCGCCAGCATGACGTCAGCATGACGTCAGTGGTCAAATGCGGCTGGCTGAGGTCAAACCTGACGTGTGGGGCCCACACGTCAGTGACAGGGGGGGTTAAACAGGATTAAATTAATCCTAATTAGGGATTAGTGGCGCTGGGGCCCACTGTCAGTGTCAGGGGGGGTTGACTAACAGTAGTTTAGCGCTAATCTAACCACCTGGCCGACAGGGCCCACGCGTCAGTGACCCTGGGAGGTCAAACCCCAGGTCGGACAAGTCAAACCCCACCGGCAACTTGACGCCGGCGAGGTCCGAGACGGCGGCGAAAGTGCTTTTTGCCATTCCGGCAACCAAATGGACGGCGGAAGGCATCTACGTGTTGCTGAGGTTGAGCCGCGTCTATTGGTGGTGGTGGTTGGGCTCGGGGTGGCCGGAGTTGATGGCGGCGAGCTCGGCTGCGGCTGTCGGAGTTCGGGTGCAGTCGGAATCGACGTTGCAGGGCGTTAGAAGAGGTGTTGGTGCGTGCTACGTGCTCCTGGTGAGGTGTGGAGCACGATGGTGTGCTCGGTTGGGCGCTACGGCGACCGTGGCCACGACGGCGACATCGCCGGCGGCGTGGAGCTCTCGGCCAAGGTGGGGCTAGGGCCTAGAGGTCGAAAGGGACCAGGGGAGAAGGGGGAAACGATCCGGGGGCTCACCGCGGTTGCAGTGGGCGTCGAAGCGGGCTCGGGGACGCGCCGGAGACGACGAATTCGACGGCGACGATGATCGGAGCCCGAAGAGGGGAACGGCGACGTGGCGGCGATGCAGGGCTTCCGGGGAGCTGTGGAGCGGTGGGGAGGAAGAGGGGGTCGTGGCGGAGCTTCTGAGCTAGTCGGGGGAGCGAGGGGTGGCCGGAGACGGCTGCTGTGGCGAACGGCGGCGAGTGTGGTGTTCGGCCGTGTGAGAGAGAGAGCGAGGGAGAGGAGAGGAGAGCCGGGGGGAGAGTGAGAGAGAGCAGGGGGAGAGGCGTGGCGTCGTCCAGGGCATCGAGCGAGGAGGGGAGGGCAGGCAAGCAGGCGAGCAGGTGGCGTGGCGCGGTGGCGCGCGCGCGCGCCGGCCACACTCCCCTCCCTCTGTCGGGACGAAGACGACAGAGGAGGGAGGTGGGCTGGGCCGGCTGCCGGCTGGGCCAGCCAGCTGGCTGGGCCGCACAGTGGAGGAGCCCAGGTAAGCTCCTCCTGTTATATATTTTTCTGTTTTTTAATTTCTGACATTTGTTTTGATTTAAATAATATATTAAATCATTTATTTAACTTATGCCAATTTTTGCAGGAGCTATCTATATTATTCCAGAGCTCTTTTATAATTGGCATAATATTTGGGCATATATTAATATATATAATTAATATATTTCCAATGCAAATATTTATGCATTAATTCCAAATGCCCAAAATAAATGTCCATGAGCCACTAAAAATATTGGTTTGATTTTTATCTCTGTCCAATATTTTCAGAGAGCAACATGAGCATTTTCTTGGATCCTTTTGGAGAAATTTTTATTTGGGTCATTTTCAAAATGGTTCTGAGGGTTTCACAGATCCCCATTTCAAGTTTCTGATGAAAGAGTAAACATGATGCAACACTCTAATGCATGACTAGCTAGGGTGTGACACCTCGTGAGGGCCAAGACCTTGGAAGATGGGGACCAGCCTCAACAGGAAGACGCCTCCAGGGCTAAGGGGACCTCACCAAGCAGTTAGGAGCCGGGGGCTCCCACGTCTTAGGAGGCGCTTAATTCTCTGGAGGGTGCGGGCTCCGTCGGCGCGCCCACCCTCGTCGAGCATCCTGTGTATTTCGTCAGCACGGTGCTGCGGGATGCAAGGGCACGGTACTCCATGCCCCAAATGCTCTTGCTCGCGCTGTTGGTGGCCTCGCGGAAGCTGCGACACTACTTCCAAGGTCACCCCATCAAGGTCGTCTCAACCTACCCATTGGAGAGGGTGCTCAGGAGTCCCAACTCCGCTGGGAGGGTCGCTGAATGGAACATCGAGCTACAAGCATTTCAGTTGGAATTCGGCACGACTAGAGTCTTCAAAGGAGCCGCACTCGCAAATTTTGTGGCAGAGTGGACAGAGGCGCCAGGGCTCAAGGCAGGCGAAGATCGGTCACTTTCCCCAGGAGGCGAGGCACCAGACGACTGGGTTATGCACTTTGATGGAGCATTCTCGCGACATGGCGTGGGGGCTGGCGCAGTGCTTATATCACCCAGTCAGGACAAGCTCTATTACGCCGTGTAACTCTGTTTCCAGCAGGGCAAGAAGGTTTCCAACAAAATAGCAGAATACGAGGGCCTTATAGCAGGATTAAAGGCCTTGGACGCACTGGGGGTGAAGCGCTTCATCATCAAGGGTGACTCATAGCTCCTCGTCAACTTCTCCAACAAAGTGTACAAGCCCAAGGACGAGCACATGGAGGCGTATCTTGCAGAGGTGCGCAAGATGGAAAAATAGTTTTTGGGGCTAGAGTTGCAGCATTTGTCCCACGACACCAACCAAGAGGCTGATGACATCGCCAAGAGGGCATCAAGGCGGCTGCCTCAGGAGCCTGGCGTTTTTGAGGAATGACTCTTTAAGCCCTCAGCAGCACCGTCACTATCAAGCACAGCGCAACCTCGAGAGGAACTCCCTCAACCGCCTGCCTCAGGAGCTCCGGCCTGTGGCCCGACCTCGGGAGCACGCTTGCTCCTGGCGCTGGAGCCTCAGGAGGGATGCTGGATTGCGGAGCTCAAGGATTACCTGATGCAAGGGACTTTACCAGAGAAAGAAAAGGACACGGAACGCGTGGCCCGGCAGGCCACGACCTACTATATTCAAGACGTAGAGCTCTACCGGAAGTGGCCAAACGATGTTTCCCTGCGTTGCATCTCTAGGGAGCAGGGGAAGGAGTTGCTGACATACATTCACGGTGGAGATTGTGGGCACCACTCGTCATCACAAACCCTTGTGGGCAAGGCGTTCTGCAGTGGGTTTTACTGGCCTACATCACTCAATGACGCAATCGAACTGGTGAAGGCTTGCGAAGCCTGCCAATTCCATGCCAAGTAGATTCATCAGCTAGCTTAGGGCGTGCAGACCATCCCACTCTCGTGGCCGTTCGTGGTCTAGGGGCTGGATATCTTGGGCACATTTCCTCGGGTGCCAGGGGGCTATCGCTACCTCTACATCGCCATTGACAAGTTCACCAAGTGGGCGAAGGTGGAAGCTGTCCGCACCATCCCAGCTGGCTCTGTAGTCAAGTTCATCAAGGGCCTCGTGAGCCGATTCGGGTCCCTAATTGCATCATCACCGACAACGGTTCACAGTTCACCAGCAATGTCTTCAAAACATATTGTGCTAACCTTGGAACGCAGATATGCTACGCTTCGGTGGCACACCCTCGGAGCAACGGCCAGGCTGAACGCGCCAACATAGAGGTCCTGAAAGGCCTCAAAACCAGGACCTTCAAGAAGAAGCTGGAGCTCTGCAGCAGGGGCTGGTACGACGAGCTCCAGTTCGTGTTATGCTCCATCCACACTACCGCCACCAAGTCAACCGGCGAGACCCCGTTCTTCCTCGTCTACGGAGTAGAGGCGGTCCTCCCTCACGAGGTCAGGCGTCGCTCTGTGCGGGTCCTGGCGTTTGATGAAGCACAACAGGACGCCATGCGGGGGATGGACCTCGTGCTGGGGGAGGAACACCGTCGGGAGGCCGCGCTACGAGCAGCAAGATACCAGCAGGCGCTGCGCCGGTACCACTGCCGCAACATCCACCCCAGGACTCTTGTGGTAGGTGACCTCATGCTTAGGCGGGTGCTCTCCAGGGATGGGCTGCACAAGCTCTCGCCCATGTGGGAGGGCCCGTTCAAGGTTGTTCATGTTTCCAGACCTGGCGCCGCGCGCTTGGAGACCCAGGAAGGGGTGCCCATCCCGAACGCGTGGAACATTCAGCACCTCCGGAGGTTCTACCCTTGAAGTAAGGCCCAGTGCCTGTAAAGAAGGCCCGGAGCATGTGAAGAAGGGCCCAGCGCCTATAAAGAAGGCCCGGAGCCTGTGAAGAAGGGCCCAGTGCCTATAAAGAAGGCCCGGTGCCTGTGAAGCTCGCCTCCCCAAGAAAGGCCCGGTGCGTGTGAAGAAGGCCCAGTGCCTATGAAGCTCGCCGCCCGTGACACTCTCATGTAATAATGAGTTGGGGCTGTACACGCCCCGGAGTCTCCGGAGTGCCACCCTTGGGCCTCGGGGGCTGATACGTCCATTTTGCATCATGCTTTTATATCAATATTTATTGCATTATGGGCTGTTATTACACATTATATCTCAATACTTATGGCTATTCTCTCTTATTTTACAAGGTTTACCATGAAGAGGGGGAATGCCGGCAGCTGGAATTCTGGCTGGAAAAGGAGCAAATGTTGGAAACCTATTCTGCATAGCTCCAAAAGTCTTGAAACTCCACGAAACAACTTTTTGGAATTAATAAGAATTTCTAAGCGAAAGAAATAGGCCAGGGGGCCCACACCCTGTCCAGGAGACAGCCCCCCCCCTATAGGGCGCGCCCCCTATCTCCTGGGCCCCTTGGTGGGCCTCCGGCGTCCATCTTCTGCTGTATCATCACTCTTACCCTGGAAAAAATCGTGGGCAAGCTTACGGGATGAAACTCTGCCGCCACGAGGCGGAACCTTGGCGGAATCAATCTAGGGCTCTGGCGGAGCTGTTCTGCCGGGGACACTTCCCTCCGGGAGGGGGAAATCATCACCAACGTCATCACCAACGGTTCTCTCATCGGGAGGGGGTCAATCTCCATCAACATCTTCACCAGCACCATCTCCTCTCAAAACCCGAGTTCATCTCTCATGTATCCAATCTTGTATCAAAACCACAAATTGGTACCCGTGGGTTACTAGTAGTGTTGATTACTCCTTGTAGTTGATGCTAATTGGTTTACTTGGTGGAAGATCATATGTTCAGATCCTTTATGTATATTATTACTCCTCTGATTATGAACATGAATATGCTTTGTGAGTAGTTACGTTTGTTCCTGAGGACATGGGTGAAGTCTTGCTATTAGTAGTCATGTGAATTTGGTATTCGTTCGATATTTTGATGAGATGTATGTTGTCTTTTCCTCTAGTGGTGTTATGTGAACGTCGACTACATGACACTTCACCATTATTTGGGCCTAGAGGAAGGCATGGGGAAGTAATAAGTAGATGATGGGTTGCTAGAGTGACAGAAGCTTAAACCCTAGTTTATGCGTTGCTTCGTTCGGGGCTGATATGGATCCATATGTTTAATGCTGTGGTTAGGTTTACCTTAATACTTCTTTTGTAGTTTCGGATGCTTGCAATAGGGGTTAATCATAAGTGGGATGCTTGTCCAAGTTAGGGCAGTACCCAAGTACCGGTCCACCCACATATCAAATTATCAAAGTACCGAACGCGAATCATATGAACGTGATGAAAACTAGCTTGACGATAATTCCCAATGTGTCCTTAGGAGCTCCTTTATCATTATTATAAATTGTCCAGGCTTATCCTTTGTTACATAAAGGATTGGGCCACCTTGCTACACTTTATTTACTTTATTTACTTGTTGCTCATTACTATTTATCTTATCACGAAACTATCTATCACCTACTATTTCAGTGCTTGCAGAGAAAACCTTACCGAAAACCGCTTATCATTTCCTTCCGCTCCTTGTTGGGTTCGACACTCTTACTTATCGAAAGGACTATGATTTACCCCCTACACTTGTGGGTCATCAAGACTCTTTTCTGGCGCCGTTGCCAGGGAGTGTAGCGCTTTTGGTGAGTGGAACTTGGTAAGGAAACATTTATATAGTGTGCTGAAATTTTCTGTTACTTGTCACTATGGAAACTAATCCTTTGACGGGCTTGTTTGGGGTATCTTCACCCCAACCAGAAGAGCAAAGAGTTGCTCCTCAACCTACTGAACTTTATGAAAATATTTACTTTGATATTCCTTCGGGTATGATAGAGAAACTGCTAGCTAATCCATTTGCAGGAGATGGAACATTGCATCCCGATTTACACCTTATCTTTGTGGATGAAGTTTGTGGATTATTTAAGCTTGCAGGTATTCCCGATGATGTTGTCAAAAGGAAGGTCTTCCCTTTATCTTTGAAGGGAGATGCATTGACATGGTATAGGCTATGTGATGATACGGGATCTTGGAATTATAAGCGATTGAAGTTGGAATTTCACCAGAAGTTCTATCCTATGCATCTTGTTCATCGTGATCGTAATTACATATATAATTTCTGGCCTCGCGAAGGAGAAAGCATCGCTCAAGCTTGGGGGAGGCTTAAGTCAATGTTATATTCATGCCCCAATCATGAGCTCTCTCGGGAAATGATTATTTAGAATTTTTATGCTCGGCTTTCTCTTGATAATCGCAACCTGCTCGATACTTCCTGTGCTGGTTCTTATATGCTGAATACTATTGATTTCAAATGGGACTTATTGGAAAGAATTAAACGCAACTCTGAAGATTCTGGTTCCGACGATGGTAAGGAGTCAGGTATGGATACCGATGCTTTTCATGGATTTAGCGCTAAGTATGGACTTGACTCTGAGATAGTAGCTACTTTTTGTGAATATTTGCTACTCATGTTGATCTCCCTAAAGAGAAGTGGTTTAAATACAATCCTCCTATTGAAGTGAAAGTAGTGGCACCTATTACAGTCGAAGAAAAGACTATTACCTATAGTGATCCTATTGTTCCTACTGCTTATGTTGAAAAACCTCCTTTTCCTGTTAGGAGAAAGGATCTTGCTAAAGCTTTGACTGTTGTTCGTAAGAGTAATACTAGGACTTATACACCTCCTGAGCAAATTAATGTTGAACCTAGTATTGCTATGGTTAAAGATCTCTTGGATGAGGATTTAGATGGGCATGCTATTTCTTTCTTGGGTGAGACTGCCAATATTGCTAGACCTCATACTAAGACACGTAGACCTGTTGTAGGCATGCCTGTTATTTCTGTTAAAATAGGAGATCATTGTTATCATGGCCTATGTGATATGGGTGCTAGTGCTAGTGCGATACCTTATGATCTTTATAAAGAAATTATGCACGACATTGCACCCGTTGAATTAGAAGACATTGATGTTACTATTAAGCTTGCTAATAGGGATACCATTAAACCTATTGGGATTGTTAGAGATGTTGAAGTTTTGTGTGGGAAGGTTAAATACCCTGCTGATTTTCTTGTTCTTGGTTCCCCACAAGATGATTTTTGTCCCATTATTTTTGGTACACCCTTCTTGAATACTTCTAGTGCTAAGATTAATTGTGGAAAGAATATTGTCACTGTTGGCATAGATGGTATGTCTCATGAGTTTAATTTCGCTAAGTTTAGTAGACAACCTCGTGAAAGGGAACCCCCTAGTAAGGATGAGATTATTGGTCCTGCTTCCATTGCTATTCCTCCAACTGATCCGTTAGAACAATATTTGCTAGAACATGAAAACGATATGCTTATGAAGGAAAAGGAAGAAATAGATGAAGTGTTCCTTAAACAGGAACCTATGCTGAAACATAACCTTCCCGTTGAAATTCTTGGGGATCCCCCTCCACCCAAGGGTGATCACGTGTTTGAACTTAAACAATTACCTGATAATCTTAAGTATGCTTGTCTTGATGAAAAAGAAATATATCCTATTATTATTAGTGCTAACCTTTCAGAGAAAGAAGAAGAAAGATTATTGAAAACTCTAAAGAAGCACCGAGCAGCTATTGGATATACTCTGGATGATCCTAAGGGCATTAGCCCCACGTTATGTCAACACAAAATTTCAGTGGAGAAAGATGCCAAAAAAGTTAGAGATCCTCAAAGACGATTAAATCCCAAGATGAAGGAAGTGTTAAGAAAGGAGATACTAAAGCTCCTTGAGGCAGGTATTATTTATCCCGTTGCTGATAGTGAATGGGTAAGCCCTGTCCATTGTGTTCCTAAAAAGGGAGGTATTACCGTTGGTCCTAATGATAAAGATGAATTTATCCCGCAAAGAATTATTGCAGGTTATAGGATGGTAATTGATTTCCGTAAGTTAAATAAAGCTACTAAGAAAGATCATTACCCTTTACCTTTTATTGATCAAATGCTCGAAAGACTATCCAAACACACACATTTTTGCTTTCTAGATGGTTATTCTGGTTTCTCTCAGATACCTGTGTCAGCGAAGGATCAATCGAAAACTACTTTTACTTGCCCTTTTGGTACTTTTGCTAATAGACGTATGCCTTTTGGTTTATGTAATGCACCTGCTACCTTTCAAAGATGCATGATGTCTATATTTTCTGATTTTTGTGAAAAGATTTGTGAGGTATTCATGGATGACTTCTCCGTCTATGGATCCTCTTTTGATGATTATTTGAGCAACCTTGATCGAGTTTTGCAGAGATGCGAAGACACTAGTCTCGTCCTGAATTGGGAAAAGTGTCACTTTATGGTTAATGAAGGCATTGTCTTGGGGCACAAGATCTCTGAGAGAGGTATTGAAGTTGATAAAGCCAAAGTTGATGCTATTGAAAAGATTCCATGTCCCAAGGACATAAAAGGTATAAGAAGTTTCCTTGGTCACGCCGGTTTTTATAGGAGGTTCATTAAGGACTTTTCTAAAATCTCTAGGCCTCTGACTAATTTATTGCAAAAAGATATTCCTTTTGTCTTTGATGATGATTGTGTAGAAGCATTTGAAACACTTAAGAAAGCTTTGATCACTACACCTATTGTTCAGCCACCTGATTGGAATTTACCTTTTGAAATTATGTGCAATGCTAGTGATTATGCTTTGGTGCTGTTTTAGGGCAAAGAGTCGATAAGAAATTGAATGTTATCCAGTATGCTAGTAAGACGCTTGATACTGCCCGGAGAAATTATGCTACTACTGAAAAAGAGTTCTTAGCATTTGTGTTTGCATGTGATAAGTTTAGACCTTATATTGTTGATTCCAAAGTTACTATTCACACTGATCATGCCGCTTTTAAATATCTTATGGAAAAGAAAGATGCTAAGCCTAGACTCATTAGATGGGTTCTCCTGCTCCAAGAATTTGACTTGCATATTATTGATAGAAAGGGAGCTGAGAACCCCGTTGCAGATAACTTGTCTAGGTTAGAGAATGTTCTTGATGACCCACTACCTATTAATGATAGCTTTCCTGATGAACAATCAGCGGTCGTCAATGCTTCTCGTTCTGCTCCTTGGTATGCTGATTATGCTAATTATATTGTTGCTAAATATATACCACCTAGTTTCACATACCAGCAAAAGAAGAAGTTCTTTCATGATTTAAGACATTACTTCTACGATGATCCACACCTTTATAAAGGAGTAGATGGTGTTATTAGACATTGTGTGCCTGAGCATGAACAGGAACAGATCCTACGCAAGTGTCATTCTGAATCTTATGGAGGACACCACGCTGGAGATAGAACAGCATAGAAGGTACTACAATCTGGTTTTTATTGGCCTACTCTCTTCAAAGATGCTCGTAAGTTTGTCTTATCGTGTGATGAATGTCAAAGAATAGGTAATATTAGTAGACGTCAAGAAATGCCTATGAATTATTCTCTTGTTATTGAACCGTTTGATGTTTGGGGCTTTGATTATATGGGACCTTTTCCTGCCTCTAATGGTTATACACATATTTTGGTTGCTGTTGATTATGTTACTAAGTGGGTAGAAGCTATTCCAACTAGTAGTGCTGATCATAACACTTCTATTAAAATGCTTAAAGAAGTTATTTTTCCGAGGTTTGGAGTCCCTAGATATCTTATGACTGATGGTGGTTCACATTTTATTCATGGTGCTTTCCGTAAGATGCTTGCTAAGTATGATGTCAATCATAGGATAGCATCTCCTTATCATCCGCAGTCTAGTGGTCAAGTAGAGTTGAGCAATAGAGAGCTCAAATTAATTTTACAAAAGACTGTGAATAGATCTAGAAAGAATTGGTCCAAAAAATTTGATGATGCACTATGGGCCTATAGAACTGCATACAAAAATCCTATGGGTATGTCTCCATATAAGATGGTTTATGGAAAAGCGTGTCATTTACCTCTTGAACTTGAAGATAAGACATATTGGGCTATTAAAGAGCTCAACTATGATTTCAAACTTGCAAGTGAGAAGAGGTTGTTTGATATTAGCTCACTTGATGAATGGAGAACCCAAGCGTATGAGAATGCCAAGCTTTTTAAAGAAAAAGTCAAACGCTGGCATGATAAGAGGATACAAAAGCGTGAGTTTAACGTAGGAGATTATGTGTTATTATTCAACTCTCGTTTAAGATTTTTTGCAGGAAAACTTCTCTCAAAATGGGAAGGTCCCTACGTTATTGAGGAGGTCTATCGTTCTGGTGCTATAAAAATCAACAACTTCGAAGGCACAAATCCGAGGGTGGTAAACGGTCAGAGAATTAAACATTATATTTCAGGTAATCCCATCAATGTTGAAACTAATATTATTGAAACCGTAACCCCTGAGGAATACATAAGGGACACTTTCCAGAACATTCCAGACTCCAAAAAGGTATAGGTATGTGGTACGGTAAGTAAACCGACTCCAAAACAACTCCAATGGCAATTTTATCAGTTTTGGAATATTTAAGAATTTTAGGAAGAAATAAGTAGTCCGAAAGAGACACGAGGCTCCCACGAGAGTGGAGGGCGCGCCCCCTGTAGGGCGCTCCCCCTGTCTCGTGAGCACCTCGTGTGCCTCCCAGACTCCGTTTTCTTGCACGTTACGTATTTTGGTCAGTAAAAATTCATTATATATATTCCCGAAGTTTTTGACCACCGTATCACGCAATTATCTTCTGTTTTCGTTTCGAGCTGTTCCTGTTGCAGAATAAAGCAAGATGTCTTCTCAGGAGTCAGTTGGGGAGAGCCGGGTGTCTCACCCAACGCCAGGTCCAGGAGCAAATAGCGATGCCTATCACTTTGGACCATCAACGGAGGATGAGATGGAGGATGATTTGAAAAGGATAGATGCCATGGAGGAAGATCAAGAAGTCACCTCTCATCTCCGAGCAGAATTTATGATGGGGGAACTACTGAGCATGGCTATTCCAACTTCGGTCATCCCTTCCAACTCTAGATTTCTTACTTATGAAAATTTGAAAAAGAGTTTCATTTGTTCTCCAGAAGCTATGCAACATCCTTGGGTAAAAGGAGCTTTGGCCGTTACGGGCAAGCTCCGTAAAGAAATTATGGACCTCAAACAACAAGTCAATAAGCTCGAGGAGGAGAACCGTATCCTGAAGGGCATCATCGCCAAGAAGATCATAACACCAACCATGAAGAAGGAGAAATAATCACATGGGTATGGGCACTCCCCTTGGCAACTGCCAAGCTTGGGGGAGGTTCCCCGGTATCGTATCGCGATCACACTCCTATCTTTACCGCTTTATTTAGTTCGATCCTTTTAGTAGTATCTTGATCTAGTAGTTTGAAGTTTTGGATATCAAGTAGTTTTGAGTTTTGCATTGTGATCTCTTTATGTAATCGAGTCCGTGTGCTATCTATTATAAAGATTAGTGTTTAGTCAAGGGCTTTGCTATGTTGCTATGATCTTGAGAAAGTAGAAAGAATAAAAGAGTTCATATTGATCTTATGGATAGTGATAACTTCACACATAGAATGAGGCATAAAAATTGTTGAGAGTTGATGAACGTAGCCTTGGTCATCGTTGCAATTAATAGGAAGTGATAAGGAAAGAGGGGTTCACATATAAATATATTATCTTGGACATCTTTTATGATTGTGAAGCACTCATTAAGTATGACATGCTAAAAGAGTTGATGTTGGACAAGGAAGACAACATAATGATTTATGTTTTCCAACATCTTAGTTAAAGTATATTGTCATTGACCTTCCAAACATGTTGACCTTGCCTTTCCCCCTCATGCTAGCCAAATTCCTTGCACCAAGTAGAGATACTACTTGTGCTTCCAATTACCCTTAAACCCAGTTTTGCCATGAGAGTCCACCATACCTACCTATGGATTGAGTAAGATCCTTCAAGTAAGTTGTCATCGGTGCAAGCAATAAAAATTGCTCTTTAAATACGTATGACTTATTAGTGCAGAGAAAATAAGCTTTGTACGAACTTGTTGTGGAAGTAATAAAAGCGACGGACTGCATAATAAAGGTCCACATACAAGGGGCAATATAAAGTGACGTTCTTTTGCATTAAGATTTTGTGCATCAACCCTAAACGCGCATGACAACCTCTGCTTCCCTCTGCGAAGGGCCTATCTTTTACTTTATGTTTTTACTTTATGCTTGAGTCAAGGTGATCCTCACCTTTCACTTTTCATTTTATCCTTTGGCAAGCTCCTTGTGTTTGAAAGATCATGATATATATATATATATCCAATTGGATGTAAGTTAGCATGAGCCATTATTGTTGACATCACCTAAAGGTGAATACGTTGGGAAAAAACACAATAAGCCCCTATCTTTCTCAGTGTCCGGCTGAAACTATATAACCACAAGTATTGCGTGAGTGTTAACAATTGTAGGAGACTACGAGATAGTTGAGTATGTGAGCTTGCTGAAAAGCTCTATTATTGACTCTTCCTGATGTTATGATAAATTGCAATTGCTTCAATGACTGAGACTATAGTTTGTTAGTTCCCAATGAAGTTTCTGAACCATACCTGACATTGTGAATTGCTTGTTACTTGAGCATAGGAAATCATATGACAAAATCTATATATGTTGTTGTTATTAGAATGATCATGATGCCCTCATGTCCGTATTTTATTTTTATCGACACCTCTATCTCAAAACATGTGGACATATTTTTCGATTTCGGCTTCCGCTTGAGGACAAGCGAGGTCTAAGCTTGGGGCAGTTGATACGTCCATTTTGCATCATGCTTTTATATCAATATTTATTGCATTATGGGCTGTTATTACACATTATATCTCAATACTTATGGCTATTCTCTCTTATTTTACAAGGTTTACCATGAAGAGGGGGAATGCCGACAGCTGGAATTCTGGCTGGAAAAGGAGCAAACGTTGGAGACCTATTCTGCACAACTCCAAAAGTCCTAGAACTCCACGAAACAACTTTTTGGAATTAATAAGAATTTCTGAGCGAAAGAAATAGGCCAGGGGGCCCACATCCTGTCCAGGAGATAGGGGGCGCGCCCCCCTATAGGGCGCGCCCCCCTATAGGGCGCGCCCCCTCTCTCCTGGGCCCCCTGGTGGGCCTCCGGCGTCCATCTTCTGCTATATCATCACTCTTACCCTGGAAAAAATCATGGGCAAGCTTACGGGACGAAACTCCGCCGCCACGAGGCGGAACCTTGGCGGAATCAATCTAGGGCTCTGGCGGAGCTGTTCTGCCGGGGACACTTCCCTCCGGGAGGGGGAAATCATCACCAATGTCATCACCAACGATCATCTCATTGGGAGGGGGTCAATCTCCATCAATATCTTCACCAGCACCACCTCCTCTCAAAACCCTAGTTCATCTCTTGTATCCAATCTTGTATCAAAACCACAAATTGGTACCTGTGGGTTGCTAGTAGTGTTGATTACTCCTTGTAGTTGATGCTAATTGGTTTACTTGGTGGAAGATCATATGTTCAGATCCTTTATGCATATTATTACTCCTCTAATTACGATCATGAATATGCTTTGTGAGTAGTTACATTTGTTCCTGAGGACATGGGTGAAGTCTTGCTATTAGCAGTCATGTGAATTTGGTATTCGTTCGATATTTTGATGAGATGTATGTTGTCTTTTCCTCTAGTGGTGTTATGTGAACATGGACTACATGACACTTCACCATTATTTCGTCCTATAGGAAGGCATGGGGAAGTAATAAGTAGATGATGGGTTGCTAGAGTGACAGAAGCTTAAACCCTAGTTTATGTGTTGCTTCGTTAGGGGCTGATATGGATCCATATGTTTAATGCTGTGGTTAGGTTTACCTTAATACTTCTTTTGTAGTTGCGGATGCTTGCAATAGGGGTTAATCGTAAGTGGGATGCTTGTCCAAGTTAGGGCAGTACCCAAGTACCGGTCCACCCACATATCAAATTATCAAAGTACCGAACGCGAATCATATGAACGTGATGAAAACTAGCTTGACGATAATTCCCAATGTGTCCTCAGGAGCTCCTTTATCATTATTAGAAATTGTCCAGGCTTATCCTTTGTTACATAAAGGATTGGGCCACCTTGCTGCACTTTATTTACTTTATTTACTTGTTGCTCATTACTATTTATCTTATCACGAAACTATGTATCACCTACTATTTCAGTGCTTGCAGAGAAAACCTTACCGAAAACCGCTTATCATTTCCTTCTGCTCCTCGTTGGGTTCGACACACTTATTTATCGAAAGGACTATGATTTACCCCCTACACTTGTGGGTCATCAAGACTCTTTTCTGGCACCGTTGCCGGGGAGTGTAGCGCTTTTGGTGAGTGGAACTTGGAAAGGAAACATTTATATAGTGTGCTGAAATTTTCTGTTACTTGTCACTATGGAAATTAATCCTTTGAGGGGCTTGTTTGGGGTATCTTCACCCCAACCAGAAGAGCAAAGAGTTGCTCCTCAACCTACTGAACTTCATGAAAATATTTACTTTGAGATTCCTTCGGGTATGATAGAGAAACTGCTAGCTAATCCATTTGCACGAGATGGAACATTGCATCCCGATTTACACCTTATCTTTGTGGATGAAGTTTGTGGATTATTTAAGCTTGCAGGTATTCCCAATGATGTTGTAAAAAGGAAGGTCTTCCCTTTATCTTTGAAGGGAGATGCATTGACATGGTATAGGCTATGTGATGATACGGGATCTTGGAATTATAAGCGATTGAAGTTGGAATTTCACCAGAAGTTCTATCCTATGCATCTTGTTCACCGTGATCGTAATTACATATATAATTTCTGGCCTTGCGAAGGAGAAAGCACCGCTCAAGCTTGGGGGAGGCTTAAGTCAATGTATTCATGCCCCAATCATGAGCTCTCTCGAGAAATGATTATTCAGAATTTTTATGCTCGGCTTTCTCTTGATAATCGCAACCTGCTCGATACTTCCTGTGCTGGTTCTTATATGTTGAAGACTATTGATTTCAAATGGGACTTATTGGAAAGAGTTAAACACAACTCTGAAGATTGGGTTTCTGACGATGGTAAGGAGTCAGGTATGACACCTAAGTTCGATTGTGTTAAATCTTTTATGGATACCAATGCTTTTCGTGGATTTAGCGCTAAGTATGGACTTGACTCTGAGATAGTAGCTACTTTTTGTGAATCTTTTGCTACTCACGTTGATCTCCCTAAAGAGAAGTGGTTCAAATATAATCCTCCTGTTGAAGTGGAAGTAGTTGCACCTATTATAGTCGAAGAAAAGACTATTACCTATAGTGATCCTATTGTTCCTACTGCTTATGTTGAAAAACCTCCTTTTCCTGTTAGGAGAAAGGATCATGCTAAAGCTTTGACTGTTGTTCGTAAGAGTAATACTAGGACTTATACACCTCCTGAGCAAATTAATGTTGAACCTAGTATTGCTACGGTTAAAGATCTCTTGGATGAGGATTTAGATGGGCATGTTCTTTCTTTCTTGGGTGAGACTGCCAATATTGCTAGACCTGATACTAAGACACGTAGACCTGTTGTAGGCATGCCTGTTATTTTTGTTAAAATAGGAGATCATTATTATCATGGCCTATGTGATATGGGTGCTAGTGCTAGTGCGATACCTTATGATCTTTATAAAGAAATTATGCACGACATTGCACCCGTTGAATTATAAGACATTGATGTTACTATTAAGCTTGCTAATAGGGATACCATTAAACCTATTGGGATTGTTAGAGATGTTGAAGTTTTGTGTGGGAAGGTTAAATACCCTGCTGATTTTCTTGTTCTTGGTTCCCCACAAGATGATTTTTGTCCCATTATTTTTGGTAGACCCTTCTTGAATACTGCTAGTGCTAAGATTAATTGTGAAAAGAATATTGTCACTGTTGGCATAGATGGTATGTCTCATGAGTTTAATTTCGCTAAGTTTAGTAGACAACCTCGTGAAAGGGAACCCCCTAGTAAGGATGAGATTATTGGTCTTGCTTCCATTGCTGTTCCTCCAACTGATCCGTTAGAACAATATTTGTTAGACCATGAAAACGATATGTTTATGAAGGAAAGGGAAGAAATAGATGAAGTGTTCGGGAGGGGTTCAATCTCCATCAACATCTTCACCAGCACCATCTCCTCTCAAAACCCTAGTTCATCTCTTGTATCCAATCTTGTATCAAAACCACAATTTGGTACCTGTGGGTTGCTAGTAGTGTTGATTACACCTTGTAGTTGATGCTAATTGGTTTACTTGGTAGAAGATCATATGTTCAGATCCTTTATGCATATTATTACTCCTCTGATTATGAACATGAATATGCTTTGTGAGTAGTTACATTTGTTCATGAGGACATGGGTGAAGTCTTGCTATTAGTAGTCATGTGAATTTGGTATTCGTTCGATATTTTGATGAGATGTATGTTGTCTTTTCCTCTAGTGGTGTTATGTGAACGTCGACTACATGACACTTTACCATTATTTGGGCCTAGAGGAAGGCATGGGGAAGTAATAAGTAGATGATGGGTTGCTAGAGTGACAGAAGCTTAAACCCTAGTTTATGCGTTGCTTCGTTAGGGGCTGATATGGATCCATATGTTTAATGCTGTGGTTAGGTTTACCTTAATACTTCTTTTGTAGTTGTGGATGCTTGCAATAGGGGTTAATCATAAGTGGGATGCTTGTCCAAGTTAGGGCAGTACCCAAGTACCGGTCCACCAAAATATCAAATTATCAAAGTACCGAACATGAATCATATGAACGTGATGAAAACTAGCTTGACGATAATTCCCAATGTGTCCTCGGGAGGTCCTTTATCATTATTAGAAATTGTCCAGGTTTATCCTTTATTACATAAAGGATTGGGCCACCTTGCTGCACTTTATTTACTTTATTTACTTGTTGCTCGTTACTATTTATGTTATCACGAAACTATCTATCACCTACTATTTCAGTGCTTGCAGAGAAAACCTTACCGAAAACCGCTTATCATTTCCTTCTGCTCCTCGTTGGGTTCGACACTCTTACTTATCGAAAGGACTACGATTTACCCCCTACACTTGTGGGTCATCAGGGGCTCCCACCCACGCCCAGTGGAAGCACTTAGCTCCGCGCTGGCGAGAAGACGTCGAAGACTAGACTAGGTGCTGGACGCGGCTTTTCATTTGCTTTCCCAAGTTTGCTTGTTTACCCTTGTTTGAAACTTTATTGGAGTTTCTTCTAGTGTTCTTTGTCGTCCCCTGACCGTGATTCTCTGTCTTTGTTTTTCGCCTGGCTCGTTCTCTCTTTCGCAAGCCTCGTGAGGGGGCTACACGGGCGCCCTCATGAGCACTTTCTTGCCTAATTTCGTGAGGCTCCCTCACTCAAGTTCACAGCGGGAGCACCCATCCCGGTCCATGCCGCACGGGCATCGTGATGCAAACTCATGACCTAAGCTGGTCACCCTCGCGACAAAGGTTCGAAAGCTATCCTCCCGACTGATTTTTGTAGGACTTAAGACGCCCGGCGAGGCCTCAGGCAAGTACCTCGCGATGCGAAAACTACAGCGAACCTCCCGAGCTAAGTTGTTCCTACGCGCAAGCACACAGCCGCAACACCAGAACATAACACGAGAATGATAGAAATAGGATGATAATTAAGGGTAATAGTCTTGCACGCCCCCATGGGGCTCCATTCTTCTCTCTCTCTCAATGCAGGAAAAAGAGAAAAACAAAATAAACACGGCGCGCCCCGCAACGGCTAATGAGGAGGGATCCGCACCGCCCTCCCGAGCTCAATCGGACTCCTCCTCGCACCTCACCGAGGCGTGACGGCGGGAAGACCCGCTACCGCCCTCGAAGCGGGCACGACGATGTGGTGGCTGATCACTGCCACCGCTAGAGGAGCTTTCACCAGAGGAAGAGCCGCTGAAGCTCGGCGAGCTGCGGACACCGCCAGAAGCGGGCTCGCCTTCGCCTTCGTCACAGCCGTCGCCAAGGCCCAGCACCTCATCGCCGTCGTTTTCTTCAGGACAGCACCCGGCACGGCGGCCATCTTCTCCGAACACCCTCACGTAGAGGGTCGCGTCGCCATCGAACTTGAAGTGGAGGGTGCACCGCCGGCCTAGGCCACACGCGCCGGCAAATGTCTGCCAGCCGCGGGCCAGGGCCACGTTCCCGGCGATGGAGATCTCCATCGCAACCCAAGAGGCGCTGCTGCAGCAGCCGTCCACCTGGAGCCAGAGCCCGCCAGGGGCACCAGCCGGCAGTTCGCCGGCGAAGAAACGGGGAAGTTGGAGCCAGTGGCCGGACGGATTCGCCGACCACACGACAAACTCTGGCAGCACCTCTGCCGAGTGAAAGCGCAGCCTGGGAGGCCGCGCAGCCGCGACGCGCCTTCCCCCGCCCACCGGGCGGCCATCATTGTGCGAAGGACCACCGCCCCGACCACGGGGAGCTGCTGCAGGGGTCACGGGGTGCTTGCGGGGACGACCTCGGCCGCGTTTGGGTGGAGTGGAGCCGGGCCCTTACTGGCGAGCCTTCCACTTTTCGGCGGTCGAGAACCTCTTCGCGGGCGCCATGGGACACAGCGAGCAACTGGAGCAAGGAGGAAGAAGAAGCAG
>NC_041393.1:414914025-414943849 GCF_002162155.2 Triticum dicoccoides
CAGGTAATCATGACTCTTTTTGCATGCAGCAGGGACTCGTCAAATCGGGCAGTTGCCAAGGCAGCATGGGGAAGCGGAGACGCCCATGTCCAATCAACCGCCACACAGCGACCAAGGCCGCAGGCTGTTGGGGCCCGCGGTGCTCCGCACTTGCCCTTTGGCTTCACTGCTAAGCCAAGTCCAAGCGCGCCTTGGGCCCGGGGGCTACTGTCGGTGTTCTGGGAACGGGGGTCCCTAGACTTGCCTGCCTGCGGCCTGCAGCATGGCTCAAGCAGTGGCCCAGTACGGCCCGTCTACATCAACCCAAGATCAAGACCCTCGCGGGGCGGACGACGCAACGCTTCCTCAGGGGCGGTGAGGGAGTCCTAGACTAGGGGGTGTCCGGATAGCCGAACTAGCATTATTGGCCGGACTCTAAGACTATGAAGATACAAGATTGAAGACTTCATCCCATGTCCGGATGGGACTTACCTTGGCGTGGAAGGCAAGCTTGGCAATACGGATATGTAGATCTCCTACCATTGTAACCAAATTTGTGTAACCCTAGCCCACTCCGGTGTCTATATAAACCGGAGGGTTTTAGTCCATAGGACAGAACAACAATCATACCATAGGCTAGATTCTAGGGTTTAGCCTCCTTGATCTCGTGGTAGATCCACTCTTGTACTACCCATATCATCAATATCAATCAAGCAGGAGTAGGGTTTTACCTCCATCGAGAGGGCCCGAACCTGGGTAAAAACATCGTGTCCCTTGTCTCCTGTTACCATCCGCCTAGACGCACAGTTCGGGACCCCCTACCCGAGATCCGCCGGTTTTGACACCAACATTGGTGCTTTCATTGAGAGTTCCTCTGTGCCGTCATAATCAGGAAGGATGCCACCACCCATCTTTAAAGACGGTACCATTGCCAAAGGAGCTTTGGCCACCGGACAAACTATCCGGCTAGGTGGTTTTCTTATGACCGCCTATTCGGCCGCCGTTCCGACAATGACCTCTCGGGTCATCAAAAGTGATCTTCACGTCAACTCGGAACTCGCCGAGCAGCTAGATCCGATGGAGCTCTCCTCCGTAAACGAGCTCTTGGATCGCATCGCCGCCCTGGGACTCGCTACAGACTACAACCAGATTGGGCTTAAAACCGATCTGTGAGAGATTAACTCTCCCCAGGCTACCCACCATGTTGCCGTGGTAGAAGAGCAGCGCGGCGGCTCTTCTTCTATATTAAAGACGAGTTATGTCCGGATTCCTGATCCCTTCATGCCGGATTCCCGCAGAGGGACGGACGTCAATCAAGTACTGAACCTAAAGTCAGGCAGCGGACCAGATTCGTTGGACAACATCCAGCAGTCCAAGCTTCCAAATTCGGAAACTTTTCGGCCATTGAGCCTCAAATTTGGCGGGGTTCCGGTCTTAATTCCACCCGCCCACCCAAACATAAGCGATCTATCTCAAATCCGGCAAGAGCCCACTGAAACAGTACATCATTATTGGGCCAGATTCCTCCTGGTTATGGACAGGATAAAGGACTGCCGTGAGGAAAGCGCAATCTCAATTTTTTGCAACAATTGCATGGACGAGGGAATCATGAATGCCACAAGTCGTTGCGAAATTACACGCTTCGCCAACCTGGCATCCATAGTATGAAAGTACTGTGCGATGGAGAGTGCCCGGAAAACCGAAACTAAGTTTTGGGACAAACCGGCTCCGAACACAACCCTAGTCCGAAACAAAAGGGTGCATCATGCTCAGGCACCTGGGACAAAAACCAAAAAGCAAAAAAACCCCTAAAGGGCACGGAACCGTACTGGAGGGATGGCTCAGCGGACCCTGTAAAATCCATAGTACAGAGGGCGCCACTCCAACACATAGCCTTTGAGCATGTTGGATACTACAGCAGGTGGCCAAAAGCGGCGAGGAGCTTCTAGCCCCGGAGAACCAGCCCAACAGCACCAGTACGGTATTAACAGTCTTCGAGACTTTTGCATCAAATAATATGCGGAAACAAACACTCCGCAGCCTCGCCGAAGTCTACCAATTAGCAACAATAAATCCATGGAGCGACACGGCTATCACCTTCAACGCCAGCGACGAACCTAAATTCCGAACAGCCCGAGCACCAGCCGCATTGGTCCTCAGTCCAATAGTGGACGGCTTTCGTCTTACCAAGGTACTCATGGATGGCGGCAGCGGATTAAACCTCATCTACGAGGAAACCCTTCGAAAAATGGAAGTAGACTGGAGCCGCATTGAGCGAAGCAGCACAACCTTTAGAGGAATAATCCCTAGTCGGGAAGCACGCTGCATAGGAAAAATTACACTAGATGTGGTGTTCGGCTCGCTGGACAATTACAGGTCCGAGGAGGTCACGTTCCAAGTGGCCCCGTTCAGCAGCGAATATAATGCTTTATTAGGGCGGGAAGCATTCACAATTTTTCAAGCTATACCCCATTACGGGTACATGAAGCTTAAAATTCCCGGGCCCAACGGAATCATCACTCTTGTCAGTGATCCGGACATAGCACTCCGCGCCAAAAATAAGTCAGCCGCACTAGCCCTAGAGGCACTATCCGAAGCCTTGGCGGCAGAGGAACTCACTGGGCTGCGCTCCACGGTGAATAGGGACGATGTGATACTCGATAAGAGATCCAAGTCCACCTCTTTTAAACCAGTGGACGAAATAGTCAAATTCCAAGTCCATCCAACGGACCCCACAAAGACGGCCTCCATTGGGCCGGGCACAATTAAACCCCGATGTAGACGCCGCACTACGAGAATTCCTTCGGGAAAATTGGGACATCTTTGCCTGGCACCCTTCGGATATGCCAGGAATCCCACGCAGATTGGCAGAACACAGCCTAAACATCCTAAAAGGATTCAAGCCAGTCAAACAGGCTCTTCGACGATTTTCCGAACCCAAAAGACAGGCAATGGGAGAGGAGCTAGCCAAACTATTAGAAGTCGGATTCATCAGAGACATAAAACATTTGGACTGGCTAGCAAACCTGGTGATGGTACCAAAGAAGGACAAACCTTGGCGCCTGTGCGTCGATTTTAAAGACCTTAACAAGGCTTGTCCAAAGGATCCTTTTTCCCTTCCCCGCATCGATCAAATCATCGATGCTACTGCGGGGCACGATTCATTGCGCTTCCTCAACGCATACTCCGGATACCATCAAATCAAGATGACGGAGACAGACCAAGCCGCAACGGCATTCATTACTCCATACGGACCATTCTGGTTCAACACAATGCCCTTCGGGCTCAAAAACGCCGGCGCAACATATCAGCGCATGATTCAGACATGTCTGGCAACCCAGATAGGCAAAACAGTGGAGGCATACGTAGACGATGTGGTCATCAAGACCAAACACGTCGAAACTCTAGTAGATGATTTGAGGCTCACATTTGACAACCTCCGAGCATATGACATTAAGCCCAACCCAGAAAAATGCGTTTTCGGCGTACCAGCCAGAAAGCTCTTGGGCTTTCATTGTACCCGGTAGAGGAATTGAAGCAAACGCAGCCAAGATCCGAGTTCTATCACAGTTGGATATCCCAAAAGACCTCAAACAAATACAAAAACTGACTGGATGCGTGGTGGCTCTAAGCCGCTTCATCTCCCGTTCGGGAGAAAAGGCATTGCCCCTCTATCGCCTCCTCCGGCGCACCGAACACTTCGAATGGGCGCATGCTGCCATGACCGGACTCGAAGAAATAAAGGCCATATTGGCAACAAATCCGGTCCTGGCCGCGCCCAACCTGGGCGAACCGATGTTATTATATATCACGGGAACACATCAAGTTGTAAGCGCGGTACTCATCGTCGAACGAGAAACAGAAGGACACCAATTCCCTCTTCAAAAACCAGTGTACTACGTATCCACTGTCTTAACCCCATGCAAGTCCCGGTATCCACATTACCAAAAGATAGCCTACGCGGTGTTCATGGCATCCCGGAAGCTGCGACACTACTTCCAAGAGTGTTCGATAATAGTGGCCTCCGAAGTACCTCTCAACGACATCATAAACAACCGTGACGCGATGGGCAGGATTGCAAAATGGGCCATCGAGCTCTTACCATTCGACATAACCTACAAGCCACGGCGAGCTATAAAGTTGCAAGTTTTGGCCGACTTCATCGCTGAATGGACCGAAGCCGAACTTCCTAAAGATTACGGCCCATACTCCAATTGGATCATGCATTTCGACGGCTCCAAAATGTTGGCCGGATTGGGGGCTGGCGTCGTCTTGACGTCCCCAACCGGAGACACAGTCCAATACGTACTTCAGATAATGTACACGGACTCCAACAATGCAGCCGAATACGAGGCCCTTCTACATGGCCTCCGGATGGCAATATTCATGGGCATTCAACGCCTAGACGTGCACAGGGATTCAAACCTCGCAATATCCCAAGTAAATGGAGACTTTGACGCCAAGGATCTGAAAATGGCAGCCTATCGTAATGCCGTCTTAAAAATGTCATCTCGGTTCGAAGGATTCGAATTCCACCACGTAGCCCGGGATAATAACCAGGCGGCCGACGTGTTGGCACGCATCGGCGCAAAGCGTGACGCCGTCCCTCCAAACATCTTCCTGGAGTGGCTTTTTAAGCCATCCGTACTATGGGAAGAGGAGTCCGGAAACAACAACCCGGAGCCAACCGCACCACCCAACACCGAAAATTCTGACACAATCGGCGGCTCAGCCAATGAAATAACACCTTCAGCCCACGAAATAATGGAAGTCATTGCCCCGTGGATGGAACCATTCCTACCCTACTTAATCGGGCAGGAACTTCCCGAAGACCAAAACGAGGCCCGCTACATAGTACGGCGATCTAAAGCCTACAAGGTCCATGAGGGAGAACTTTATAAGAAAAGCACAACCGGAGTCCTTCAAAGGTGCATCTCCAAAGAGGAAGGGCGAAATCTTCTAGCTGAAATTCACGCCGGACTCGGCGGGCACCACGCCGCAGCCCGAGCCCTTGTGGGCAAGGCCTTCCGTACAGGATTTATTGGCCGACTGCTCGGGCAGATGCTCAGGACTTAGTCCAACGATGCGTCGGTTGTCAGCTCTTTGCTAATCAAAGCCACATGCCACCCACCGCCCTCAAAACTATACCCATCACCTGGTCGTTCGTGGTCTGGGGGCTTGACATGGTTGGACCCCTTAAAGAGGGAACCCACAAGCAAAAATACCTATTGGTCATGGTGGATAAATTCACCAAATGGATAGAGGCCAAGCTGGTTAAAACGGCCGAATCTGGACCTGTGATAGACTTCATATTTGGGGTAGTACACCGTTATGGCGTCCCCCACAGCATCATCACTGATAACGGCACGAACTTCACGGCCGACGAGGTTAAACTCTGGTGCGAAAACATGGGCATCAAGCTCGACTACGCTTCAGTCTATCACCCTCAAACTAACGGTCAAGCCGAACGAGCAAATGGTCTAATCATGAGCGGCATTAAACCCAGGTTAGTGCGGTCCCTCACGGAATCTAACACGCACTGGGTGGAGGAGCTCGAGTCCATACTCTGGGGGCTGCGGACCACGCCAAATCGTACTACCAGATTCACCATTTTTTATGGTATAGGGCGTAGAGGCAGTTTTGCCCTGCGATATAATTCATGACTCACCTCGTGTGCACATGTACGAAGAAAGAGAAGCCGAGTTGGATCGGCAGGACAGTTTGGACGCATTGGAGGAGGAGCGCGACATGGCAAAGGCTCGTTCCGCATCCTATCAGCAGCAGGCTCGAAGATATCAAAGTAGAGAAGTACGGGCCAAAACTTACAATGTTGGCGAACTAGTTCTACATCTGCCGGACAAGAAAAAGGACAAACTCAAGCCCAAGTGGGAAGTTCCCTTCATCATCGATCAAGTCATGACCGGTGGAGCATACCGTCTACGAAACGCATCGAACAACCGACTCGAGCCGAACCCATGGAACGCAGCCCGCCTCTGAAGATTCTACGCCTAGCGCCAGACTCAGAGTTTGTCTCCTTCCTCCGTCCACATTTCAAACTTTAGCTGTCTTTTGTTTTTCTCTTCCTTCCCCCTTTCTTTTCGTAAAGCCTTTGTGGGCTGATCTACGCATTGTTCGCACACACTTGACGTGCTGCTTGCACTCATTATACCTGGGGGCTTCTTTAACAGAAGCTTATTTATACGGGCTTCATGCCCAACACATGCATCACACTTCCGCATGTACCTTTTACTCACCATTATATGCATCGATCTGACTTAAGTTTTGGCCAAGCTGGGTTGCCTGGCTCCTGTGCTTACCCCTACATTCCCGATTGTTCGGCTAGGAGGTAAAGGGAGCACCTCTGCGATTGTTACTGCTGGGTCAGCCGGATGTGTACCTCAGACTGGGTGAAGCCGAAAGCTAGCATTCTTAAGGGAATATTCGGTCAGTGACTTGAAAGATGATTTCTTATTTATTTATTTATCTGCCCCCAGATGCTTTTCTGCTCTTTTCGCAGTCCGGACATGCACTTTAGGGCATGCCTCCCAGGGAAAGGAACCCCTAACGGAACTATTCTCCCTGGAAGATGTTTCTTACTAACCATGTAATATAACATAACTAGTTGGGCACTTATCTAATAAAGCACTAATGACCCCTACCCTTGGTCTCCATGCATGCCCCGGTTTTTTCACAACCGTGAGGGTATTCGGACACACTCCGGACTCCAGGGTCCCGAAGTTGAAGCGAAAAGGTCCGCAAAGACAAACGATCTACAATCCGGCTAGAAGGCATTTTACATGTCATTTTAGATTACATCGTCAAATTGACTGATTGTATTCCTCTTCAATCCCATGTAACAGACTGTCTAGCTTACAGTCCCGTTGGGAATACTTAGCGGCCAACTCTACTTGGCCGTACATTAAGCTCACAGGGATCTCCTTCCCATCGGGCCCCACAGGTCCGACCTCGGCCATGTGGTTTGGATCAGCCTTCGTGTACCGCATCTTCACCATGGCCTAGGCCTCCCGGGCGCCTTGACGGTAGGCCGACATCTTCCATAGACGGAAGCGCTGCCGTGCTCCCTGAAGCTTCTCCACAAGCCCTCCAAGACCCTCGGGCAGGGAGACGGACGGCCATAAGGCCTGGACGATGCCGCTCATCGCCTGCCGAACACGTTCGTGCAGCTGCAGCAGCTCGGGAAGCAGATCACCCGTTGAACCTGGCATTTCCTCCGCAGGACGACCTGTGAGCACACCTACAGGCACATTTCTGTCAATCGACTCCCTCGCCGAACTCTTCTTTTCAAAAGAGTTTGCTCAAGCACTTACTATAAATGCCACGACGAAGCCGCTGGTTCTCCTTCACGGAGCCAGACAGCTGGGCCCGAACACCTTTTAGCTCTTCGCCCAGCTGGGTGTGGGCATCTTGGAGTTTGTTCCTCTCCAGCTGCACCTTCATAAGCACCCTCTCGCCGGCCTTCTACTGGCGCAATAGCTGCAGCTTGTCCGGATCAAGTCCGACACCCTCTGCAATATTATTATCAGACTTATACGCACATCGCACTTCATAAACCACTTATCTTTTTGAAATATGTGTTACCAGAGGGGGTCTCTGTGGCTCCTCCTGCGGCGGCTAGTGCGGCCTCAAGTTCGGCCTTGCACTCTTGAAACTCCTGGGACAGGTGGGTATTCTTCTCCGTAAGATCCTGCATATCGAATGATCCTTAAATCAGTTATTCTAACTATTTTAAGTCTCGGGGGCTACTGGCATATATAACTATTAAAATTCCTTACCCGTATGTCTTTCACATACTGCTCCGTGGCTCTGGTTAAACCATCTTGAGCGGCATGGAGGTGCGCGTCTCCCGCATTAAAGGCATTCAACGCCTCCGGGGAGAAACACGCGTCACGAAGAACTGTCCGGCAACGCCTGTGATTCATGGCGCTCTCCACCTCAGACCTGGTGGCGGACAGCCTGTCGGCATCCTCCATTGGAGGAGCATCCGGCTCGCGCCTTGCGCTCACCTCCCCCTCCGGACCAGGTGTTGGAGCCTGGCTGGAAGAGGCTTGGTTGGCAACCTCTCCGGGCACAGTCCGGCGAGTGCTCTTTCTCCTGGAAAAGTCATGAGCATTAATATACCTCCCAGGAATCTTCTGCCTGCTGGGCCGAGCCGACCCTTGTTGGTCGGTCGTCGCGGGTACGGCTTCCCGCCTTAAAGGCGCCTCCTGCGAGGCATCGTTGGTATACGGTGGTCAGAAATAAGCATGGATGGAATAATGGTGCCAGAACTCCGGTCATGGTTACCTGGAAAGCCGGAGATAAACCGGGGTAGTCAGTCGTAATGGCGACAAAAGCATTGTCCATGCTAAGTTGGTGGAACACCGCATCAATCAGCTCCACCTCTATGTCCGGATCCTCTTCGGAGGCCGGATCAAGGGATCTTCCCGGATCCTCAGGTTGGGGAGTTGGGCTGTGTATGCCCTCCATGTCCCGGCGCAGTTCCTGCGTCGAAATCGCAAAGTAAGACACCTACCTTTAGAAATATGGATCGGAAAGATAAACGTCCGCTTACCCAGCTCCGAGGGTTATTCATGGAGAACCCATTCAATGGAGTTGTACGGAGGAAGTCCTCTTTCTCCCCCTTGTACAAGCCGGACAGGATCTTCACCAGATCGGCAACCGATCCCGGCCCCTTACGGCCATGACGGGTGGTGAGGGAGTCCTGGACTAGGGGGTGTCCGGACAGCCGGACTATCATCGTCCGCCGGACTCCAAGACTACGAAGATACAAGATTGAAGACTCCGTCCCGTGTCCAGATGGGACTTTCCTTGGCGTGGAAGGAAAGCTTGGTGATACGGATATGTAGATCTCCTAACATTGTAACCGACTCTGTGTAACCCTAGCCCTCCTCGGTGTCTATATAAACCGGAGGGCTTTAGTCCGTAGGACGACAACCATTACAACAATCATACCATAGGCTAGCTTCTAGGGTTTAGCCTCCTTGATCTCGTGGTAGATCCACTCTTGTAATACACATCATCAATATTAATCAAGCAGGACGTAGGGTTTTACCTCCATCAAGAGGGCCCGGACCTGGGTAAAACATCGTGTCCCTTGTCTCCTGTTACCATCCGCCTAGACGCACAGTTCGGGACCCCCTACCCGAGATCCGCCGGTTTTGACACCGACATTGGTGCTTTCATTGAGAGTTCCTCTGTGCCGTCACCGATAGGAAGGATGCCTCCTCCCATCTTCAAGGACGGTATTTTCGCCAAAGGAGCCTTGGCCGCCGGCCAAACTATCTGGCTAGGTGGTTTTCTTATGACCGCCTGTCCAGCCACCGCTTCGGCAATGACCTCTCAAGTCATCAAAAGCAATCTTCACGCCAGCTCGGAATTCGCCGAGCGGCTGGATCCAATAGAGCTCTCGTCCGTGAACAAGCTCTTGGATCACATCGCCGCCCTGGGAGTCACTACAGACTACAATCAGATTGGGCTTAAAACCGATCTGAGAGAGATTAACTCTCCCCAGGTCACCCACCACATCGTAGTGGTAGAGGAACAACGCGGCGACTCTTCTCCTGTCTTGAAAACCAGTCATGTCCGAGTTCCCGAACCCTCCATGCCGGATTCCCGCGGAGGGACGGACTTCTATCAAGCACTAAACTTAAAGTCAGGCATCGGACCGGACTCGTTGGACAACGTCTAGCAATCCAAGCTTCCAAATTTGGAAATTTCTCGGCCTTCGAGCCTTGAAATGGGTAGGGTTGCGGACTTGATTCCACCCGCCCGCCCAGACATATGCGATCTATCGCTAATACGGCAAGAGCCCGCTGAAACAGTACATCACTACTGGGCCAGATTCCTCCTGGTTATGGACAGGATAAAGGACTGCCGAGAGGAAAACGCAATTTCAATTTTTTGCAATAATTGCACGGACGAGGGAATCCTGAACGCCGTCAACCGTCGGGAAATTACACGATTCGCCGACCTGGCGTCCATAGTACGAAAGTACTGTGCGATGGAGAGTTTCCGGAAAACCGAAAATAAGTTTTGGGACAATCCAGCCCCGAATACAACCCTAGTCCGCAACAAAAGGGTGCATTACACTCAGGCACCAGATACAAAAACAAAAAAGCAAAAACCCCGTAAAGGGCATGGAACCATGCTGGAGGGATGGCTTAGCGGACCCTGTAAAATTCACAGTACAGAGGACGCCCTCCCAACAAATAGCCTTCGAGCATGTTGGATATTACGGCAGGTGGCCAAAAGTGGGGAGGAGCTTCTAGCCCCGGAAAACCACTCCAACAATACCGGTACGGTATCAACAGTCTTCGAGACCTTCGCATCAAGTAATATGCGGAAACGAACAATCCGCAGCCTCGCCGAAGTCTACCAAGTAGCCACAACAAATCCATGGAGCGACACAGCCATCACCTTCAACGCCAGCGACGAACCTAAATTCCGAACAGCCCGAGCACCAGCCGCACTGGTACTTAGTCCAATAGTGGATGGCTTTCGACTTACAAAGGTCCTCATGGATGGTGGCAGCGGATTAAACCTCATCTATGAGGAAACTCTTTAGAAAATGGAAATAGACTGGAGCCGCATTGAGTGAAGCAGCACAACCTTCAGAGGAATAATCCCTAGCCGGGAAGCGCACTGCACCAGAAAAATCACACTCGATGTGGTGTTCGGCTCACCGGACAATTACAAATCCGAAGAAGTCACGTTCCAAGTGGCCCCGTTCAACAGCAGATATCACGCTATATTAGGACGAGAGGCATTCACACTTTTTCAAGCCATACCAGATTACGGGTACATGAAGCTCAAAATGCCTGGGCCCGGTGGAATAATCACTCTCGTTAGTGATCCGAACACAGCACTCCGCGCCGAAAACAAGACAGCTACATTAGCCCTGGAGGCACTATCCACAGCTCTAGCGGCAGAAGAACTCACCGCACTGCGCTCTACTGTAAATAGGGACGATGTGATACTCGATAAGAGATCCAAGTCCACCTCCTTTAAACCAGTGGACGAAATAGTAAAATTCCAGGTCCATCCAACGGACCCGACAAAGACGGCCTCCATCGGGGCACAGTTGAACCCTGACGTAGACGCCGCACTGCGAGAATTCCTTCGGGAAAATTGGGACATTTTCGCCTGGCACCGTTCGGATATGCCCGGAATCCCACGCAGATTGGCAGAACACAGCCTAAACATCCTAAAAGGATTCAAGCCAGTCAAACAGGCTCTTCGACGATTTTCCGAACCCAAAAGACAGGCAATGGGAGAAGAGCTAGCCAAACTATTGGAAGCCGGATTCATCAGAGATATTAAACATCCGGATTGGCTAGCAAACCTGGTAATGGTACCAAAGGAGGACAAATCCTGGCGCCTATGTGTTAAAGACCTCAACAAGGCATGCCCAAAGGATCCCTTCCCCCTCCCCCGCATCGACTAGATAATCGATGCTACCGCAGGAAACGATTCACTGTGCTTCCTTGACGCATACTCCGGCTACCATCAAATCAAGATGGCGGAAGCAGACCAAGCCGCAACGGCATTCATCACTCCATATGGACCATTCTGCTTCAACACGATGCCCTTCGGACTCAAAAACGCCGGCGCAACATATCAGTGCATGATTCAAACATGTTTGGCCACCCAGATCGGCAAAATAGTAGAGGCATACGTAGACGACGTAGTCGTCAAAACCAAACACGTCGAAACTCTAGTAGACGACTTGAGGCTCACATTCGACAACCTCGGAGCATATGACATCAAGCTGAATCCGGAAAAATGCGTTTTCGGCGTACCAGCCGGAAAGCTCCTGGGCTTCATTGTATCCAGTAGAGGAATTGAAGCAAACCCAGCCAAAATCCGAGCTCTATCACAGCTAGATATTCCAAAAGACCTCAAACAAATACATTACCTGGCCGTTACCTGGCCGTTCGCGGTCTGGGGGCTTGACATGGTTGGACCCCTTAAAGGGGGAACCCACAAGCAAAGGTACCTATTGGTCATGGTGGACAAATTCACCAAATGGATAGAGGCCAAGCCAGTCAAAACGGCAGAGTCCGGACCAATGATAGACTTTATCTCCAGGGTAGTACACCGTTATGGTGTCCCCCACAGCATCATCACCGATAACGGCACGAACTTCACGGCTGGCGAGGTTAAATCATGGTGCAAAAATATGGGCATTAAGCTCGATTACGCTTCAGTCTATCATCCTCAAACCAACGGTCAAGTGGAACGAGCAAATGGTCTAATAATGAGCGGCATCGAACCCAGACTAGTGCGGTCACTTACGAAATCTGACACGCACTGGGTAGAGGAGCTAGACTCCGTACTCTGGGGGCTGCGGACAACGCCCAACCGCACTACCGGATTCACACCATTTTTTATGGTATACGGTGCAGAGGCAGTTTTGCTCTGCGACATCATTCATGACTCACCTCGAGTGCACATGTACGAAGAAAGAGAAGCCGAGCTAGATCCGCAGGACAGCTTAGACGCATTGGAGGAAGAACGCGACGTCGCCAAGGCTCGTTCCGCATTCTATCAGCAGCAGGCTCGAAGATATCAAAGCAGAGAAGTACGGGCCAAGACTTACAACGTTGGCGAACTAGTTCTACGCCTGCCGGACAAGAAAAAGGACAAGCTCAAGCCCAAATGGGACGGCCCCTTCATTATTGATCAAGTCCTGACCGGTGGAGCATACCGTTTACGAAATGCGTCGGACAACTGACTCGAGCCGAACCCATGGAACGCAGCCCGCCTCCGAAGATTCTATGCCTAGCGCCGGACTAAGAGTTCGTCCCCTTCCCCCATCCAATCTTTTACACTTCAGTTGTCTCTTGTTTCTCTTTCTTCTCCCAACCCTTTTCCTAAAAAGCCCTTCAGGGCCTACTTGCGCATTGTTCGCACACACTTGACGTGCCATCCGCACTCATTATACCTGGGGGCTTCTTTACCAGAAGCTTAATTATAAGGGCTTCATGCCCAGCACATGTGTCAAGCTTCCACATGTACCTTTTATTCACCATTATATGCATCGATATGACTTAAGTTTTGGCCAAGCTGGGTTGCCCGGCTCCTGTGCTTACCCCTACGTTCCCGATTGTTCGGCTAGGAGGTAAAGGGAGCACCTCTGCGATTGTTACTGCCGGGTCCGCCGGATGTGTACCTCAGACTAGGTGAAGCCGAAAGCTAGCATTCTTAAGAGAATATTCGGTCGGTGACTTGAAAGATGATTTTTTACCTACTTATTTCTTTGCCCCCAGATGTTTTTCTGCTCTTTTTGCAGTTCGGACATGCACTTTAGGGCATGCCTCCCAGGGAAAGGAACCCTTAACGGAACTATTCTCCCTGGAAGATGTTTCTTACTAACCATGTAATATAACATAACTAGTTGGGCACTTGTCTGATAAAGCACTAATGACCCCTACGCCTGGTCTCCACGCATTCCACGGTTGTCTAACCGAAAAGGGTATTTGGACACACTCCCGACTCTAGGGTCCCGAGGTTGAAGCGAAAAGGTCGGCAAAGACAAACGATCTACAATCCGGCTAGAAGGCATTTTACATGTCATTTTAAAATACATTGTCAAATTGATTGACTGTATTCGTCCTCAATCCCGTCTAACAGGCTGTCTAATTTACAGTCCCGTTGGGAAAATTTAGCGGCCAACTCTACTTGGCCGTATACTAAACTCACAGGGATCTCCTTCCCATCGGGTCCCACCAGTCCGACCTCGGCCATGTGGTTGGGATCCGCCTTCTTGTACCGCGTCTTCACCATGTCCCAGGCCTCCCTGGCACCTTGGCGGCAGGCCGAAATCTTCCATAAACGGAAGCGCTGCCGCACTCCCTGAAGCTTCTCCGCAAGCTCCCCTAGGCCCTCGGGTTGGGAGAGGGATGGCCACAAAGCCTGGACGACGCCGCTCATCGCCTGCCGAACTCGTTCGAGCAGTTGCAACAGTTCGGGAAGTTGATCACCCGTTGATTCGGGCATCTCCTCCGCAGGGCGACCTGTGAGTATACCTACAAGACATATTTTGTCAATTGGCTTCCTCGCCGAACTCTTCTTTTCAAAGGAGTTCGCTCAAGCACTTACTATAGATGCCGCGACGAAGCCGCTGATTCTCCTTAACGGAGCCAGATAGCTCGGCCTGAACACCTTTTAGCTCTTCTCCAAGCTGGGCGTGGGCATCTTGGAGCTTGTTCCTTTCATGCTGCACTTTATTCAGCACCCTCTCGCCGGCCTTCAGCTGGCGCAGTAGTTCTTGCCTGTCCAGATCTTGTCCGGCGGCACCTGCAATGTGATTATTAGACTTGCGCGCACGCCGCACACCACTTATCTTTTCAAAATAATGTGTTACCAGGAGGGGCCTTGGTGTTTCCTCCTGCGGCAGCAAGTGCGGCCTCGAGCTGGGCCTTGCACTCTTGCAGCTCCTGAGACAGTTGGGTACTCTTCTCCGTAAGATCCTGCGTTTCACATGATCCTTAAATCAGTTAATATAACTGCTTTAAGTCTCGGGGGCTACTGGCATATACAACTATTAAATCTTCTTACCCGTATGTCTTTTATATACTGCTCCGCGGCTCTGGTAAAACCATCTTGAGCAGCACGGAGGTGCGCGTCCCCCGCGTTAAAGGCATTCAACACCTCAGCGGAGAAGCACGCGTCACGAAATACTGTCCGGCGGCGCCTATGGTTCATGGCACTCTCCACCTCAGACTTGGTGGCGGACAGTCTGTCGGCATCCTCCGTTGGATGAATGTCCGGCTCGGGCCTTGCGCTCGCTTCCCCCTCCAGACCAGGTGCTGGAGCCTGGCTGGTAGAGTTTGGATTGGCAACCTCTACACCCGCAGTCTGGCGGGCGCTTTTTCTCTTGTAAAGGTCATGAGCACTCAAACACTTCCTAGGAACGTTGCTCCAAATAATGAACTATGAGCTATACCTTTGTGGCGACGTTTCAATCTGCGCCACATTCCTCTTCCGCCTACTGGTCTGGACTGACCTTTGTTGGTCAGCCGCCGCGGGCTCGGCTTCCCGCCCTGAAGGCGCTTCCTGCAAAACACCATCGTATGCGAAGGTCAGAAATGAGCAAGGAAGAAATAATGGTGTTGGGACTTCGGTCACAATTACTTGGAAAGCCGGATATAGTCCGGGGTAGTCAGCCGTAATGGTGACTAAAGCATTATCCATGCTGAGCTGGTGGAACACCCCGTTGATTAGCTCCACCTTTATGTCCGGATCCTCTTCGGAGGCCGGATCTTGGGATCTCTTTGGATCCTCGGGTTGCGGAGCCGGACCTAGCATGTCCTCCACAGCCCTACGCAGCTCTTGCGTCGAAAAACATAATATGAGAAGACTTAAACTTTGAAAGCATGGGTCAGGCACGTAAAGTGTTCGCTTACCCAACTCCGAGGGTTATTCATGGAGAACCCATTCAACGGGTTCGTCCGGAGGAAGTCCTCCTTCTCCCCCTTGTACAGGCCGGACAGGATCTTCGCCAGGTCCTCGGCCGAACCCGGCCCTTTGCGGCCATGACGGGTGGCATCGTCCTCCCTGTTGAAATCCCACATGGGGTGGCCCCTGTACTATAGTGGCTACACCCCCCGCATAATGCATGTTGCCATGACTCCATTCATGGTCAACCCTGAATGGGCCAGTAACCTTATTCGGCCCATCAAATAATGGACGCTCTTGTCTTCCTCCAGTTGGGGGCTCCGCGGACGCCAACTAAGGCGTTTCTTCAGAGGAGCATTGCTGAACTCCGGGAGGCCAATCCGAACCGGGTCCGGCAGCGGAGCGTCTTCTATGTAAAACCATTCCGAAGGCCAGTCTTCGGACGCCTTCTTAGGGGTTCCGGATGGATATCCGGTCCTGGCTATGCGCCATATTTCGGCGCCGCCCACTTGATATATGGACCCCTCGTGAGAGCGGGGTACAAGGCAGAACAATCTCTTCCACAGCGCGAAATGGGGCTCGACGCCCAGAAATAGCTCGCAAAGAGCTACATAACCCGCAATATGGAGGATAGAGGCGGGCATGAGGTGATGGAGCTGGAGTCCGTACAACTCCAGGAGCCCGCGGAGGAACGGATGTATAGGAAATCCGAGCCCCCTTATCAGATAGGGGACGAAGCATACCCGCTCCCCTTTGTTGGGACTTGGGGTAGCCTCCGCTTGCTTCCCACCTTTGTAGGTGGCCAGCCCGGCTCGAACTGGAACCATGAAGGCCGGAGGGAGATATCCCTCCGCTTGGAGCTTCACCAGCTCGTTGTGCGAAACAGAGCACCTCCTCCAATCTCCTGGCAGAGGGCTGGGAGCGCGAGAAGAAGAGCCGGGTCGACGATCCATGATGGAATGGATTCTTGGTCAGAAGCGCTCCCATGGGTACTCGCGGAAGGAAGATGGTGTGATTTGGATCTGGATTCTTGCCTCTCTTATAGGAAGATTATTTGCACAACTAGGGGGTAAAACATAAAAGATACCCTGGCTTTTCGCATTCGTGCGACGCGTGGAAGAAGGCCATTATTGGGCGTGGAAGCCAAGAAGCGCGACGTTAATGAGGAAGCCGGACACTGTTCGGCCGGTACATGGATCTTAAAGGAGAAACCGCCTTGCAACGCTGAAGACTACATACGCGCTGGACTTATCGTCATTGAAGCCTGGTTCGGGGGCTACTGAGGGAGTCCTGGACTAGGGGGTGTCCGGACAGCCGGACTATCATCGTCCGCCGGACTCCAAGACTACGAAGATACAAGATTGAAGACTCCGTCCCGTGTTCGGATGGGACTTTCCTTGGCGTGGAAGGCAAGCTTGGCGATACAGATATGTAGATCTCCTACCATTGTAACCGACCTTGTGTAACCCTAGCCCTCCCCGGTGTCTATATAAGCCGGAGGGCTTTAGTCCATAGGACGACAACCGTTACAACAATCATACCATAGGCTAGCTTCTAGGGTTTAGCCTCCTTGATCTCGTTGTAGATCCACTCTTGTAATACACATCATCAATATTAATCAAGCAGGACATAGGGTTTTACCTCCATCAAGAGGGCCCGAACCTGGGTAAAACATCGTGTCCCTTGTCTCCTGTTACCATCCGCCTAGACGCACAGTTCGGGACCCCCTACCCGAGATCCGCCGGTTTTGACACCGACAGGTGGCGTCATTCTCCCCGTTGAAATCCCACATAGGGTGGCCCCTATATTGGAGCGGCTGCACCCCTCGCTAGATGCACGCGGCCATGACTCCAATCATGGTCAGTCCGGAATGGGCCAGTAACCTTATCCGGCCCATCAGATATTGGACGCTCCTATCATCTTCCCGTTGAGGGCTCCGCGGGCGCCAACTCAGGCGTTTCTTCAGAGGAGCGTTGCTGAACTCCGGGAGGCCGATCCGAACTGGGTCCGGCAGTGGGGCGTCTTCCATATAAAACCATTCTGAAGGCCAGTCTTCGGACGCCTTCTTCGATGTTCTGGATAGATATCCGGTCCCGGCGATGCGCCATATTTCGGCTCCGCCCACTTGATATATCGACCCCTCGTGAGATCAGGGTACAGGGCAAAACAATCTCTTCCAGAGCGCAAAATGGGGCTCGATGCCCAAGAACAGCTCGCAAAGAGCTACAAAACCCGCAATGTGCAAAATGGAGGCGGGTGTAAGGTGGTGAAGCTGGAGTCCGTAGAACTCCAGGAGCCCCCGGAGAAACGGATGTATGGGAAATCCGAGTCCCCTTATTAGATAAGGGATGAAGCATACCCACTCTCCTTTGGAGGGGTTGGGGGTGCTCTCCGCCTGCTTTCCACCTTTGTAGGTGGCTAGTCCAGCTCGAACCGGAACCATGAAGGCTGGGGGAAGGTATCCCTCCGCTTGGAGCGTCACCAGCTCGCTATGCGAGACTGAACATCTCCTCCAATCTCCTGGCTGAGGGCTGGGAGCGCGAGAGGAGGAGCCGCGTCGACTGTCCATGATGGAGTGGATTTTTGTCAGAGGCGCTCCGATGAGTACTCGCGGAAGGAGGATGGTGTGATTCGGATCTAGATCCTTGCCTCTCTTGTAGGCAGCTTATTCGTGCAGCTAAGGGGCAAAACGTAAAAATACCCTGGCTTTTCGCATTCGTACGATGCGTGGAAGAGGGCCATTATTGGACGTGGAAGCCAAGCAGCGCAACATTTATAAGGAAGCTGGACACTATTCGGCAAGCACATCGAATTTGGAGGAGAACCCGCCTTGCAACGCCGAAGACAATATACGCGATGGGTTCATCGTCATTGAAGCCTGGTTCAGGGGCTACTGAGGGAGTCCTGGACTAGGGGGTGTCCGGATAGCCGAACTATCATCATTGGCCGGACTCCAAGACTATGAAGATACAAGATTGAAGACTTCGTCCCATGTCCGGATGGGAATTTCCTTGGCGTGGAAGGCAAGCTTGGCAATACGGATATGTAGATCTCCTACCATTGTAACCGACTTTGTGTAACCCTAGCCCTCTCTGGTGTCTATATAAACCGGAGGGTTTTAGTCCATAGGACAGAACAACAATCATACCATAGGCTAGCTTCTAGGGTTTAGCCTCCTTGATCTCGTGGTAGATCCACTCTTGTACTACCCATATCATCAATATCAATCAAGTAGGAGTAGGGTTTTACCTCCATCGAGAGGGCCCGAACCTGGGTAAAAACATCGTGTCCCTTGTCTCCTGTTACCATCCGCCTAGACGCACAGTTCGGGACCCCCTACCCGAGATCTGCCGGTTTTGACACCGACAGGCAGCCTCACCAGGCAGGCTCTCGAGGAGGTGGACAGATCAAGGCAAGGGTACCTCGCGAGGTGCTCATGATGCAAGCCATGACGATCGAGACTAGGCGGGCGCCAGCCTACACAGTGTTCTCGTTTCCTCTTTGGTGCAAAGGGGGCAAGCGCAGGTGCGGAGTACCGAGGCATCAAGCAAAGGTTACCATATCGGTGCAACAAGACCAAGACCAATAGAGCGGCAGGGCGGAGGTCACCGTGGAGCCCAAGACGGCGTCATCGCTAGCACCTTTGGCAGTTGAAGACCAACTTTAGTCAGGATAACTTGTACTAGCTGTTTCCCTTCAGAATGGCCGTTGTTGGCTCCCTTCCCGCTCAATCTTTGGGAAGAGGACCAGGACCCCTATAAGTAGAACACCGCACCAGCTGAAGAACACCCCTCGCGAGGCTGTTCTTCCTCTGTATTGTTCATCATTAGCCCAGAGGCAATCCATCACACCACAAACTAGAGTAGGGTATTACACCACAACGGTGGCCCGAACTAGTATAAACCTCGTGTCCCTTGTGTTGTTCATCGTGTAGCTTAGATTCGCGATGAGGCTTTGGGGTGTGGATCGGTAGGGAGAAGATCTTCGTGCACACCCCAGACTTCAAACCTTAAGGGTTTTACCAGAACCCGATATCCGACAGACACCATCATAAGACTACATGGATTACAAGCTCATTGCCTTGTTCAACATCGGATTAGTCTATCTGGAATCCGGTCTCCATACATGGTTATGGCTCATCGTCAATCCTGTTGAGCCTCCATTTCTGTGTTATGCTATAGTGCATGATGGCATCGTTTACGCGGTCGACACACAGATTGACTGCCTATACTTGTGGACTCTATCGTCATGTAATTGTTCTATCTCATCTCATCTTTACCTTATGAATACGACTGCCTGTTGATTGTTACAAATTTAGAATAGATAGTATGTCTATAACCACATCATTGCTATATGTTCCTCTCATTTCCTAGATTTTTATGACCACACATGTTATTATTAGAGTTGATATGAGAACAATTGGCATCTAATAATTTTTAGAATAGATATTATGAGTATAACCTCATGATTGCTATATGTTACTCTTGTTTCCAAGATTTTTATAACAACGCATGTTATTGCTTAGAGTTGATATGAGAACAGTAGTAAGTTCTATGGTAGAATATGAGTAGGCCGTGTCATAGCTATTTTCCTCTCATTGTTACATGATGTTTGAACCATGACATATTGCTTGAATATGAAAGACATTGGCTTATTTTTTTAACTTGGGGTATGATTATGACCACACCATTGCAATTCTTTGTCTATGATATGTGTCAATATTATAATAATCTTAATTCCACACATACTCTGAACATGATTGTATATTTTTGTCGTTTTGGTCTCCAATTTGATTTGTTGTAGCATACGCAAATGCACTGGCCTTCATGATTCTTGGACCTGGAATCATACTAGTTAGTGGGTGGTGGTTTATCGCCCGTTCAGCTGACGGCGGTCATTTGATGCTCATTTGCACGTACCAAGTTGACTAAACCATTTCATCAAACCACATGCAGTACAATGCCTAGGGCGTTCGTGACTATGATGGCTATGGCTGCTTCGTGTTCGAGAAAGATCCCAGCTCTGTTGGGCCAGGCGTATTCAACTGGAGGCGGGTTTACAGCCTCGACAACCACTCCATGTTCCCCAGGCTCAATTATCCGATCATCCAACCAATCATCGATCATATCACCGGCGATGATTACTGTGCTATGCAACTTCCATTCGCCAGGGGGAACTGCGTTTACACATCATACCATGGGTTTCATGAATCACCATATCCAGAGATTTGTCGACACAACTTGTTGCCAGATAATCTTCAGTATGTGAAAGGCATCAAGCTTCCATGCGATGGATGGCTTTTGCAAACCCGACATGCAGCGATGTGGTTCATGCCAACAGAAAATATGCACAACTTGATTCGTACTGATATCTAGACTGAGCCATGTATCCTGCTGTTGTAGCATGACCCTCTTTTGTTGGATATTATCTACTGTTGTTAGTTTGAAGCACTCTCTGGTTTGAAGGATAGATACCTTTCTGGGATCAAGTGCATCCTAACTCACCTGCGTAGGATGTACTGCATCCTAACTCACCCATGGTATGATATGTAAACACAGTTCCCCCTGGCGAATGGAAGTTGCATAGTGATACGTCCATTTTGCATCATGCTTTTATATCAATATTTATTGCATTATGGGCTGTTATTTCACGTTATGTCACAATACTTATGGCTATTCTCTCTTATTTTACAAGGTTTACATAAAGAGGGAGAATGCCGGCAGCTGGAATTCTGGGCTGGAAAATGAGCAAATATTGAAGGCCTATTCTGCGCAACTCCAAAAGTCCTGAAACTCCACGGAATACCTTAAAATAAATAAAGAAAAATCGTCGCCAAAGATGAAGGCCAGGGGGCCCACACCCTGCTCACAAGGGTGGGGGGCGCGCTCCCTACCTCGTGGGCCCCCTGGTGGCTCTCCGATGCCCATCTTCTCCTATATGAAGTCTTTCGATGAGAAAAAATAGAAGGCAACCGTTCAGGACGAGACTCCGCCGCCACGAGGCGGAACCTTGGCGGAACCAATTTAGGGCTCCGGCAGAGCTGTTCTGCCGGGGACACTTCCCTCCGGGAGGGGGAAATCATCACCATCGTCATCACCAACGCTCCTCTCATCGGGAGAGGGCAATCTCCATCAACATCTTCACCAGCACCATCTCATCTTCATCGGGATTGGTGCTAGTTGGTTGCTAGTAGTGTTGATTACTCCTAGTAGTTGATGCTAGTTGGTTTATTTGGTGGAAGATCATATGTCCAGATCCTTTATGCACATTATTACCCCTCTGATTATGAACATGAATATGCTTTGTGAGTAATTACGTTTGTTCCTGAGGACAAGGGAGAAGTCTTGCTATTAGTAGTCATGTGAATTTGGTATTCGTTCGATATTTTGATAAGATGTATGTTGTCTAACCTCTAGTGGTGTTATGTGAACGTCGACTACATAACACTTCACCATTATTTGGGCCTAGAGGAATGCATTGGGATGTAATAAGTAGATGATGGGTTGCTAGAGTGACAGAAGCTTAAACCCTAGTTTATGCGTTGCTTCGTAAGGGGCTGATTTGGATCCATATGTTTCATGCTATGGTTAGGTTTACCTTAATACTTTTGTTGTAGTTGCGGATGCTTGCAATAGAGGTTAATCATAAGTGGGATGATTGTCCAAGTAAGGGTAGTACCCAAGCACCGGTCCACCCACATATCAAATTATCAAAGTACCGAACGCGAATCATATGAGCATGATGAAAACTAGCTTGACGACATTCTGATGTGTCCTCGGGAGCGCTTTTCCTATTAGAAGAGTTTGTCCAGGCATGATGAAAGGATTGGGCCACCTTGCTGCACTTTATTTACTTTTGTTACTTGTTTCTCGTTACGATTTATCTTATCACAAAACTATCTGTTACCACTTGTTTCAGTACTTGCAGAGAATACCTTGCTGAAAACCGCTTATCATTTCCTTCTACTCCTCGTTGGGTTTGACACTCTTACTTATCGAAAGGACTACGATAGATCCCCTATACTTGTGGGTCATCAAGACTCTTTTCTGGCGCCGTTGCCAGGGAGTGAAGCGCCTTTGGTAGGTGGAATTTGGTAATGAAAAATTTAGTTAGTGTGCTGAAATTTTCTGTCACTTGTTACTATGGAAAGTAATTGTCTGAGGGGCTTGTTCGGGGTATCTTCACCTCGTCCAGTAGAGCAAAGAGTTTCTCCTCAACCTACTGAACCTACTGAACCTATTGAAAATGAAACTCCTTTTCAGATTCCTTCGGGTATGATGGAAAAACTGCTAGCTAACACTTTTACAAGAGATGGAACAAAGCATCCAGATGAACATCTATGCTATGTGGATGATGTTTGTGGACTATTTAAGCTTGCAGGTATACCCGATGATGTTGTTAAGAAGAAGGCCTTCCCTTTATCTTTGAAGGGAGACACATTGACATGGTATAGGCTATGTGATGATATGAGATCATGCAACTATAAAAGATTGAAATTGGAATTTCATAAAAAGTATTACCCTATGCATCTTGTTCATCATGATCGCAATTATATATATAATTTTTGGCCTCGCGAAGGAGAAAGCATCGCTCAAGCTTGGGGGAGGCTTAAATCAATGTTATACTCATGCCCCAATCATGAGCTCGCAAGAGAAGTGATTATGCAAAAAAATTATGCTCGGCTTTCTGATAACAATCGCACCATGCTCGATACTTCTTGTGCTGGCTCTTTTATGATGAAGACTATTGAATTTAGATGGAATTTATTGGATATAATTAAACGCAACTCTGAAGATTTGGACCTTGACGGAGGTAAGGAGTCAGGTATGACACCTAAGTTTGATTGTGTTAAATCTCTTATGGATACCGATATTTTCCGTAAGTTTAGCACTAAATATGGACTTGACTCTGAGATAGTAGCTTCTTTCTGTGAATCTTTTGCTACTTATGTTGATCTCCCAAAGGAGAAGTGGTTTAAATATCATCCTCCCATAGAAGTAAAAGTAGCTGCACCTATTAAAGATGAAGAAAAGACTGTAACTTACAATGATCCTATTGTTCCCACTTCTTATGTTGAGAAACCACCTTTCCCTGTTAGAATGAAGGATCATGCTAAAGCTTTAACTGTTGTTCGTAAAAGCAATATTAGAACTTATACACCTCCTGAGCAAGTCAAAGTAGAACCTAATATTGCTATTGTTAACGATCTCTTGTCTGATAATATTGATGGGCATGTTATTCAATTCTCTGGTGAAACTACCAGAATTGCTAAACCCTGTGATAGAGATAAACATAGACCTGTGGTAGGCGTGCCTGTTATTTCTGTTAAAATAGGAGATCATTGTTATCATGGCTTATGTGATATGGGTGCTAGTGCCAGTGTTATACCCATTGACTTATACAAAGAAATTATGCATGATATTGCACCTGCTGAGTTAGAAGAAATTGATGTCACAATTAAACTTGCCAATAGAGATACTATTTCACCAGTGGGAATTGTTAGAGATGTTGAAGTATTTTGTGGGAAAACCAAATATCCCGCTGATTTTCTTGTTCTTGGTTCTCCACAAGATAGCATTTGTCCCATTATATTTGGTAGACCTTTCTTGAATACTCTTAATGCTAAGATAGACTGCGAAAAGAATGTTGTTACTATTGGCTTGGATGATATGGTTCATGAGTTTAATTTCTCTAAATTTAGTAAACAACATCGTGAGGAATAATTGCCTAGTAAGGATGAAATTATTGGTCTTGCTTCTATTGCCGTTGTCGGATTTTGGGTTCCGGCAGACCCTTGAGGTTCGAACACTGGGGTGCGCAAGGAGATTCGACCCTCTACCGGCTCGTTCCTCGCCGAATCGCTAGGACCTAAAACTACCAAACTGAACAGCACAAGAGACACAAGATTTATACTGGTTCAGGCCACCATGGTGGTGTATTACCCTACTCCAGTGTGTGGTGTGGTGGATTGCCTCTTGGGCTTGGTGATGAACAATACAAGGCAGAATAGCCTCGCGAGGGTCTGTTCTTGGCTGGTGCGACGAACTGCTAGGATGAGTTCAATCGCTCTATCTAGTGGTTTCTTGGTGAGGATCCCAATTGCTAGGTTAGGACCAGATGCCTCTACCCTGGGGGTGGCTAGTCCTATTTATAGGCAAAGGCCCTGGGCCTCTTCCCAAATATTGAGCGGGAAGGGCGCCAACAATTGGCCATTTTGAAGGGGAACAGTGGGTACACTTATCCTGACTAAAGTTGGTCCTCGCCTGTCAAAGGCTCTGGTGGTGACGCCGGCTTGGGCTCCACAATGACTTCCTTCCGGCCGTTGGGCTGGTCTTGGTCTTGTTGCACCGAAATGGACGCCTTTGCTTGATGCTCTCGCCTGCGCTTGCTCCCTTTGCACCAAAGAGGAAAGGAGGACACTGCACGGGCTGGCGCCCGATTGGCGCCCTTGGTCGTCACGGCTCGCATCATGGGCACCTTGCGAGGTACCCCACCTTGAACTCTCCGCCTCCTCATGAGCTAGCCTGACGAGGCCGTGTCTGAGGAAGCTCCTTGTTGTCCGCCCCGCGAGGCTTGGCTCCTCGCGAGGGTCTTGAGCTTGCGTTGATGAAGATGGGTTGTGATGGGCCTCCTTTGAGCCACGCCGCAGGCCGCAGGCAGGCAAGTTTGGGGACCCCCGTTCCCAGAACACCGACAGTAGCCCCGGGTCCCGGCTCTCGGGCTGGTCTCAGCCGTCGCTGGCATGCCAGGTCGCGATGCCATGGACAAGACCAGAGGGTGAGGGCTGGAGAGCCGGTAGGAGCCCTGAGTCGCGATGCTCAGGCACCCCCCTTTAACGTGCAAGCTGGGTTAGATGACGAAACTCTACGTCCTCGGGTCCCGGCTCTCGGGGCTGGTCTCAGCCATCGCTGGCATGCCAGGTCACGATGCCATGGACACGACCAGAGGGTGAGGGCCGGAGAGCCGGTAGGAGCCCTGAGTCGCGACGCTCAGGCACCCCCCTTTAACGCCCAAGATTTCGACACCCAGGAGAAAAGGGCACCAACTAACAAGCATGGTGGATCAAAAGCATAGCCCTAAGATAAATATAAGAGGGATACATGCCGCTGGGACAGGCCCGAGCGGCTCGGGGATGATGCAACCTGAGGGGAGCCCCCAATAAGGTAAGTCAGGAACATGAAATAAAAGGGATACATGCCGCAGGGACGGACCCACGCGGTCTGGGAATAATGCAGCCCTGAAGGCGCTCCCAGTCAGAAATGCAACTTAAAAGATGTCACCTGATGATGTTGGGGTCGAAAGGGGTGTTGGTGTAGCAGACTCGGTGGGCTGCGGGAGCCGATCCTCACGAGCCCCCAGGCCCAGGGGCCTCGGGAGGCTCCAGAGGCGCTGGCGGCTCCTCGCGGGCCATCTCCATCTCCGCCAGGGCTGCGGCACGCCTGACCTCTTGAGACGCTGGTGTGCAGCAGCCGCGTTCGGCAGGCCATAAGGCATGCACACGTAGCTGTGGGGCGGACCCTCACAATGTCCCAGTCGCGAGGGCCAGAGGCGCTCTTGAGACGCGGCTCGGTTGAGCCCTGGTATGTCGATGCAGACGCGCAGCCCACCATCCTCGCCTGGATGGGGGGCCACAGCGGGTAGGTGGCGGCTGCCTCTCGTGACCCTTGACTCCTGTAACTCCTGAATGGCCTTGCTGACGAACTCCTGAGGGTTTGTCCCTCCTTACCTTGCTCCTTCTTGAGGGAAACATGCTTCGAAGCACGCCTCCACGTGGTGCCCAAGCGCCTCCCTCGTGACCCTGGCGAGGTCGGCGGCCCTCTAGGGGAGAGCTCCCGAGCCCTGCCTGAGGAGGGCGCCGGGCGCGCTTCCCTATGCGATGGAGGGAGGCTCCTCCTGGTGAGGCGCGGGCCCTGAGGGACCCGCCTCCTGAGGGCGGCCTCGGGAAGCCTCCTGCCTCCGAGGTCTAGGTCTTCCAGTGATGCGGCCTGAAAGGCTCGCTCCAGGGAGCACACTGCGTCTCTTTCTTCGCAGGGCACCGTGATGACCCCGCCGCTTCCTGGCATCTTGAGGACGTTGTAGCCGTGGTGGGTTACGGCCATGAACTTGGCCAGCGCCGGGTACCCGAGGATGGCGTTGTACGGCAGGCGAATGTGGGGGACGTCGAAGTCGATGAGCTCGGTGCGGTTGTTGTCGCGAGCCTCGAAGGTGACAGGAAGGCGGACCTTCCCTATCGGGACCATGGAGCCGTCGGTGACTCCGGAGAAGGGCCTGGTTGGCTAAAGCTGACTGTAAGGCACTTGAAGATTGTTGAATGTTTCTACGGACAGGACGTTGAGCCCTGCCCCGCCGTCAATGAGGGTCCTGGTGACTAGCACGTTGCTGATGATTGGGGAACAAAGCATCGGGAGGGCTTCGTCTGTGGCCGCGCACTTGAGCTGATCCGCTGAGCTGAACGTGATGGCGCATGCCGACTACCTGAGAGGGCGCGTGGCCTCGAGCTTGGGGAGGACTGCATTCACTTCGCGGGCGAACTGCTTGAAGATGCGCTGAGAGGCTGGGGTTTGAGCTCCGCCCAGGATGCAGGCGATTGCGCGTGGTTCCTGGAAGCCCCCAGCCCCCTCGTCCTGATGACGGTCTTCATTTCTCCTTGGCTGCAGTGGCAGCGGAGGGAGGCCTGCGTTCCCTTGCGGGCGATCCTCACGAGGCTGATCCCTCCAGCCTCCCTCACGAGGCGGGTCCTGCCAGGGATCCTCGCGAGGTTTGTCGCGCCACCCTTGGCGTGGGCCGCGGTCTACCCAGCGTCCTGCATTCCTTCCTCCTCCTCGGCCGTAGCCCCGATTGCTGCGGTCGGGATGTCTGCCAATCCTTCCTTCACGCACGGCCCGGAGCTCTTGGCATTCATTGGTGTTGTGGGTGTGTAGGTCATGGTACACGCAGTACCGGTTGCCCTTGGAGGATTCGGGCTGATCTCTGCCCCGCTTGGTGTCTGGCTCGGCCGCGGGCACGGCAGCCCCCTTGCGCTTCACGTCCTTGGCCTTGGGCTTCTCCTCTTCGGGGTCCGCCGCAGGCAGATCGAGGAGGAAGAGGCGCCCCTCCTCAGCCCTGGCGCACTTGGTCGCCAAGTTGAACAGCTCCAAGGAGGTGCACAGGTCTTCATGCATCGCCAGCTCCTCCTTCATCTTGACGTCGCGCACACCGTCGGAGAAGGCAGAGATGATGGCTTCCTGCGTTACCTTGGGGATCTTGAGGCGCGCGTTGTTGAAGCGCTGGATGTACTTCTGCAGGGTTTCCCCTGGTTGCTGCTTGATGCGGCGCATGTCGCTCACGGCGGGTGGCCGGTCACGTGTACCTTGGAAGTTGGCGATGAAGCGGGTGCGCATCTCGTCCCAGGAGGAGATCGTGCCTGGGGCCAGATTCAGGAGCCAGGTGCGGGCTCCGTCCTTGAGCGCCATGGGAAACCAGTTCGCCATGACCTTTTCATCTCCGTTGGCAGCCTCGATGCCCAACTCGTAGAGTTGGAGGAACTCCGCAGGGTCAGCCATGCCGTCATAGCGAGGAGGCAGGTCTGGCTTGTACTTGCCGGGCCACGCGACGCTGCGCAGCTCGGAGGTGAAGGCGCGGCAGCCCGCCGTGGTCGCAGGGGGCCTTGGGCGACGGGGAGCTTGGTCCTGCGGGTCCCCATGCACCGCGGCTGGGGGCAGCGCAGGGTCTTGACGTGCTGGAGCAGGAAGCGCTCGGGTGGCTTCTCGTGGGCAAGGGACTTCTTGGCAGCTCTGCTCTTGCCGCTGTGATGCCCCTGATTCAATCGTACACTAATCATGCACGCAAATGTGTACGATCAAGATCAGGGACTCACGGGAAGATATCACAACACAACTCTACAAATAAAATAAGTCATACAAGCATCATAGTACAAGCCAGGGGCCTCGAGGGCTTGAATACAAGTGCTCGATCATAGACGAGTCAGCGGAAGCAACAATATCTGAGTACAGACATAATTTAAACAAGTTTGCCTTAAGAAGGCTAGCACAAACTGGGATACAGATCGAAAGAGGCGCAGGCCTCCTGCCTGGGATCCTCCTAACTACTCCAGGTCGTCGTCAGCGGGCTGCACGTAGTAGTAGGCACCTCCGGTGTAGTAGGGGTCGTCGTCGACGGTGGCGTCTGGCTCCTGGACTCCAGCATCTGGTTGCGACAACCAGGTAGAAGGGAAAGGGGAAAAGAGGGAGAAAAGCAACCGTGAGTACTCATCCAAAGTACTCGCAAGCAAGGAGCTACACTACATATGCATGGGTATATGTGTAAGGAGGCCATATCGGTGGACTGAACTGCAGAATGCCAGAATAAGAGGGGGATAGCTAATCCTGTCGAAGACTACGCTTCTGGTAGCCTCCGTCTTGCAGCATATAGAAGAGAGTAGATTGTAGTCCTCCAAGTAGCATCTCCAAGTAGCATCTCCAAGCAGCATCTCCAGTAGCATCGCATAGCATAATCCTACCCGGCGATCCTCTCCTCGTCGCCCTGAGGGAGAGCAACCACCGGTTGTATCTGGCACTTGGAAGGGTGTGTTTTATTAAGTATCCGGTTCTAGTTGTCATAAGGTCAAGGTACAACTCCAAGTCGTCCTGTTACCGAAGATCACGGCTATTCGAATAGATTAACTTCCCTGCAGGGGTGCACCACATAGCCCAACACGCTCGATCCCATTTGGCCGGACACACTTTCCTGGGTCATGCCCGGCCTCGGAAGATCAACACGTCGCAGCCCCACCTAGGCTCAACAGAGAGGCCAGCACGCCGGTCTAAACCTAAGCGCACAGGGGTCTGGGCCCAACGCCCATAGCACACCTGCACGTTGCGTACGCGGCCGAAAGCAGACCTAGCCTAGTGGCGTTCCAGTCCAATTCGGCGCGCGCCGCTCCGTCGCTGACGTCTGAAGTACTTCGGCTGATACCACGACGTCGGGATACCCATAACTACTCCCACGTAGATGGTTAGTGCGTATAGGCTCGTAGCCGACTCAGATCAAATACCAAGATCTCGTTAAGCGTGTTAAGTATCCGCGAATGCCGAACAAGGCCAGGCCCACCTGTCTCCTAGGTGGTCTCAACCTGCCCTGTCGCTCCGCCACAAAGTAACAGTCGGGGGCCGTCGGGAACCCAGGCCCACCTCTACCGGGATGGAGCCACCTGTCCTTTCAGCCCCCTCGTCAGAATCACTTGCGGGTACTCAATGAGCTGACCCGACTTTAGTCACCATCTGTATAGTAGGTATGTATATATAGTATATACCCGTGATCACCTCCCAATGTGATCACGGCCCGACAGTATAGCAAGGCAGACTGACAAGAATGTAGGGCCAATGATGATAAACTAGCATCCTATACTAAGCATTTAGGATTGCGGGTAAGGTATCAATGACTGTAG